>NC_138224.1:19382777-19987777 GCF_964197995.2 Scardinius erythrophthalmus | reverse complement strand
TGCCAACAGCATTTCATTTTTGCTCAGGTCTATGTTTATTATAAGTCACTCTGTCACTGGCCTCACTGTTTTAATGGATCCAGTTATCCAGCCGCTAAACACTTCCACAATAAACTCCACGAAGGTGCAATTTATGAAGTTTAATCATGAAAAGTGTGAAACTACAAAGAGAAAAATACACAAACATGAATTTCACAAAATAGATAGATCATTAAATAAATGAGCATTCTCACACACACAAGGCAAAGAACCAACAACAATACAGTTGAATCAACAGCATAGATTAATACTTTGCAAACTTGAGTAGAAAAAATGTAACAAACATACTGAATTAAGTGCTACATTACATAACACAACAATAAAGAACTCAATGCTCACTTAACAAAATCAAACAGTCACTTACAGATATTGCATTTAAAAGGGCTTTGATAAGCAAGATGAAGATGGATGTCTGCAACCACATGGAGTACCTTGCACAACTAAACCACTGAAGGAATATGGCCTACTTCCTCTTTAAAACAGGAAACCATTGGAAAACTAAGGAAAACCCCAAAATAAGTATCAAAATAAAAGTCCTTGTTGAAACCGAAGTTTAAAGTCCAGCACACTCCCCGCCTGGGGTATGTAAAGACCTCACTTTAGTTTTTTTTTGTACTCCAATATCTTAGGGGGAGTAAAGCAGAACCACTTCTGATATAGGGCGAATAAAGTTTTTCTGCATGCCTTCTCTGATAAATTTCAGCTCCACTTTCCTCACAAGACTATCTTTACTAGGTAGTGTTTTTGCAATGATAGCCATAGGCCACTGATTTCTCTCTGCTTGGCCATCTTTCATCAACACAATGTCTCCTTCCTTGAGACAAGACTTCTTGTCTTGCCACTTCTGCCTACTCTGTAGAGTGGTAAGATACTCACGGCGCCATCTTGTCCAAAATGTTTCTGCAAGATTTTGAACTCTTTTCCACTCAGCCTTGAAAAGATCTTTATCTGTAAACTCACCAAGAGGCGGGGGGATCGAACAGGTTTTCTGGGTCAACAGAATAGCAGGGGTGAGTATTAAAGGAACTTCAGAATCTGAAGATACTGGCACAAGAGGGCGTGCATTAATGATAGCAGAAACTTCAGCCATGAGGGTTACAAGAACGTCGTGTGTGAGATGCAGGGACTTTCTTTCAAGCAACATGCAGTCAAGAATACGCCGGGCTATACCCACCATCCTTTCCCAAGCGCCTCCCATATGTGACGCATGGGGAGGGTTGAATATCCATGTACAAGCATGTTGTTGTAGATACCTCTGAAGATCAGAGCCTGAAGTTTCTTTATTCATCTTGAGCTCCTGCACTGCTCCAATAAAGTTTGTGCCACAATCAGAGCGTATCTGCTTAGCAGGTCCCCTTATTGCAAAAAAACGTCTCAGAGCATTAATGAATCCGCTTGAGCTCAATGTCTCTACAACTTCAATGTGCACTGCTCTTGTGCACATACAAGAGAAAATGACTGCCCATCTTTTGGAATTGGAGCAGCCTCCTCTGGTGCGTCGAGAAACAACCTGCCATGGTCCAAATACATCGACTCCTACATATGTGAAAGGTGGAGCCACTTGAAGTCTTTCTGCGGGCAAATCTGCCATCTGTTGGAGTTCTGTAGGACGACGAAGCTTTCTACATATCACACACTTGTTAAGTAGACTTCCAATGCATCTTTTGGCACTCATCAGCCAATACCCTGCTGCTCGTATTGCTCCCTCAGTAAAATGCCTTCCTTGATGCTTGACTGCTTGATGGTAGTGTCGAACAAGCAAAGTTGCTACGTGATGTTTCCCAGGAATGATCACAGGATTGCATTCTTCCTTCTCAAGACCTGCCTGAGCAATACGGCCTCCAACACGCAGAAGACCTTTGTCATCCAGAATAGGATGAAGTTTCCGTATACTACTTTTAGGTGAGAGATTGTATCCTGCTTTTATATCACTTAGCTCTTCTGGATAGGCTACAATTTGAACGCTCTTTAGGATAACAATCCTGGCTTTTTCCAACTCTTCATTTGTAGGACTGTTACTACAGAGATGCCATCCACTACATCTTGGCTCCTTTGTTGAATGGGAGAATGACTTGGAGATGTGGCTTAAACGAGCGATCGTTCTGATTAGCCTACTCAAGCTGGAGAAGCGTTCAAAACGCTCAGGAGTCAGGAACTGATTAGGCACTGCAGTTAAACATGAAATCACTTGTGGTCGGATTTCTGGATCTACTTCAAGATCAACAAGGTCATAATCCTCTTGAAGCAAGGCATTTAAGGTTGGAGATTTCAAAAGGAAATCTGGCCCTGTAAGCCAAGTTGTACTACTGAGACAATCAGCTGATACAGATCTAGACCCATGGTCTGCAGGATTGACATCTGATGGGACATAGTTCCATTGGCTAGGAGTAGATGACTGAAGAATTCGTTGGATTCTGTTGTTCACATACACATAAAAGCGTTTTGTTCGATTATGAATATACCCAAGAACAACCTTACTATCTGTGTAGAACTGGATACCATTAAACTGCAAGTCTATTTCTTCTACAACCATGTCTGCGATCTCAACTGCTAGAACTGCTGCACAGAGTTCTAATCTCGGAACAGTCAGATCTGGCTGTGGTGCCAACTTTGTCTTTCCAAACACAAAGCCAGTATCTGCTTGGCCATTTCGAGATGTGGATCGCAGATAAGCTACAGCTGCAACAGCTTTCACGGATGCATCTGCAAATATACACAATTCCCTTGTCTGAACCTCAGAAGTAGGAAAAGATGAGTAAGTTCGTGGTATCTTTAGATCTTGCAAACTTTGTAAGGAGTTCCTCCATCTGATCCATTCTGGCTTTATGTCATCTGGTAATGGAGAATCCCAGTCTTCAGCCTGAATTGAGAGTTCCCGAAGCAACAGCCTGCCTTTGATGGTAACAGGAGCAATGAAACCACATGGATCATATAAGCTGTTTACGGTTGACAGTACACCTCGCCTTGTGAATGGCTTCTTATCGTCAACAGCTTGGAAAGTAAATGTATCTGATGCTAAGTTCCATGACACTCCTAGGCTACGCTGGACTGGAGTATCTTCAAAGAAGAGGTCAACATCTTTGATATCCACAGCCCGATCTTCAGGGTGAAATGCCTCAATCACTGCAGGTCGATTAGAGATTATTTTATGTAGCCTAAGGTTTGCTACTGCAAGCATGTCTTGAGTTTGCTTCAGAGCACTAATTGCTGTGGTTTCATTGGGGAAGGATTTCAGAGCATCATCAACATAGAAATTATGTTCAACGAACTCTTTAACTTCACTGTCAAAGTTCTTTTCTTCCTCTTTGGCCGCTCTATGCAAACCATATATGGCAACAGCAGGAGAGGGACGATTGCCGAACACATGTACACACATTCTGTATTCCACTATTTCTTTACCAGGGTCATTGTCTTGATACCAGAGAAAGCGCAGGAAATCTCTGTGATCCTTTCTGACTAAAAAACAGTGGAACATATGCTGAATGTCAGCGGTAATTGCCACCGTCTCCTTACGAAATCTTAGCAACACTCCCAGGAGGGTATTGTTGAGATCTGGCCCCTTAAGTAGGATATCATTCAATGAGACTCCATTATAAGGTGCACTGGAGTCGAAGACCACACGGATCTTGTTTGGCTTCTTCGGATGATAAACACCAAACAAAGGCAGATACCAGCACTCTTGGTCTTTCCTGAGTGGGGGAGCAATTTCTGCATGTCCGTTAGAGAACATGTTGTCCATAAACTCAAGAAAGTGAGCTTTCATCTGAGGACGCTTGTCCAAAGTATGACGAAGTGAGGATAGACGGTTGTAAGCATACTCTCTGTTATTTGGAAGCCTTCTTCTGGGAACTTGAAATGGCAAAGGAGCCACCCAGCCATTGGATTCATCCTGATAGAACTCTTTGTCCATTAAGCGTAGAAACCTGTCATCGTCCGCTGACAGTGCAAGCTTGTGATCTCTGGATGTACAAACAAAGATTGTTTGACCTAGCTTCTCGCTTGCACACGTTGCTAAAGCACTTACACCTTTTGATGCAAGATGATCTTGAAACTGAAGCTTGGTGCCATACTGCTCTTTTATATGGAACTGACTTTCACAGGGCCAGAAGAAGCTGGGGCGGCCACTTTCAAGTATGGAGGCCTTAAAAACATCAACATGAGCAGGTCGATGAGCACCTCCAAGACACACGTCTCCAATAACTACCCATCCAAGATCTAACTTTTGAGCAAATGGAGCGTCGTGTGGACCATTAATCTGTTGACGGACTTTGTGGACCCTAATGAGGTCCCTACCAAGGAGGAGGAGGATGTTAGCATCTGGATCTAGGGCTGGTATTTCATCAGCAATATCCCTGAGGTGACTGAAATGACGTGCTGCATCTGGGGTAGGAATTTCAGAACGAATGTTAGGAATCTGATTGCACTCTAGCAGTGTAGGAAGATGAAGGCTTACACTCTTATCCAATGATTCCACAATGTAGCCACTTGCTCTCCTTCCTGTTGTCTCTTTTAATCCAGCACATGTCTTGAGTGAATATGGAAAAGAAGATCCTTCGATTTGAAACTCTTCAAAGAATTCTGTTCTTGCCAATGAGCGGTTGCTCTGTTCATCCAGAATTGCATACATTCTTCTGGATTCTAATTTGTTACCCACAGGATAGATATTAACCAAACAAATCTTGGAACATGCTCTAGCACTCATTCCAGCTCCACACACTTCAGTACACTTTGATGTTACCTCTTGATTGATTAATTCACTTTCCTCCCCGCCATCTTCTAAGACAGGAGAGACGGTTTTCCTCCAGGGTGCTGGACCAGGATGTAAAGCGGACACATGACGATCACTATCACATTCAGTGCAGTGGATTTCAGCTTTGCAGTTTTTTGCCATATGTTCTATAGAAGAGCAGCACCTGAAGCATACTGAATGTTCTTTAAGAAACTGTTTGCGATCTTCAAGACTTTTCGCTCTAAAGCCTCTGCATCTTTTTAATGGATGTGGCTTGTCATGGATGAGACAATATCGTTGAGGATCAACAGTCCATATCCTGTCCGTAGCATTTCTTGTTTCAGACATGTTGACTTGGGTTTTATGAACAGCTATAGAAGCTTGCCTGAATTTATCTGATCTTTCTCGATTTTCTGGCACTGAAGGAAAAATGGCAAAGCTGGGATCCGTTCTTGTTTTAGCTTCTGAACGAATAAAGTCAGCAAACACAGAAAATGGTGGGAAGGCCACAGAATGTTCTCTCTTGTACTTCGATCCATACGATATCCATTTTTCTTGGATATTATAAGGGAGTTTTCCTGCAATCGGGCTCACTCCATGAGCGGTGTCAAGGTAAGATAACCCAGGAAGATAGCCATCCAGCTTGGCTGCCTCCAGCTCTGCAAGCAGGTCTCCAAGATCACGCAGCCTGTACAGATCTTTACCTGATATCTTAGGGAAGCTTTCCAATTTAGAGAAGAGAGCTCTTTCAATAGCCTCTGATGAACCATACATTTCCTCTAGCCTCTCCCAAGCCATTTGTAGACCTTCAAAAGGGTGCCTAATATTAACTGATTTTAGTCTTCGTACCTGTTCAGATGATTCTCTTCCGAGATATTTGATGAGCAAATCCATCTCTTCCTCTGGCTTAAGGTCAAGGTCTGCAATAGTACTTTTGAAAGATGATCGCCAAGCCCAATAATTTACAGGTTTATCATCAAAAGAATTCAGTCCAGAAGTTACCAACTGACTGCGTGCAATGAATTTGGCCAGGCTGTAAGTGTCTGACATATGCTCAGGACTACGTTGTAAGTTACGGCTAGAAGCTTGGTCTCTTGCATATTCTGCAGTGTGTTGGAGGCTGATCTCTTTGGAAAACTCTGATGCTGATACATGATCTACTTCTGTGAAGGCTGCTGCTAAAATTTCTGCTTCTGCTATGGCCGCATCTTTTTCTTTCTCTTTCTGCAGTGCCTCTAGTGTTGCTTGAAGTCGGGCTTGTTCCACTTTAATCTCAATTTCTTTCTTTGCATGAGCCGCTCTTGCCTTGGCTGCCTCTGCCCTTGCACGAGCTTTCGTGACGGCTAAACTGGCCGTTGAACTTCTTGATGAGGTGGAAGCTTGAGAATTTGAGCAAGCATCATCACTTTCTTTGTGCATGCGATGGCGCAGTGATGATTTAGATTCACTTGAAGACATGATCTTTGTGCAGGTTAACAAACAGAGATATTCCTTTATCTCTCTGATAGATGCAGTTGTTAGACAGGCATCCCCTCCATCTTTCCAATTTGCTGCTTATCTTTTCACTGTCACTGGCCTCACTGTTTTAATGGATCCAGTTATCCAGCCGCTAAACACTTCCACAATAAACTCCACGAAGGTGCAATTTATGAAGTTTAATCATGAAAAGTGTGAAACTACAAAGAGAAAAATACACAAACATGAATTTCACAAAATAGATAGATCATTAAATAAATGAGCATTCTCAAACACACAAGGCAAAGAACCAACAACAATACAGTTGAATCAACAGCATAGATTAATACTTTGCAAACTTGAGTAGAAAAAATGTAACAAACATACTGAATTAAGTGCTACATTACATAACACAACAATAAAGAACTCAATGCTCACTTAACAAAATCAAACAGTCACTTACAGATATTGCATTTCAAAGGGCTTTGATAAGCAAGATGAAGATGGATGTCTGCAACCACATGGAGTACCTTGCACAACTAAACCACTGAAGGAATATGGCCTACTTCCTCTTTAAAACAGGAAACCATTGGAAAACTAAGGAAAACCCCAAAATAAGTATCAAAATAAAAGTCCTTGTTGAAACCGAAGTTTAAAGTCCAGCACACACTCACACATATATTGTAAGTAATGAACTATTAATACTTGATTTAAAATACATTTAGATCCACATCACTGGTTATTCTTTTTTTTTTTTAACTGTAGTGGTGGAAAGTGGTGGAAATGACAGTTTATGGTGGAAAGATTGTTTCTGTTTATTTTTACTTAAATTGCCAGTCCAAAATATTTTTAACCATGTATTTTATTATTTAACATATATGAGTGGAACAGTATACCTAAAAGTTTTAAAAATAATGATTACGAATTATATGCAAATTATATGAACCTGCTCAAAACATTCAAATATAGATAATTAAAAATAAATATAGAGTGTACTGGAATGGTTATATAGGCCTATAGCCTAAAGTTCTCAGTCCAAAAGCACAAATATGTCATGAGAACATGCAAATAGCACACAAAAATGCCATATATCATGTCCAAAGCTACGCCTATAATTTCTCAGAGGTGAAAATTATATTTTAGCAGTTTTCTGCAATATTAGCACACCCTCATGTCAGGATTAGCTACTTTTGGACTTAGCATGATGTTTACTCCTAATAAACAAAAATAAATTATTTTCATATTTGCTGTACATAATTCAACCGAACTACAGCCAAGGTGGAATTGACGCTGAATAAAAATACTCTGTATAAAAGCTTGAGTTACCTTGATTTATTTTCTTGCTGAAGAGCACATGTGCCTGAAGTTTCATCTTCAACTAATGGTTACCAAGTAAATAAAACATCTAAGGTGGATCTATTAAAGTGGATTTTGTTAGGGGAGGTGGAAATGACGGTAAACCTGGGGACAGACTATTCGAAAAATAGTTTGAAATTGTGATATACATATGGAATTTCGATGGTATGATATTATTTTATTTGTCCTTAAGACAAACATGTTAAAAAATATATTTTTAAATCGATCCTTTAATATAATTTTTTAACATTTAAAGAGGGCCAGTCTGGGTTGGTGACAAGCATAAAACTGCAAAATCTGCTAATAAACAGCCTTGTAAAGACATTTTTAAAAGAAAACAGGGGCAAGATTTGGTGGTTACTGGGAGCATGAACTTCATAATGACAATTTATTTGTGCATTTGTTTGTTTATTTATTTACAGAAAAAGTCCAAGGACACAAAAGTGCCTGTAGTTGGAGAGCATAAATCACAGGCTGAAGTAGAAAATAGTGTTTTAGACTTGAGCGCCCTCTATCAGCTGACTGTAGTTCTGCACCCTCACAGTTTCATTTCCTCAAAGACGAAACTAGGAAACTCGTCAATTCACAGAAAGAGATTATTGAGCTGCTGCTTTACGTCTCTGTAAAATGGCAGAAGCCAATATTTTAGTGGCTCAGGACCAGTTCAGCTGTTCAGTTTGTCTGGATCTACTGAAGGATCCAGTGACCATTCCCTGTGGACACAGTTACTGTATGAACTGTATTACAGACTGCTGGAATCAGGAGGATCAGAAGGGAGTTTACAGCTGCCCTCAGTGCAGACAGACCTTCACTCCAAGACCTGTCATATGTAAAAATGTGGTGTTTGCTGAAATGGTGGAGAAATTGAAGAAGACAAAACTCCATGCTGTCGTTCCTGCTCACTGCTACGCTGGACCAGGAGATGTGGAGTGTGACATTTGCACTGGAACAAAATACAAAGCCATCAAGTCCTGTTTAGTGTGTCTCAACTCCTACTGTCAAAATCACCTCGAGCAACACGATAATTTTTTTAAAGGTAAGAAGCACAACTTGATGGATGCCACCTGCAAACTACAGGAGGTGATCTGCCGTAAACATGATAAACTTTTGGACATCTACTGTCGTACTGACCAGCAGTGCATTTGTTATCTGTGTGGAATGGATGCACACAAAAACCATGACACTGTAACAGCTGTAGAAGAGAGGATGGAGAAGCAGGTATGATGAACACATACATTCTAATGCAAACATTTATTTTAGCTGCTTTACTCTTTTTATGTACAATCAATCAATATTTCATTATTTATCAGTGCTAAGCATTGTACTGTATATCGTTTCATAGATGTATGATAGTTTTAAAACTTAAATCAATCAATCTATCTATCTATATATCTATCTATATATCTATAGACAGTAATTTATGATCTAAACCACAATAATTAGTGTGGATTTAAATTTTTTACATTTTCTTTTTTTGTTGTTCATTGGTTCATTCATTCATTTATTCAAGTATAGCTACTGTAATTTCTGAAAATGATATAGAAACCTATGTAAAACAATAAAAATTATAGACTTTGTATGAATTATAGATCTAAAATTCTTTAGATTCCACTTTTTACTAACATCAAATTAAATTGAGTATTTTTAAATATTTGCACTATACTATAACTTGCACATTGCATTTTTGTCCTGTAGGAAGAGCTGAGAAAGACACAGACTGAGTTTAAAAAGAGCATCCAGCAGAAAGAGAAACAGTTTCAGGAGCTGAGAGAGACTGTAAAGTCACACAAGGTGAGTTTTGAGCACATGAGATGAACAACATCTGTGTTCACTGTTGGATTAATGTCAGAACTGTGTGTCGTATAACAGCGCTCTGCACTGGCAGCGGTGGAGGAAAGTGAGAAGATCTTTACTGAGCTGATCCGCTCCATTGAGAGAAGACGTTCTGAGTTCACACAGCAGATCAGAGATCAGGAAAAAGCTGCAGTGAGTCGAGCTGAAGGACTCTTGAGGCGACTGGAGCAAGAGATCGATGATCTGAGGAGGACAGACGCTAAGCTAGAGCAGCTTTCACACACAGACAATCACAGCAATTTCCTCCAGGTAACGTTATTCTTAAAGCAGGTCTTTTGTTAAATTCTGATTTGCAAGTAATGTTTACTAAATTCAATTAATCTTTATCATTAAGTGACTGACTATGGTGTAAGCAAGTAACAATCTTACACAGAATAAGATTCTTTCTTTCGGTGATGGGTTTTTAGCACAAGTTTCTTTTTCATAGTTATCAGAATATTGTTGTGCATGTAAACACTCGATATTTGTGAAAAAAGAAATAAGTAGAAAAGTTCTTTGCTACTTTAAAAAAGTAGCCTTCATTATTTTGCCCAAAATACGTTGAAATGCACACCACAGTTGTTCAATTTCAGCATTGACATCACAGAAATACAGTAAAAATAGTAAAACTGTAAAATATTGTCAAGTGAGGCTGTTGCAAGCAAGCTGTTAGATTTCTCTATATTTGGCTATCTATTAGATTTCTTTAATACGTAAAATAAGCAAGCTTGACCAGAGTTCTTGTGGGGAGAATAATTTATTTATTTTATTTAAGGTAGTAGTAAGGTAGCACAGTTCTTCAGCTGCGATGTTAGCGTGTCGACCTTCAAACAATCTTAAAGAGGTTGTTGAGTATGATTTCACTTTTCTAACTTTAGTTAGTGTGTAATGTTGCTGTTTGAGCATAAACAACATTTGCAAAGATACAACGCTCAAAGTTCAAAGCAAAGGGAGATATTTGCTTTTAAAGAAATCGTTTTTTAAGGACTACAACAAACGGCTGGGAGGGACTACACAACATTCCTCACGGGTTAGGGACATCACCAACCCTAAAATTTACATAAACCCCGCCCCCGGGAACATGCAGTCCATGTTGAGAAGAGGAAGAGTTGTTGTAGTTGAGCACATTTGTGAGTCTAAAACTGTAGCATCCGTCTTTTCACATGCAATAGAAAGTCATTCTGTGTGCATCTCACAACAGTTCCTATATGAGCGATTTATAGATTATCATGACAGAATATGATAATTGAAGATAGTTAACTCCACATCAGCAACATAAATTCATCAACTAACCATTCAGAGACATCCTGTTGCATTCTGCGTGTTGTCACTTCTTGAGTCTCTCAATCTTTAAACATAAAAGGCAGAACAGTTTCTATAATTTAATGTGTGTCTGCGTGAGGTAATCAGAGCTGCTAATACACAGGAGCTCTTGAAACCCCGCCCTCTGTGTTGGGAGCAGCAGCTAATTTGTATTTAAAGGGCCAGACAGAAAACGGTGCGTTTTTGCTAACCCTCAAAAAGTGACAACTTTAACATGCTATATAAAAATATCTGTGGGGTATTTTGAGCTAAAACTTCACACACACACTCTGGGGACATCAGAGATTTATTTGACATCTTGTGAAAAGGGCATTATATCACCCCTTTAACCCAAAGCAATAGCAAAATGCATGAAACAACATCTTAAAACTGAAGGAGGGAGGAGCCAGGAGCAGAGGGGGCTGGAAGATAACCCAGAGACCAGCCAGGAAGTAGCCTATGGTGCCATCGAGAGAGGAAGGAGCCATGGTAGAGATTTTGATGGATCACCACAAGACCGCAGACTTCAGAGGCCATGATGGAGGCATGGCGACGACCCCTCCGAGGTGGAACCAGGGTACCGGAAGGCTGAGGTGGAACCAGAGCGACTGAGGGCCGAGGTGGAGGCGGAGTGAGGGGGAGACAGACGGAGCCGTAGGGGTGGAGAGATGGAGCACAGTGGATGGCTCGCAAGTCTGTTGTGCAAGCGTGGCAGCGTCCAACCGAGCTTGAGCCAGAGGATCGAGGGAGCCCAGTGGAGAAGTAAGGCCAATAGTCCCAGGTGGAGCTGAGGGAGGGAGGAGCCAAGGGAGTCTGGACGACGGACCGAGGTGGAGTGATGGGATCAGCGGCTGGAGACAGAGCTAGGGGATCCCTTTGTCCAGGAGGAGCTGGATGCTGTAAGGCCAGAGGTGGATCCACGCCACAGAGGTATGGTAGAGGAGGAACCTAGGGGCTGACGGGAGACAGCGGAGACTGGGCAGAGGAACTGACTGGAATTTGAAGAGGAGGTGGAGAGGGAGGCTGGGAGAGAACATAGGAGATGCAGGAGGCTTGAAGCAGTGCGGGACCAGCAGAAACGCAGGAGAACTGGACGGCACCAGAAGCCAACTTCAACTCACCCTCTGCAGCGGGAGTGTGGGCGGGATCTTCCTTCAATCTCAGGTAGTCCACGAGGACTTCCACAGTTACGGACGATGTTGTCGGCTCACACACCTGGTCAGACATCTTGCAAGCCTCAAGTTCCGGGGTGATGTATGACTCCGTTCTTGTAGGCTCCGGCTCGTTCATGGCAGCAGGCTGAGATCCTCTGTTTGCGGTGGGCTCTAGCATCGTATCCGTACTTTGGGATTGGGACTTGCTGTTCCCTTGGTTTGGAGCTGGGCTGGTAATGATAATCCCATCCCAAATACTCCAGCAGGCTCCTCTGTTCAGTGTGGAGAAGGAGAAGTCCAGTCACGGGTGACTGTTGGGGGGAAGTGACCCGTGGAAATGATACATGATACAGATTTTTTCAGGATTGTTTGATAAATAGACAGTTTAAAAGAACAGAATTTATTTGGAATAGAAATCTTTTTTAACATTATAAATGTTTTTTTACTGTCACTTTTATTAATTACTTTTAAAAAAAAAAAAAAAAAAAAAAAACAACAACAATGAACATTACCTTTAAACACAGTGTATAAAAATGGCTGTGAAATCTGGTTCCCTTTCAAAAGCTACAATTGATACTGCACTGCTTAGCGCATCGGGAACGTCTTTAATCGTGACCAGCTGTGCATATTGTGTATAACACGTCAATAGAATTAACCCGGAGGTAATATAGCCTCGGTCGATGACGTTATCAGTGTGCACCCGCGACACGAGGCTATAAATAGATGAGCCACAGGTGCATCGTTTCAGAGGCCATACTGTGCATGTGTGTGTGTCAAACTCTCTCTCTATCTATTTATATCTGTCTACAGATCTTTGCTAGGAGTTAGTTTCATCAGGCAGTGTGCAGAAAATCTCATTTTCTCAAAAAGAGTTTATAAGTCAAAAATGAGTCAACAAAACAGTAAACGTTGTGTCCCTCCATGTTCTCGTCCTATGTCAGAACTGGATACACATGATTACTGTTTTTTTTGTTTGGGGGAGGAGCACGTGGCTCTTGCATTGGAGCAGGGCAAGTGCGAGCATTGTGAGCTGTTCACAGTTAAAATGGTGCGTGCTCGCCTTAGCTACTTCCAAACCGCACCCACATTATCATCGTGGGGCTCCCGCATGGATCTGGCTGATGAGCAAGAGACGGGTCCGTCCCTATCGCTTGCTCAGTCACTAGATCCACACGTTCCCTCGCATGATCTCGAAGCAGGCTGATGATGAAATATCTCTTGGTTCAGACTACGAGCAGCCTACCTCTGAGCGTTCATCCCGCGAAAGTAGATCTGTCGAGGAATTGCTCGAGGTGGTTACTCGTGCGGTGGCCAGGTTACAGCTTGACTGGCCACGCGAACAAGAGATCCCCAAACAATCTAAGCTAGACGATAAGTTTCTGTCCGGTGGCAGGGGGAAGGGACCAAAACATCAGTCTCTCCCCTTTTTCGAAGACCTCCATGACGAACTATCAAAGTCATTTCGACTATTGTGGGTGCGAAGTCGCGGGGGTATACGGCGATGCCGCAGGTTGAAGAGACGCTCATGGGCTATCTCTCGCCTGGGTCGGCATCTTCGTTAAAGAGACCTACCCTCCCCACGAAGCCATGGAGAACAACTTCATCCCTCGTGGGAAAAGCTTATCAAGCTGCAGGTCAGGCTGGTGCTGTGCTGCACACTATGGCAGTGTTACAGGCGTACCAGGCTGACCTGTTGAAGGACTTGAGTGCAGACAGAACCATCGATGAGGAAGCGTTCACTGAACTGCGTAGAGCCACAGACCTGTCTCTTTGTGCTACCAAGCAAACGGCCCGTGCAATTGGCCATTCTATGTCAGCGCTGGTTAGCATGGAGAGGCACCTGTGGCTCAATTAAACTGGAATAAAGGATAAAGATTGTGTCTTTTTGTTGGACTCTCCAGTTTCTACCTCTGGCCTGTTTGGCGATTCCATCACCAGGTTCAGAGAGGTAAAAAAGCACGAAGAAGCTTTTGTCCAGTTTCTTCCTCGCCGCACTCAAGGGGAGGGGCCATCAGCCGCCCAACCTCTCCCCAGTCCTTCAAGAGCTAGGGAGGTTAAAAAGCAGAGTGTGGTGAGCTGCGCTCATCCTCAAAAAGATTGGGGACCGGCTCGCCAGCAATCTCCCAGGCCAGACCTCAGGACTATCATCAATAAGAAGAGGAAGTCCTGATGGTCTGGCGCCCAGTCTGGTGGGGATAGCCCCCTGCGGGATGGGGTGCGTACAATATCTTACTGCCCCTCCTCATTATGGCCACGAAACCTCTCCATCTCCGCCGCCTCTGGTGCTTCGGTGGGCAGCGGTTTCCAATGACACGGTCATCCAGGACACGGAACATCTAACATACCGTCAAAAGGAAGTGTTAAAATTGATACCACTCTCAGAGAGTCTGACAGTGTGGAAACTTCTGCCAGGCATTTCAGTGTGGTAATTAAGCACAGTACAGATCTAATTTATTCGTCGTCCTTCTGCGTTTCAACGGCGTGGTCTCCACTTCCGTGAGACCGGAGCTGATGCATGTACTGTCACAAGAGCTACAAACTCTTCTGAGCAAAAAGGCCATAGATCTAGCTAGTGTTGTCAGAAATATCGATATTTCGATAAATATCGATACTGAAATATCTGAATGGTACCAATACTAATGTCCCGAAGTATCAATACTCCCATACTAGCCGAACTGTCACTTTCACTTCTCTCCAAAGGCGCGTTGACAAACATCACACATGACCGCACTCGTCTCATTCGCTCTGGTTAAATAGCAAAAGTGAAGTGAATGGAAAGATGGCGAGTGCGGCGCCCTCGCGACCGGCTTTTGGTTGATGAACACCGCGAGCTGGCATGTCGGAGAATAGCGCGGACACACGCTACACACCGCGAGCGGGCATTTCGGAGAATAGCGCGGACACGCGTTAAAAACACACCGCGAGCGGGCATGTCGGAGAATAGTGCGGACACGCGCTTCACACTGCAAGCGGGCTGCGGGCACCCAAAAGATTGTTTTGCTATCAATATCCCATCACTCATTTTTTTAAATTCTGAAAACAGACTTAACGTACAAGCTCCAGGGGGACCATTTAGCAGCATGTAACTGTATGCTACTCAGCATCAATGGGTCACCTCTTTCTGAATTCCCCTATAACTAACTGTAACTCCCCAGTAACTTTTCTGAAACATTAACCAAGATGGCCTAGTATTGTTGTTATGAGTGTGTTGTCTCATTTTTTTCACTGTAATTCTTAAAGTTAATATATTCTGACTGAGGAATCTTAGAAGTAAATATTTTAACTGTGGCCAAATGTAAATTAACTTGTGCCTATTTAACTTTATTAAAAAAATATGATTTAATTCTGCAATTTGCCTTTATTAGCGATTATCATCAATTTGATTACACAGATATAATTAAACTAAACTGAGCTAGACAATGACATCTCTGAACTCAATAATGAAATGCCTTTAACTGAAAATTGAATGTTTAATCTTATTATTATACAATACTGACACTATCCTCCAATTTGATACTGTTAAGTGCTTTGACACAATCTTGTCAAGCACTATATAAATAAATATATATATAAATATTTTTGTAAAATATACCTCATTGTCATGTTCTAGACTTGTTATATTCAGCTTTAAATAAAAAAATACCCCCTTAACCTAAGCTGCAACCCCACTTTTGAAAAATCCCCAGAAATGACATACCCAAACTGAAACAGATACAGTTCATGAACCCTTTGTACTAAAAGCACAAGTATCATCTCATTTGAAAGCTGACACCTGGCAGTTTATTGTAAATGTAGAATTAATTATTGTCATAATGAATTTTTTTTTTTATAAATGGCTTCAAAGTTTTGTAAAGTTATTAGAAATTAATTTAACATCCTAAAGCCACATGTCTAAACATTTTATGTTTAAAATCTGAAGATAATAAGTCCAAAACTCTGTATTTAGTTAAATGTTTTTCAAGACCATGTCAAATGACTTTATTTTGATTTGACTCTAAAATGCAACTGATGTTTATTGTCATCTTCTAACCATCTATCCAATATATTGTCTCTATTGTTTTGTGGTGCAAACGATCCCCATTCAGTCTCAGTCTCCCCCTGCACACATTCACATCTCTCCAGCCTGGTTTTGGCTCTAAATATGCATTTCTTTTGTCTGCATTATAGTTACTAACGACTGGCTATTCACAGGCTATTCATAGGGTTTCAGTCCCTAATTTCTTTTCTCAAAGTTCACCTCACATTTTAAACTGTATCAAATGCATTTCTTGAATAAAGAAACATTTCAGTAAGCATTCAAGAAATCATAAAAGTATAACTGCTAGTGGCAGGTGCACCTAGGGCTAGCTAGCATGTTAGCTTAGCACACCATCAACACACGACAATTTCTGAGATTAAAACCATGTTTGTGCTCCAAACTTACTTTATAACGCAAGTCGAGTATTTTAAATAATCTTCTGTGATTTAATTTGGCTTCAGATAAAAAAATCAGACAGAAAATATACTATGGTATAGTATTCTGCACAATGATAGTCTATATAGATTAGCATTACATTATAAATATAATCTATTATTATGAAAATACCTGGCATGGCTTGAAAAACACAGGTAACTTAAATATCATTGCAATCATGTTTATTGTCTTCAAAACATCTTTATCTGCATGTTACAGCGCGATCTCTGTAGCTTTGTGTGTATCAGTGACGTCCTGGAATGTCACATGATCATGGCTCTTCTTCATGTTCCATATATGGACTATTATTGTGCATATAGCGCCCTCAGGCTATTGGTATGAATTAAAAACACAGTATCAGAGTATCCAAGCGCTCATAATGATTACATCGACGCATTTGGGTATAAATTCAATAAATATTATTCCTGTCTATAGAAATCTGATGTAAACCTATGAGAATATATCAATATTTCTCCAAATCTGCATATTTTTGAGCTAAAAGCCCTGAAGGACGTTGTTTTGTGAATCGCTGTCATGACGACAGCACGGGAGTTTTTTTATGAATGAAAGCGGCTGACGCTCATAATTTATATTAAAAGTATCGACTCATTTTTTCATTTCATAACTCCTGACACAAATTAAGAAATAACTGTCGCTATAAGTTTCTCAGAATACAATAGTGGTCAAATACTGAAACTTGAGTCTTATATCTTTTTAATGATGTATAGTTTGTCAAGGTATAACATTAAATCTGATAGTTACTTTGAACTATATATAAAAAAAAACGCTTCACACTGGCAACGGTTAACAGGTTAATATTGTGGCAGTTTTTTTTTTCTCCGTGGTATCGAAAATGGTATCGAATATCGATATTTTTTAAAGGTGCCATATGTAACAATTGAGGTAAAAATATCCCAAAAATGAGCTACACACATCAAAAGAATGAGAAGAAATAAGGGCGATGATGTCATTAAAAAAATGTCAAGTTATAGTGCTGCAGAGATATCAACCTTAATTAGCATTAGCATTACTAGCCACGGCCCGACAGGTGTCGTAATACCAGTTTCGGCCATGGGAGGCGGTATACGGGCAACATAACCACCAGCCAAACATGCAATACACGAATAACTCGCACGGCTTGTGGGCGTACTTGAACCTGATGTGGAAACTACAGCCCACTACTACATTTCAGTTCAGGGAAGAGAGCGGAAGGATGGCTGAAGCCCTTGGCAAGAGACCCCTACCACCACCCGCTGCAGGGAAAAAACCGCGCTCTGAAGCACAAATAAAATCTCAAAAAGCTATCCGCCACACTGGCGGGTGAACGATCATACCAAAATATGACATTTTAAGCGCGCACGCGCTCTTCTGCCTCTAAGAACTAGCAGAGAGAGAGAGCGAGCCCCGGCCGCGCGCGCGCGCACTCACTCACTATATTCAGAGCGGTCAAGTTTCCCCGTACTTTTTGACAAGCGTCCTTGACAGGGCGGCCAGAGCTTCTTTGCAGCTCAAGTCGGCGGCGGTGTATACAGTTTTAGTAACGCTCTATCTGTTGACGGCGCTGAGGAAAAAGCTCCCGCCACTGGAAGAAGCTGTCGCCGCCCATTTGTGTCCTCCTGCGCACCCATCAAAGCCGTGCAGAACGTCTTCAGCACTCACGGATCGCGCATACTCCGCCGCTGGCCAGGCTGCTTCTGCTTTACACACCCTGGACGCACGAAACGTAACGGAAAACATTGCAAGGTGTAATGAGACCGAATGTTTTTTGGTGACTAATGATAACTTAGCTAGAAGTGGTATTGCTAATGAAAATCAAACTTGATATATGCTGCTAAATTAGCTTCAGGCGGGCAGCGTAACACTCTAAATAGATGTTGTCCCTATTTTAACTTGTATATGTGCAGCTAAGAAGGTAGGGGCGGAGCATAGACCAATTCACTTTCTGGAGGTATACTGCCCCCATCTGGTATGGAATGTGGAGTATGACTTGATTTTTTTTTGCCAGACATGACATATGGCACCTTTAAGGTATCGTATCGAAGTTAGAAATTCTAGTATAGTGACAACACTAGAACTAGCCTAGAAATCTAGACGCACCCTAGCGGCAGCAAAATGTATATTGCAGCCAGGGTAGTCTAGCAACTCTCCATTGACTTTCGGAGCTGTAAAAACCTAAATTGGGTCAGGCCAATCACATCGCGTATAGAGTAGGCGGGAAGGGCTTAACACAATGACGACAGAGTTGCGACGGTTCCCTACTACTTGAAAACAAAGAAGAGTTGCTGCTTCTGGCGAACAGTCTTTCAAATCGGCTTTGGCCGCGACTCTGGAGGACTTGGAGTTAAGTTTTTCTTTGAGAAAAGAGAAAAGAACGGCACTTAAGTCATTCTTAAAAAAGGAAGATGTGTTCGTAGTTTTGCCGGCCAGATTCAAAAGTTGAATCTATTAACTAATGTTAGCTCCGCTGTTGGGAAAACGCCTTGGTTGGTTGAAGCGCTGTCCTATTGCGTGCAGAGGGAATTTGAAAGACAGCCGTTTATCCCGCCCCTCGGATTGAGCCGTGTCTATGGTGAGTTGCCAGACCTAACATCTTGATGGTAGGTCTGGCTTGCCAGGCTACCATAGAACATGTTCCTCTTCCAAAGAGAGAGTCGGGCTATTACAGCAGATACTTCCTGGTTCCCAAGAAGGATGGGGGGTTGCGTCCAATCTTAGATCTTCGAGGCTTAAACCGTACAGTCAAAGTGCTCAAGTTCAAGATGTTAACCATCAAGACGGTCATGTCGCAAATTCAACATCACGATTGGTTCATCACGATCGATCTGAAGAACGCATATTTTCACATAGAAATATTGCAACAACACAGGAAGTTCGCTTTCGGGGGCGAAGCATACCAATTTCGTGTTCTTCCATTCGGACTAACCTTGTCACCCCGCACATACACAAAATGCATGGATGCAGCACTAGTTCCATTATGACTCCAGGGCATTCGCATTTTGAATTACATCAATGATTGGTTAATACTAGCACAATCGCAAGAGATGGCGCTTCAACACAGAGACATCGTGTTAGCTCATCTAGTTTCTCTAGGGTTGAGACTCAACGCCAAGAAAAGTGTTCTTTCTCCTGCCCAGATAACGACTTATCTTTGGATCATCATCACGATGCGGGCACAACCGTCTCCCGCTCGAATCGAGACCATTCGGCAGACCATGAGCAAAGTCAGGCTAGGCCAAGATCGCACTGTTCGTCAGTACCAAAAAAGTTTAGGTTTCATGGCTTCAGCATCCACGGTGATTCCTATGGGGCTGTTGCACTTGAGACCGTTTCAGTTGTGGCTAAAAGCCAGGGGATTTCATCCAAGGGCCAATCCTCAAAGGCAAATAAAAGTGAAATATTTTCTCCCTCAGTTGAGAGGTTGTCATGTCCTAGTGCGGGTGAACAACACAGCGGCAGTTTCTTATATAAATTACCAGGGAGGTCTGCGCTCAAGCAATCTGAACAGAATAGGGAGGCAGATTTTTCTCTGGGCCCAGGACAAGTTCCTGTCGCTCAGGGCAGTGTACATTCCAGGACATCTGAATGTGGGAGCAGATTTACTGTCCAGACAGAAACTACCGATGGGGGAATGGAAACTCCACCCGGAAGTAGTGAAACAGATTTGAACTAGATTTTACGAAGCGGAGGTGGACCTCTTCGCCTCCCATCAGACAGCGCAATGTCCCCTCTATTTATCTCTGAGTCACCCAGCCCCCCTGGGTCTAGATGCGATGGTGCACACATGGCTCAAAATGTGCCTGTATGTGTTTCCTCCAGTTTCTCTGCTCCCGGGAGTTCAAGCCAGAGTTCGCCAACAAGGGTCTTGTCTCTTACTGATAGCGCCACGTTGGCCGAACAGAGTATGGTTCTCTGAGGTAATATCTCTCCTTGACAGCTCGCCATGGGCGATTCCGGAGAGGAGGGACCTTCTGTCTCAGGTGGAGGGCACAATATTCCATCCCAGGCCCAACCTGTGGAACCTTCATGTTTGGCCCCTGATGGGTACCAATTGAGAGACACTGGACTTTTGCCGGACGTTATTGAGACCATTCTAAGTGCTAGGGCTTCCTCCACTAGAAAGAGTTACGCCAGCAAATGGGGTGTCTTGGATAGGTGGTGTGTTGTACACAATGCAGATACGGCTGATTGCTTCAGTTCTGGACTTCAGTTCTGGGGCCAGACGACTGAGGACTCCAATAAAAACCAATATCCCTTCATGGGACTTAGCTAAAGTCCTCAAGGCTCTGGTTGAGACCCCCTTTGAACCTCTAGAATCAGCGTCTGACAAACTTCTGACTCTAAAAATGTTTTTTCTTATGGCAATAAATTCTTTGAAAAGAATTAGGGATATGCAGGCTCTGTCGATCTCGCCATCCTGCTTAAACTTTGCCCAAGGAATGGTGAAAGTGATTTTGCATCCTCATCCTGACTACCTGCCTAAGGTTCCTTCCTCAACTGTACATCCAGTAACTCTCTGGGCCTTCTGATCCTCCGCCATACATAACGCCGGAGCAGGAGAGATCTCACAGACTGTGTCCAGTCGTGCTCTTCAGGCTTACATCCACCGCACTAGCCAGTGGCGTAAGTCAGAGCAATTGTTTGTCTGTTATGGGGGTAGTAACAAAGGGGCAGCTGCCACTAAGCAGACCATGTCTCATTGGGTCAGGAATGCTATTGATCTTGCCTATGAGGTGCGTGGTCAAGCTCCTCCAATTGTTCTTAAGGCTCACTCCACCAGGGTGGCCGCCTCCTCTAGTGCTTTGATAAGGGCAATTTGTTTGTTTCCAAAGATTTTATAGTTTGGATGTTCATGCCACTCCGGGCTCTCACGTTCTTGAGTCGACATTACAAGCTAATGTCTAGGGCCTTCTTTTGCGTCCTTGTGAGCACACCTACACAACCGTAAGAGGTCCAGACACTTTCAAGCACGGCGGCGTGGGTATTCTTCTTCCCAATGCGCTAAGTAGCGCAGCATCGATTGTAGCTTTTGAAAGGGAACGTTCCGGGTTACAGTCAAGTAACCCGGAACGTTTCATTTCTTCTGTTCATTTTGTGAAAAGTAGAATTTATGTGTTTGTTATGTTTGTGTTTGTCTTTGTCTGTAGAGTTTCCAGTGTTTCTCTGTTCCTCCCGAATATACAGATGTACCCATCACGTCCTCCTCTCCAATTTTCTTTGATGATGTGGCAAAATCTGTCTCCCTGCTTAGAGAGAAACTTGAGGATTTCTGCAAACAGGAGATAGAAATGATATTGGGTAGAGGTGAAGTGCTTGAGGTTTATTTGTGTTCAAATATTAGACTGCATTATGTAACATGTAGATGTAATTGCATAAAAACACTTGAAATCTCTGTTGGTTTGTTACAGTGACATACATCCAGATCATTTCCACCCCAGAGCCCAAGACCAGGGATGAATTCTTACAATGTAAGAGCACATGCTTTCTTTTAACTGAGATTAAATCTGAAGCTGTTTGATTCTGTTTTACAAATTTCGGTTACACTTTACTTTAAAGTGATGTTGTTACAGTGTAACTACACAAAAAAGTACTGTGTATTATTAATTAACTACAGTACAGTTCTTATTATAGGGTTAGGGTAGGATTAGGGTTTGGTTTAGGGTTAGTTGCATGTAATTAAGCCTAATTTATAGTTGTTACTATAGTAAATGCATGTAACGTGTAACAAGGACACATTCAAATAAAGTGTCACCAAAACTTTTAATGCATTTTAATCTTTCATTTACACAACAACGGCGTTTTGGGGGAAAACTTTTGAAAAAAGGTTTCAAAGAGCAAGTTTTCTAAAATGATACCGTTATCGTCTCCATGTAAACTACAAAAACTATACAAACTGAATTTGTGAACACGGTGATGTCATACGCATGCGTATTACCTGTTCAGTCTTTAGGCGCGTAGTGTTTCATTACAAAGTGACATCGCAACTACTGGCCTGGCATGAATAATACAGCATTTTTAGTCATTTTCGTGGATCCGTGTGAACGGGATCGTTTTGACAGCATTGCCGCCTGTATGCGAAAAACGCAAAGGATTTTTTTTTTTTTTTCTGTTTTTAGTACATCGTTGTTGTGTAAAACATACCCTCAGACAATAATCTAAGCTTGTTATGTAAAGCAATTAAAGGGGACCTATTATGCAAAATTCACTTTTGCATGCTGTTTGGACATAAATGTGTGTTGGCAGTGTGTGTACACAACCACCCAATAGTGATAAAAATCCACTCACTCCTTTTTTATTAATCCCCATAAATCATAAGCTGTGTCTCCCAACGACCTGTTTTCAGAATGCGGCTTAAGTGACGGCACTAAAGCCACAGGCCCCGCCCACGGGTGTTGACAGACACTGCCATTTTAACATAGACCCGCCCTGATCGAGTTCACAGCGAGTTCTACACATCCGCCATTTCTGCACTAAAGAGAATGTCTCCCAAGCGTTGTAGGTGTTGTGTGGCTGGATGTATTAATCCACATAGCTCTCTCTCTATTTACTCCCGAAATCTGAGGCAAGCGCTGAAGACGAGGTGGAATTATTTTGTTTTTAAAGAAAATGCTCCCTCAACTCTACCGAAATTCGTTTATGTACTTGCGCACTTCTTATACTGTGTTTACTCAGCTCTTAAAGTGATTTTCTGGAGTAAAACTGACGCTTCATCTTTTGTGTGATGTACAATAAACTTTATTAAACTCATCAGTATATTTTTGATCATCATTCGGACCTGGTCCGAAACAGCAGACTTGTAGGCTATTAATAGTGGATATATACAAGCAGATGACAAATACGTTATAACCGTAATTGAACTAAACTATACCTGTTCCATCTTCATACAGCACTCTGGCTCTGTGGGCATTATTGTCCGACTCCGGGTCGAAATGAACACCGTTATTGAGAGTTTCTGATATTATGATCATTCCGCTCATGAAGCTCCGCCCCCTGTGCCGTGCAGCAGAAGCTTATTTGCATTTAAAGGGCACACACTAAAACAGCGCGTTTTTCTGAGCACCAAAAAGTGACAATTTAAACATGCTGTAAAAAATGATCTGTTGGGTATTTTGAGCTAAAACTTCACATACACACTCTGGGGACATCAGAGACTTATTTTACATCTTGTGAAAGGGGCATAATAGGTCCCCTTTAAATATTTATAACAGTATAGCAGACTACTTGCATAAAATGCATATTAATATCAGTTGTCACTGAATATCTTCCAATTGTATGTCTTAGTAAGATAAATGCTTATTTAAATGACCAAAGCTCTGTGTTTTTTTTTTATTGTGGGGGTCAAAACATATAATGTAATGCAATACAATGAGGATGGACAGATGTACAAATAAACAGACACAAAATTATATTATATTATAACAAAAATGTTGAAAATAATCTTAATAAAAGTAATTAAAAAGTAATTAAAAAAAGTATACAGTAAATGTGTATACTGTTAAATTATATATTCGAATGTATATATTTGGTAATAGATCTTTTATTTTCTCCAGATTTCTGTCAGCTCACCCTGGATCCAAACACAGTGCATAAAAGCCTTCGTCTATCTGAAGCAAACAAAATGGCTGCTGACAGTGGTACAGTCCAGCAGTATCCCGATCATCCAGACAGATTTGATTATCCTCTTCAGGTGCTGTGTAGAGAGAGTGTGTGTGGACGCTGCTACTGGGAATTGGAGTGGAGTGGTGATGGTGGTGTGGGTATATCAGTGTCATATAAGAGCATTAGTAGGAAGGGGTCTTCCGATAAGTGTGTGTTTGGGTTTAATCGGCAGTCCTGGAGATTGTTCTATGGTCTGTCCGGTTGCTTATTTTACTACGATAAGAAACGGATTAAACTCTCCGTACCAACCAGCGGCTGTAGAATAGGAGTGTATGTGGATCACAGTGCAGGAACTCTGTCCTTCTACAGCGTCTCTGACACAATGACCCTCATCCACAGAGTCCAGACCACATTCACTCAGCCCCTCTATCCTGGGTTTTTACTTTCTTTTGGATCAACTGTAAAATTGCACTTGTGAAAAGTGTACTTTTAAAAAGAGTGCTTACTATAAAAGTAATGTATACTTTCAAAGTTGATGTATCTTACTGTACATACTTACCCATGTTAAGCCTGACATATGAAACAATAGTCCAGAAAAAATATTTGAAAATGTATTGAAATGGAACAGTTTATTAAACCTTTGGACAAAGTCTAAAAATAATGAAAATGTTTTTGTTGAGGAGAATATGGAGATTATACTCGAGTAGAAAAAAAAAAGGAAAAAAAAAAACATAGGCCCAAACTGAGCAAAACAGTAACAATAACAGTATAGACAACTTAAAATACATATACATATCAGTTGTCACTCTCTCTCAATAATATGTCTTAGTAAGATTATATTTAAATGCTTAGTTTATGTTCAAAGCTCTGGATTTTTATTTTATTTTGTGGGGGTCAAAACATGTAATGCAATACAATGGTGACTTAGAGATGTACAAATAAACGTCCCTATGTATCACATTTGATTCTCACATTATAACATGACTTTTCTAAAAATGAATCAAGTATACCTAGTAAGTCTAGTTAGTGTTTGTCTTGAAATATTACTAACAATATAACATATATTTATTTGTATGTTTACTTTATGAAAACCAGTAAAGATTTCAAAGCAAAAGGGCTCATGGACCACAATTATACTAAAAGGCATATTACTTGCTAAAAAGTATAAACTATCTATCAGACAACATCAGGCATGTAGTAGATTGTCTAGAAGTTTTTCAGCAAAGAGTGAGGCCTTAAAATGTGTGTATGAAACATGATTTAGTAGGCTTTATGGGGTTACGTATTAACGACTTATGGCGTTGCAACTCTATTTTACAGTATGTAAGTGATATGGAATTACTGTTAAAATTTGACTTATATGCAACAAGTTCAACTTTGGGGGTTTTTTGACACTTTAGTAGCACTTGAGCAAAGCTAAGTGTGCAATTGTGTAATACATTCTAAAGCACTTTAAATATATACTTAGTATAGTGTTGTACAGTATAGCATGTACTGACAGCACAACCTGATTTAACCAAGTGCAACATGTTCCTGGATAAATTTCTTTGTTGATCCTGGAACAACATTCCCAATCAACCAGATTTAAGGGACAAGCTTACAGTTTATGTCAAGTTGCGGCTTACAACCAGGGTTAGGTTCTTCTACATCAGTGTTATTCACCAATCATTACCCTCTGATTTTTGGGAAAACTTATGGGTAGGGGTAGGGTTAAGTTTAGGGGTAGGGATAGGGCTAGGAGAAAATTTCCGGACAGGAATGTTGTTCCAGGATCAACAAGTAGGCCTATGCATTTTAGTGCAATTCTGAAACCTAATCAACTATGCTTAAAATGATTGTTTATTATAATCTTGAATGTGCATATATTCTTTGGTTATTTATAGTTGCATACAAATACATCTGGCATTACATTTTAATGTCATTATACATCAAACATTTAGGCTACATTTTGCTGTATTTTAAGCACAACCATGGATGAAAAAAATACAGAAAATATTAATATCTAGTAATACACTAAATATAATTCTATAATTCTCTTCACATCAGCCGTATGGATATCACAACAATTGGCTGAGAAACTACTGTAATAATTCATAATGTTTCAGTGGATTTGATAAATCAGGTCTGAAAAGTGACAAATAAATCCTTTGGAAATAAATTAAGAAGTGTGTGCATTTTTATGGATGAATATATTGGGTCAGTATGTTACACATAATATGCTTTAATTATGTATTTATTTATTTAAAAAAAGAACAAAAAACAGGAATAAGTTCTTTGAATTTCATTTCCCAGACAGCAACATAGTGTCGGCCCAGATCCGGCCCACATCTGGTACACGTTGAATCCACACGTACCAGATGTGGCCCGGATTTGGGCCGACACTATGTTGCTGTCTGGGTTACATTTTATATATAGGCATGCAGTATTTTACAAGTAGACATGTTGTTTATAAAACTAAAATATGATTAGGGATTATTTACTAATTAATCTCTCATTGAGAGGAGGAATAAAAGTGTAACTCTGTATTGGAGGTAACTATTTGGTAAAAAGTCTTATGAATAGATCAGGAATTCCAACCATGTCCTTCTTAACACACATTTACCCTCAATATGTTCTACTAAACCACAAAGACAGCTCAGGTTTGATCATACATCTCTAAAATAGCTTCTCCTCCACCAATCCAATTCTCCTAGCTGTGTTCTTGGAATTTCCATGAAAATCATGATGTTTCATTTTGTTTTGTTTCATTGTATATTGTCTGCTTTTCATTCATTTGATCATGGCTGCTTTCCCAACTGGCGTACTTTTACGTGTCAGGTATGTACTGCATTGTTGATTGCAAAGTAATATCAAAAGCCAGTATTCCATTAGGATTATTCCAACCAACATGCACAGAGAATGTGATCCAGGTACCTTTGAGATACTAGTATTTTGATTTGAGATTCACAAATTCTTGACTCTCTATAGTAGAGAGGCAAACAAGCTTAGTGTGACCCGAATCGATCTTTCTTCCTCATATGTGACAGATCTATTTAGGATATCAGAGTGATCACTTTGAACATAACATTTTGAATTCGAATCGTACTGTATATGGAGATAAATCTGATTTGATTTAAAAATGATTGAAAAATGGTATTGCATTCTTTGTAACATGATTTCAGTGTGATCAGGCTGTATGGAATTCAAGTGATTTAACGCCATCGCCCATCGTACTCAATATTCATAAAATGAAAATGCTACCCAGCAGAACAATACCAAGGCATTAGACCTCAGTAGTATATTACCAAATAAATGTTTATATATATATATATATATATATATATATATATATATATATATATATATATATATATATATATATATATATATATGTTTTTTTTATAAGGCAGGGGATGTATAGTAGAAAAAAATCTAATTATAAATACATTAATCTTATAGTGATTCATCCATGCATGTTTCATTTTCTTTTCTTGTTTTTGACAGTTTTATTCAAAATGTCAACTTGATGTTCCATGAAATTACAGACTTTTCTTTGTTGACATACGCCAGACTTCTTCAATCATCCAATCTTCCAATGGACTGCAAGAGATCTGCCTCCACCCAATCAACAACCGATGGATAGAACCAAGTCCCCACACTACATTTTTGCTTCTTCTTCAATAATTTGTTTCACTCGGATAGGCTATAAGTCACAATACGGAAGAAAAGATCTGTCACTAACTTAGTTTCATCGCGACTAATATGTCATCTGATTTCCATAAAATGAATGTTTAACGAGAGATTTTTGCCTTTGTTTTTGAAAATACACAACAAGAGGTAGAATTATGGAGAGGTAGATTATGGAATAATAAAACTAATAATGTTACATGTGCAAATTTGAAAAACATAAACTGAGAATTCAGTCTTTATGGAATCACTTTTTGCCAATATTTTTTTTTCTCTTCCACAAGGCAGGATTTCTGGATATTACACAAGTAAATGATACAAGTTATGGCCTTTTTAAATGAAAAAAGAAAATTAAGAGGAAAAACTGGTTCCAAGTTCAACATTAAAATAAATGTTATGAAAAACATCAAGTTGATATAATCCATTTAAACAATAAATATATTACCCATATATATGTTTTTTTTTTTTCAGTCTCCTAGTCACAGTACATAGTTTTATATTTCATAGTTTTTCACCAAAGGCACTTTTGCAGTAACCGTCCTCAGAACTGTTACAGCACTCTGCTCTAAAACTCACACAACTCCACGGTACGGTAAGTTCCGTTAACAAAGTTTATGCTGACTTTCTTTTGGTCTTTGACATCAGTAAAATTCAATTAGGTATTCCGGATAGATCTGGTTGCTGTCGAATATAACGAAGATCTTAGGGTTTATCATATCATCCACACAGCTGTCGAAAAAGTTGGCAATGCTTGTGTCTTTAGAAGGAGGTCTGCAGTACTGGGGGTGACCCAGTGTGTATTCCCCAACTAGAACCCGGGCCAGGAACATGCACTTGTAAGGCGGGTCACTCTGGAAAATAGCGGGCGCCATACCATGTCTCTGTAGGATAAAGTTATGCTTGCTAGTCGAATGGCAAAACTTGCTGGAATATCTTGCGTCGCGTGCAAAATAGCTTCCTGTGAAGACAAAAAATGTATGTGTACAGTGTAAAATGTTTCTATAATGACATTTCAACAGTAGTGGAATGTTTACAATTAACCCTACGACAAAAAAAATAGGCAACTAAAGTTTTATTCAAATAAAAAGTCAAATTTCACCCCATAAGAAAAGTAAATCATGATCAGGAGATAAAAATTCAAAAGTATGATATAAAAAGTCAAAATAATTATTTGCAACTCGCATTTGCATTTTTTTTTTATCTCATCCAAAGCTGGAATTGTGACATAAAAAGTCACACACAAAAAAAATATGCAATGCTAAGATAATTATGAGATACGAAGTCAAAATTGTGATATACTAAGTCATAATGAGATATGAGATAGTCTAAATTATGACAAAAAGTAAAATTATGGCAAAAAGACAATTATAACTTATGACATAATTGCGACTTATTCTCATATTTGAGACAAAAATGTGAATAGCGATAAAGGGAGACTTTTTTGTCATTAAGACTTTTTATGTCAATTTTGACACGTCAGAATTTCGACTTGTTTGTCATAATTGCAACTTATCTTATTATTATGACTTAAAAGCATTTGGCAGAAATGGGCTTCCGTATACAACATATTTAGAAAATGCAGTCTAAATATGTACATAATTTAAGTTGTTGCAGTATTTACAGAAACAATTTTTTATAAAGTCATTATTTAGCTACATTCCATCATGTCTTTCGAAACCTGTATATTTTTAACTGTGGAAATAAATACATTTTTAATCATTTATACGCAAATGTTTAAGCTGTTCTTATCCACAGAATGATCGTGGATGGTGGCATATTTTCAGTGAAAAAGTTAACAAAATTATAATTTGGCTTCAGGACACTGGATGTATGAATGACTTTTATTTCATGCTTGTTAGAGCTTGACAGCCCTATCCACATCCACTCTGCCACTGTATGTAAAAGAGCAGCGTGAACATTCTTCAAAGCGTCACTTTTTGTGTTCAATGAAAGATAGAAGTCATACAGGTTTGGACTGACATGAGGATAAATAATGACACAGTTGTCATCTTTTGTGAATCATCCCTTTAATGCAAAAAGACTCATGGACTGTACCTTTGCCATAGACGTCACCATGACTTCCTGTGAGACGCCAATCAAAGTTGTATGTACATATGGCCTGTATGTTACTGTGGCCAGTTCCGTGAAAAAGCATCTTTTCTTCAACGTTTACGGCATGTTTTATCTTTCTCAGCTGGGCCTTTTTCCTGTAATATATTTGCATTTTTTTAATAATATATTTAAAAATATATTATGTGTAATATATTTAAATTCAAGTGTGATTCTGTCATAAATGAAATAGTCAAAAACATTTAAAATGACAATTAATAACACCGTATTTGCTTAGAAACCTTGTAATAAGTGTGATATGCAGACAGAGAGTTGACAGAATCATTATTGCAATATAAACCTTTTCAGGTTTGTTTCAAATATTGGAAATGAGTCAACCTGCAGAAAAACTCCCACAAATCCAGGTTCTGTATTCTCTGAATGGATCTGATGGACTGGGTCATGGTTCTCTCATATAACCGGGCCACTTCTTTGTACTCAAACGTATCTCTGCATAGAGCAATAAGCTGGAGAGAAACAGTCAAACAACAACATTTATTCATAAAGCACATTTAAACACTATGAACTATTATATATTTTGGTGCACAGCCAAACAACACCTTATATACAAACATGAGTTTATACTGAATTTAATGGGAAGCCAGTGGAGGGATGCTAGAATTCCCCCTATTCTATTCATTCCTCCATCCAACTGTCAATATAATGTATGCATTTCCATAAAACATCAAAAGAAACAGCAGTGTCAAGTCCTACCTGAAGGTAAAACTGACAATTGTCATCTAAACAGTGATAAGGAATGTTGCATTTCTGAAGAAAATGTAGGCCAAAGGAAGCATATAAAGGGAAAACAATAAAGGTCCCAAAATGGATCCCTGAGGCACACCACAAGAAGCAGATGATGAAAAATAAATAAATAAAAATTTCAAATTAACAAAAAAAAATAAAAATTGAATCCTCTAGTTAAGATGCAAACCACTGTAATTAAGTGTAGTGCAGTCAAAATTCATTCTGTGACATTAATTTAACTTTATCTTTTTACTTTTTTACCTGATAGGATTCCTCTGTATTAATTCTTTCCCAGTGACTGGGAACAGGAAGAGCTGGGTTATCACAGATAAATCTGTGAAACACAAAATTAAAAAATACTTATTTTTTATGTAATAAATAATACAAATGTATAATATAAAACAGTACAATATAAATATTATAATAATAAAAGCTATATAAAAGAGCTTACCTAAAGTCAGTAGCTGAATGCAATGCCCTTTTGATTGGCCTTTCTTTTCCAGTAGTCACATTGACTTGTTTCATAGCTAGTGACATGATAGAGTTAAGAAAATGACAGTAAAGATGCATATCACAGCCCTCATGGCATTTATTACCACAAAACTAGATAACACAAATCTAGGCTTTGCTAGGTAACTGACCAGAAAAGTCTAATTTATAGGTATATTTAGCAGTATAGAAGTCCATTGAAGCATGCTGATTCTTGCAGTAGTTTTGTTCAATTTGCTCATTGGTGACAGAACACCCTGTGCTCGGCACCTCCTGTAGTGAAAAGGAAAACAGCATGATGTGATCAGCAAAAATGCAACTTATGAATTGTCATTCATATTAGTCTAATCTATCAGACTGCCGTTTGATAAAGCGCAGTACATACTTCAAACATGTGCCAGACGCCACACTCGGCAAGGTAAAACCAGTGCCACTTTGTCTCTGATGTGTCCATTTCCTCCTCACATGGTTCCTCATCAGGGGGCTTCTGGAGGACCCCTGGGCTCTCCAGATGTTTTTCAGTAGCCACACAGTGCATCTGTAAAGCAAATACACAAATATGACCATTTGGTAAACTTTCAAGTGTATGACAACATGCTTCATTAATAACAAGCAATTATTCATCTGAAACAATTTGATTTCACAGGACGCGATCTCGTTCAAACAATATATTTTGTAACTAAAACATGCTGGAATGATCAAATATAGTTATACTTTCTAATTACGTTGACTTGGTGTCAGTGATGCAAACGTTTAGCGTCGGTCCAGTCCATCCATCCATATACTCATCATCCATTCATCAATATTTCGTTTTGAACTATTTTAATCTTTCAGACTAGGCTTTCTCAAAACCTACATCAACGTTCATTTACAAACTTTACTCGTGTAATTCATCTGATTTGATTTTACCGGTCGCGATCTCATTAATAAAGGATATTTGTTTACTAAAACATGCTGCAATGATCAAATAAAGATACTTCTTGCATTGAATAGTATTAATGCATTGTGAATACCTTTCGAAAAAGCCTCGTTCCTCTTGTTGTTTTGAACAATGTCGATTTCATCTAAATTCGTGCAACATTGTTTCTAGTCTGATTACTGGTTCTGTTTCGTTTTCCTCAATCTCTTGTTGTTGTGCGCTTCACTTCCGCATTCGCAGCTGTGACGTCATGCGTCCTTCAACTACTAACGTTATTCAATAATAATACCCAACCTAAAATAAATAATAATAATAAATAAAACCGTAGGAGATAGATGGATTAATAAGCTTCAAAATGCATAATAGTAATTATAATAATAGGCTACAACTATTAAATAATATGGATTCATTGCTTTTGCATTTGAGTCACAGCAGGCCTTAGCCTACTAAAAATATAAAATGTTCCTTCTTTAGAGGGATCATGTCATGAGGAAACACATTTTTCTTTAAGTTTCAGAACTCAAAACGTCCTCGGCAGTTCAAACATTGTTTTCAAAACTCCTTTTATTTTATTTTTACTCCATTAAACAAAAATCAAATATCGTAATTTTTATTTATTTGCTACACATTTCATTTGTCCTAATCGTTTTTGTTTGCCAACAAGCAGCAGTAATAAAACATTAATTCATTTTAACTTCTGTATTTTAAAGTTGTAAACTTATCGCCATTACCATAATTAATTGCGCATTCGGCTTGGTCAGCGTTTAAATGCATTAAACTAAAGTTGGAGGGAACAGAGAATTCAAAGCTATACTCACGACCAACTCGTAGCCTACAACCTCATACGAGTGAGTAAAAGGTGGCTGTAATTCGAACAATTCGATTTGTCTTAATCCCAGTGATGGGTAGGTTTAGTGGCGGGATAGTCCGGTCATTTTATGAAAAAAAGGTTGAACAAATTGCAACAGAAGCAAACTCAACTGATTTTGTATCCTCAATATGTCCTGATCAAGGGGGAAAAAAGCCCTGAAGAATCCCATTAGGGGAAAGTTTTGAAAAAGACCCAAATAGGCGTATTCATTATTTTTCTTACGGGTAAACATTTTCATCTTTAGATATCACCATGAATATCACCATGGATCACCATTTATGCTACCCATGACCATTAATACACGGCAGGAAGAAGTACTTTGCAGCCTTTATTAATTTTTAAGACATGACATGGGGTTTGGGGCTGGGTCCGACTCCGTGGGACTGTTTCTGGAGGACGAGTCGGAGAGAAGAACAGGAGACAATGGTAAGGAGAATGCAGAAGACAAAAGGTAGGTAAAATAAAAATTGTCAAGATTCAAAAAGACATTTTCACCTGGCTAGACCCAATGATTAGATCTGTTGTGGTATTTATGCAAATGAGCACATGTATACGTAATTAGATTATGCACCGTTTGTCCATGTTAACAAACAATTTAAAAAAACTTGTAATACATTTTTTTTTTGTCTTGATGTAATCAACTCAGAAATTTTCGTAGTGATGTCTTAAAGGTTTTTTTTTTTTTTTTTTTTTTACTTTATTCACGTGATCAAAAGAATGGATAGGCGTATGAATATATGTGGGTCTTTTTCGAAACTAATGGGATACTTCGGGGGCTTTTTTTATTTTTCTTACTCAGGACATATGTTCCCCATATTTGTTCAAGGTTGACCCCCATTTTGGCTTAAAATGACTGGACTATCAAGGGTAGGTCATTCGTACGAATTCATTCGAATTGGGCAACTCGTAAAATATGAACGATTTAGCGAAATTCGTACGAGTGAGAATTCGTACGAAACAGCCTACTAGTCACGTGTTGCTGCATCTATCTATCTATCTATCTATCTATCTATCTATCTATCTATCTATCTATCTATCTATCTATCTATCTATCTATCTATCTATCTATCTATCTATCTATCTATCTATCTATCTATCTATCTATCTATCTATCCGTTTATTGATATAGACATAGCACAGTATTTTGGCAAGAAGCGTGTTTCACATGGCTTGTGCACCCCTGACCGACCATTGCGTCCCGCCCTCTCCCACTTCTTTATCGCGTGCATAACTCAATACTGAACTCTCCACTGACGTTCTGTGTGCATGTCTGATAGGGAGCTGTTCACAAACTTTGGTAAGTTCAAGGACTTTTTTTTTTAATTATTATTAATTTAAAACTGTTTATGATATGTATCATTTCTCTTTGTAGAGTGAGATTTATTTAATAATTCCATGTAAACATTCCTTCACTGTTTGTCCATTTCCTGACAAACGGTTTGTAGGTACAAAATAAAAAATATTAAGTTGTAAATGTTTGCTCCATTACTGAATTTAAGCATCTATGATTCATTAGTTCAAAGTAAAAAAAAAAAAAAAAAAAAAAAAAAGAATCCTTTGCAAAAACTCACTTTTCTGCATGCTGATGGACTTTTAATACCTTGTAATATACTGAATGCTCACAGAGAGATAAATATAGAAAAGGTCCATGGAGGAGACTAGAGACGGAGGCATTGCTGATGGGGAAGCTATGGAGCTTGAGGCTCAGAAAGGGGGTACAGAAAGCAGACCCCAGGCCAGGGAGAAATGGGCCAACAAGACTGAGTACCTGCTGTCCGTGGCCGGAGAGATTATCGGCCTGGGGAACGTGGTGCACTTCCCTTACCTGTGCTACAAAAATGGAGGCGGTAAGAGAACGTTTGTGTGAGAGAGTAGGTTGGAAATTAGGGCTGTTGAAGAAGTTCATGATAGAAATGAAGAAATAAAAAAGAGGCATTAAGCCTGCAGCGTTTTGATCCTCTGCACCATGAGATGGATTTGACCTTAAATTCCAGCAGAAGCCAATGCTTTATAACATAATCAATAGAGCTCTGTGTTCTTCAGCAATGCTCAGAATTCATTTTTGTTACACATCATGGACTGTTCCCCTGAGCACATTCTGATACGACCATTTTTTGCTTTTTATTGGGGCTTGCAAACAAAACATCCCTATTACCATTGTATTTTATTCAAATCCCTAACTCATATTATATTTAGATTTTCATACTTATATTTTAGCCACCTAGATTGCAGCTGTGCACACTCTGGGCTTCTCTCAACTAATTCATAAAACTAAACAAATAAAATTTAACACACACACATTAATATTGTCTTATTATTATTAATAAAAATAATAATAAAAAAAAGTATAGGCACAAGTTATATATGTTAAAAAACTGAATCCTTTAGATTAGGCTAAAATTGTATTACCTATTTTTTTAGTATTATTAAAATAGGGGTTGTATGCTTTAGTTAATTTTGTTTTTAGTATTATCATTATAGGATATAGCATGTTTTTTAGTTAATATATTATAGGGTATAGAATGCTTTAGTGAAAGGTTTAGTTTTATTAATGTAGTAAGGTAGATAGATTGATGTTGTCTGTGTACGAGGATTGAATGTGGTTGCTGCTTTTTTAACAAATCTAATCTCCTGAGAAGGATTAATAACGTATCTATCTATTAAATGTTTTTTTTTTTAAGTTCTTGAGGAACAAATTATGTCAAAGTTATGCGTTTTCTACCATTTACCCTTAAGCTCCTTTTTCACATGTGATCCAGAGAAGCTACAGTATGGGGAGCATGTTATGTTATTGGGATGCTCTGTTACAACCCTTAAAGATAACGGCAACTGGCAACAAGACTTTTGAGCCTATATAAGGTAAATAACTATCTCATTTTTGGTCTCTCCAGGTGTTTTCTTCATTCCTTATTTCATCTTTCTCTTCTTTTGTGGACTCCCAATATTTTTCCTTGAGACAGCGTTAGGTCAATACACCAGTGAAGGGGGCATCACTGCTTGGAGAAAAATCTGCCCCATGTTTGAAGGTGACTTACGCTTTCATAAATGGATCTACACAATAAAATCCATGGGCCCTATCATACATCCGGTGCAATGCAGCGCCAGGCGCGACGCAAGTGTGTTTTGCTCAATTCAGCCTGACGCAGTTATCATTTTCATGTCCTGCGCCACGTTGTTTAAATAGCTAATGCATTTGCGCCCATGGGCGTGCTGGTCTGAAAACGAGGTGTGTTCTGGCACATTGTTGGCACGTTGCTATTTTGAGGCAACAGAAATAGACTGTGCCATTGACCAACTAAAACCTGGTCTTTTTTTTTTTATTTAACAACGCGCGTACACTCTGCTTATTACACACACAGGGACGCTCAGAAGCACACAAACATGCGAAATATTTAAAATAAAAGGATTACAATGTAAAAGATTGTTATTGTGTTATTATTACGCACTTTAAACTCACACACACACACGCACGCACACAGCTTTAACCTCGCACACAAGATCCGTTTGCTCTCTAACGCTTGTTCAAGTCTTTCCGCTTACAAATTCCGCCATGTAAATAGTGAATCTGCCATGGCGCGAGCACAACTGGCTTTTAAAGGGAATGGGAAATTACACTCTGATTGGTTTATTGCACGCTACACCCAAAACACACCCTTTACTCATTAAGAGAATAGGGACAACCCTTTTAGACCATGCACCGGAAGCGCCGACCATTTTTCCCGTCGTTAAACTAGCAAAAGTGGATTCGGACACAACCTAAGTGCACTTGCGCTGTGCGCTTTAGACCATGCGCTTAGATCGTTAAAATAGGGCCCCATGTCTTTAATTGCTGTAATTTATGGTGATGACTGATTATTATTTTGCACATGTGGATTTTCTCACACAAACTAGTTTTTGTTCACAGGCGTAGGTGTTGCGTCCCAAGTTATAGTGATTTATGTAAATATTTATTACATTGTGATCCTGGCCTGGGCTCTGTTTTATCTATTCAACTGTTTCTGGAGTACTCTACCTTGGACTTCCTGTGACAACTATTGGAACACAGGTGTGTTATGTAATGCATTTCTAAACTTTATTCATAAGGGCTTAAGACACTGAATCTTAAGACACTTAAGACACAGTCAAGCCGTCTCAGACTTGCCCAGTGACACAAACATTGCAGCTCTCAATACAGCAATATCAACTACTGCTTTTTGCTTAGGCAAGCATCACTGCTATTGATCATGCTGCAAAACTTTTGGTCTGTAGTTCATTCCGCACTGTTTTTGCTGAGACATTTGTTGAGGAAAATTAGCACTTTTCTTAATAATCAGACTTATGGTTTTCTATGAAAGAAATGTTTGTGAAATGCATCTGCGTAAAAAATAAAATAGTTGATTGTGAGAACGTTCTAAATTATAAAAAATAAAATCTGATTGCAAGGTAAAAAGTTGTGGTTAATGTATAAAGATGCAATCATGTAAAATAAATATGCAATTATGAGATAATAAGTCACATTGTAAGATATAAAGTTTCAATTACAAAAAATAAAATCACAATAATGAGAAATAATGTTGCAATTACGGGAAACAAAGTCGTAGTTACAATAAATAAAATCACAATCATGAGAAAGTCAATTACTTGAAATAAAGTTGTAATTGTGAGATAAAAAATAATATTTGCAATTACAAAAGACTAGTCTCAATGAGAAATAGTCACATAAGAAATCGCCACAATTTCGAGAAGCAAAGTTGCAAATGTAAGACATATAGTCACAATTACAAGAAATAAAATCACAATGAGTAATAAAGTTGCTATTATGAGAAATACATTTGCCTTTGAGATATAAAGTCACAGTTACAATAAATAAAGGTACAATTACAAGAACTAAGTGTCACAGTGTCTGGTTTATGTTTCTTGGGTCACCACTAGATGTCCTCCTTCCCCACGGTGTCCATCACACTCTTGAACTACATCCCCCATGATCCTTGTCTTTTCATTGCACTCAGCTGTCCCTTATCACTGATCATTGCACTCAGCCTGTTCCCCATTAGCATTGTCATTTCCCTGTGTATATAACCCTGTCTGTTTTAGTATGTGTCACGGAGTCCTTGTAATTATCACGCCACTTCTGAGTTCTGTTTCTAGTCTGTTATTGCTCGTTGTTTTGTTTATGTTTATGTTTTTGTTTGATTGCTACCCTGGTTATGACCTCTGCCTGGACTGGATTTTGAGTACGGATTACCCCAAATAAATACTGCATTATTGGATCTACCTGTCTCCTTGAGTGTGGATCGTGACAGAAGGACTCCGTCACACACAAAGATCCAGCGGTATGTTCGCCAACTTCTCTGCCCCAGCCACCGAGCGGGAGAGGAGAGAGCGTTTTGAGGGAACCCGTCTGGTCATTTTTCGTGGGACCCGGGGAGGTCGCAGAGGAGTGGTTGGTCGAGAGGGAATAGTGATTACCCATATATATGTTATATACCACTCTCCACCATGGCCCCCCTTTGACTCTGGGCTGGTGAGGGACAGGTCGGAGCCACCGTCTCGCCGTCGTAGACGGAGAGGGGGTAGGAGACGCAAGTCTGCCAGTCCGGAGACTGATCTCACCCCAGAGGTCGTGCCTGTGCAGCCCGCTATCATCCCAGAGGCTGTCATCCCAGAGGTCGTGCCCGTGCAGCACGCTGTCGTCCCGGAGGCAGTGCCCGAGCAGCCCGCTGTTGTCCCGGAGGTCGTCCTGGAGCAGCCTACCATCAGTCCTGCCACGGCCAAGAGAGCTGTCTTCCTGTTCCACGCATTGGCAGTTCTGCATGCATGGAGGAAGCATGTCGTCCCGGAGGCCGTGCCAAAGCAGTCCACTGTCGTCCCGGAGGCAGTGCCCGAGCAGCCCACTGTCGTCCCGGAGGTCGTCCTGGAGCAGCCCACCATCAGTCCTGCCACGGCCAGGAGAACTGTCTTTGGGTTTTACGCATTGGCGGTTCTGCACGCTTGGAGGAAGCACTTGAGTTCCGCCCAGCCAGAGACTGTTCACGTTACGTCTGCCCAGCCAGAGACTGTTCCTGAGCCTGTGTCTTCGGACAAGATGGCCGCCACAGAGACTGTTCACGTCACGTCTGCCGAGCCTGTTCACGTCACGTCTGCCGAGCCTGTTCACGTCACGTCTGCCGAGCCTGTTCACGTCACGTCTGCCGAGCCTGTTCACGTCACGTCTGCCGAGCCTGTTCACGTCACGTCTGCCGAGCCTGTTCACGTCACGTCTGCCGAGCCTGTTCACGTCACGTCTGCCGAGCCTGTGTCTCCAGACAGGATGGCCGTCGTCGAGCCTGTGTCTTCAGACAAGATGGCCGCTGCCGAGCCTGTGTCTCCGGACAAGATGGCCCCTGAGCCGGTGGTGCCAGTGTCTGTTCCTGAGCCGGAGCCAGTGTCTGTTCCTGAGCCGGAGCCAGTGTCTGTTCCTGAGCCGGAGCCAGTGTCTGTTCCTGAGCCGGAGCCAGTGTCTGTTCCTGAGCCGGAGCCAGTGTCTGTTCCTGAGCCGGAGCCAGTGTCTGTTCCTGAGCCGGAGCCAGTGTCTGTTCCTGAGCCGGAGCCAGTGTCTGTTCCTGAGCCGGAGCCAGTGTCTGTTCCTGAGCCGGAGCCAGTGTCTGTTCCTGAGCCGGAGCCAGTGTCTGTTCCTGAGCCGGTGGGGTCTGTTCCAGTTCCTGAGCCGGTGTCTGTTCCTCCGCCGTGGCCGCCCGAGGGGTCGTCTCCGCCGTGGCCGCCCGAGGGGTCGTCTCCGCCCTGGCCGCCCGAGGGGTCGTCTCCGCCCCGGCCGTCCGATGAACTGCGCGCTCCGCCCTGGCCGCCTGAGGGAAAGTCTCCACCCCGGCCGCCAGATGGACTGTCCGCTCCGCCCTGGGTGCCCGAGGGAGAATCTCCGCCCTGGTCGCCCGAGGGAGAGTCTCCGCCCTGGCCGCCCGATGAACTGTCGTCTCTGACCTGGCTGCCAGATGGACTGCCACTCCCTGTCCCCGTTTCCCTCCATGGACCTGGCCCCCCATCCCTCCCCCTGATCCTCCACCAGTCCACCTCCCACCTGAACTTTGTTTTGTCAGTCACGTCTTGGAGCGTCTTGGAGCGTCTGGTAGCCACTCCGTAGAGGGGGGGTTATGTCACAGTGTCTGGTTTATGTTTCTTGGGTCACCACTAGATGTCCTCCTTCCCCACGGTGTCCATCACACTCTTGAACTACATCCCCCATGATCCTTGTCTTTTCATTGCACTCAGCTGTCCCTTATCACTGATCATTGCACTCAGCCTGTTCCCCATTAGCATTGTCATTTCCCTGTGTATATAACCCTGTCTGTTTTAGTATGTGTCACGGAGTCCTTGTAATTATCACGCCACTTCTGAGTTCTGTTTCTAGTCTGTTATTGCTCGTTGTTTTGTTTATGTTTATGTTTTTGTTTGATTGCTACCCTGGTTATGACCTCTGCCTGGACTGGATTTTGAGTACGGATTACCCCAAATAAATACTGCATTATTGGATCTACCTGTCTCCTTGAGTGTGGATCGTGACACTAAGGTTGCAATTATTGTGAAAAAATTGTGAAATATGAAGTCACATTGTTATAGAATTGCAGTTGTGATATGTGATGTCACATTACAAAAAATAAGTCACAATTATGAGAATTAATGTTGTAATTACAATAAAGTCACAATTGAGAGAAAATATAAATTACGTAAAATAAAGTTGTAATTGTGAGATAAAAAGTTGCAATTACAAAAAAATAGTCTCAATGAAAAATAGTCACAATTTGTAAGAAGTAAAGTTGAAATATAAGACACATAGTTACAATTACAAGAAATAGTCGCAATTGTAAGTAAAGCCGCAGTCACAAGAAATAAACAATTCTGAGACAAAGTCGCAATTACAAGAACCAAAGATGAAATTTTCATGAAATAAAGTCACAATTACGTAATACAGATTTTCATCCCCATATCAATTTTGAGTTCACTTTGATCTCCCATTTTATTAACAGTGGACTGCCAAAATATAAGTGCTACATACACAGGTGTGCACAGACCTGATGCTGACTGGTCTTTCCTGTACAATGAGACGTACAGATTTGGTGACAACTACAGCATGAGGTAACCTCACTTAACAACAGAGTACAAAATAAAAACCAACGCTATCTCACAACCAATTCGTACGAATTTGTACGATTTGTCTACACCCCAGTGATGGGTAGGTTTGGGGGCGGGGTCAGGGGTAGATCATTGGTACGAATTCATACGAATTGGGCAACTCGTAAAATATGTACGATTTAGCAAAAATCGTACGAATTCGTACGAGTGAGCCTCGTAAAATTCGTACGAATTGCTGTGAGATCGGGTTGATAAAAACACGTGCACTGTCTGTGGGTCTCCCCGATGTTTATATGGTCATGAAAGATGTTCTTTGAGTTCAGGCTTTAGATGATTACAAACAAACTTGTAGGAAAAGTTCCCTAAACAAAGTCCCTTTTTTAATGCATTTAGAAAAAAATATGTATTCTTTGTTTGGACTTACGTAAGAGGAAAATGAAAAGAACCCACATATAGATGCAGGTGTATTTGAATATGGCCTAGAGAGTCAACATTTCACTGAAATCCAATATTGTATGTTCTATACATGATAATATATAGCTCTTTATGTTTTCTGTTAATGTGCTGATTAAAGAAAGTAGCTTTAAACATTATTTGGAGACCAACTAGACCATCTTATACCAGCTAAGAACAGAAAACTTCATTTTTTTAATAGAAAGAGATTTTAGTGTAGATAACTTATTATAATTCAGAAACAGATACAATGTTGCTTTTGTGAAGAATGCCATTGAGTTCACCAAAGCCTTTCACTCTCTTTTTGTCTTTCTTTCATCAGTTTCCAAAATGAATCAGAATGGCCAACTTTTACTGTGACCTCCGAAGAACAAGAGTACTGGTTGTAAGATACATAATTTCCTAAACATATCAAATACTGTACACACATTTCTTTGTTTCTCAGCAACCTAAATCTATCTTCTGGATTTATGCATGTAAACATTTATAATTAAATGAATATCCTACATGTATAGTACATAATAATGTACTACATATTTATTGTAATGATATAGTATATATATAAGCAGGAAAATGCACATTTTCCATTTTAACTATGTTAAACTTGCTTTAGTGTAAGTCAGCTACTTTAGAAACTTTTTGGTAATGTCAGAAAATTCACATAATTTAGTGTTAGTTCTCTCCCAAGTCCTGGACTATGAGTGAGATAACCCCTACCCTTATAGAGGGTGGGACAAAATGAAAAACATCCAACATCTGTGAGACAAAGACCTTTAAAGTTTCACCATGCAGGGGAATTGAGAAATCTGGGCTGAAGAACTGAGCCAGAGAACATGATGAAAACAACGTGTTTATAGTTTGTGCAGTTTCCAAAACTAACCCCCACAAAACTAAATCACAGAAAAAATAAATCTGTATCTAGCAAATAAATCTAAAACTTTCTGACATGCATGGAACTAAAATGAAAATGTGTTGTTCATAATATATGTATGTGTGTGTGTGTGTCTGTGTACCCTCAGCCATCGTATGTTGCGGGGGACAAACAGCAGTGGTCTGGGGAGCGTAAATGGTGATCTTTCCATGTGTCTTCTGTTGGCTTGGGTCATCTCTTATTTCTGCATCTTTAAAGGAGTGAATACCATAGGCAAGGTCAGCTGATGCTCATGAGTATACAACTGTTTGCTAATGAAATAATCAAGAGAAAACAATGTCATATTTTGTACTCATCATAAACAAAAACTAGCTATGAAAACCCATAGACTTACATTGAAGGAGCTAAGACCAAATAGTACTGTAGCATGCTAACAGTCATTCAAAACATTTTAGCTACAGCATAGTAACCACTCAAACCACCCAATACTATCAAACTAAAAACAGCCCAGAACACTTACGTGTGTCAATGTTTCACAGGTTGTGTACTTCACTGCTACGTTCCCCTACTTAATGCTGTTCATCCTTTGCATCAGAGGAGTGACTCTGCCAGGGGCTGCAACTGGGATTTCATATTACCTGTATCCTGACATCAGTAAACTCTCCAGTCCTGATGTAAGTGGAACACAATTCCTGCATCCGTATCCACATGCTATCCACCCTAAATAGTGTCCGAGATTAGAATTAGTATGTCACAAATTATGGTATGTTGAAATGATACCCCAAAGATACCCAAGAAGGTTTTCGAAGTGCAGATCCATGCACACTCTAATGCAGGACTGGGCAACTCTGGCCCTCAAAATCAATGTCCTGCAGGGTTTGCCTAATCAAACTCACCTGTCTGTAGCTTTCTAGGGCTGCGTTCCAGTCCAAAATTGTCATGCCCTTCACTCGCTAACTTCCCTCTGTCTCATTCACTCGGATGTGAAATGGAACGTGCTAAGCCCTTGATCACTTAGAATCCACTATGGGGTTGATTTATTTATTAGTTTTTTCCCCTTACGAAATTGTTTCATGCAGCATTCTATATGTATATAGGTGTGTTTGAGTTGTTTTTTTGTTTTGTTTTTATAATTAATATATCATAGAGTTGTTTGTGGTGGGGTAAATTAAACGCAATATGCGTTGACGTCACAAGCATGTTGCATTGTGGTATATAGAGCGGCCTGAAGTGTACATACAGTATTAAGTAGACTCGCTCCCTCGTTCAAAATCTAGGGAGCGAGGGTCTGTCCATATAAACTTCCCTCGTTCACTTCACGAAGTGGAACGCACTTCAAAATGGCAGCAGGGATTCCCCCGAGGGGAAGTGCTTAGGGAAGTTCGCAAGTGCGTGTCTAAAGGTGCTTTCAAACTTGGTTCGATTGCCTGTTCTGAACCCGAGTTCGATTGCTCCCCCCTCCCCCTGCCCCCCATGGACTGTGTTCACATTATTATTTGTATCTGAACCGCGGTACGCTTGCGTCATCAAGCTGCAGCTGGCGCATACTCGTGTTGCTTGGTAACCGTTATGAAAAGGCGTCAAAATGGATAGATTTGCTTCGCTTCACATTTGTTCTTTTTTTTTTTTCTCTCGAACCTTTGGTTTTGTTTTCAAATAAAAGATACAGAAACACACTTGCGTCTGTAGTATCAAAAGTATTAAAATTGTTCCAAAGACCGACCGTTCCGCCGAAGACAATTTTTGTGGAGGCAAGCAGAAATCATCTCTCTGCTTGCAGTGCGTCATTAGACATTCTCTGGTCAATCCCGCTTTTCGTCAAGGTAAGTGTATAACGTTAGACCCTTTTACAGTTGTTAAACACACACGCACGCAGGCACGCACCACATTATACGTCATCAATAGCGGTTCACTTCCGCTGTTTGGTTCGATTGTGTTCATATCAGCGGCGAACCGTACCCGAGTTCACATGAACCGTACCCCAGACCACCTTTTTAAGCGGACTCGAATACGGTTCGCGGGTGCGCACCAGAGTTCGGAAGACAGCTTTCACATCATTCAAACGAACCGAACTCTGACGTCATTTGAACCCGGGTGCGCGCCAAAAGTGCTAGTGTGAAAGCGCCCTAAAAGTGGACTGGAATGCAGCCTGGGAATCCTGAAGAACTTGATTAGCTTGTTCAGGTGTGTTTTATTAAGGCTGGAGCTAAATTGATTTTGAGGGCCAGAGTTACCATCTCAAATCCAAGAGCATATTTTCATGGTCTTGGTCTTGTCATGGACTCGGAAGCAACACTGCGGATACATTTTGTAGTTTATGCAGACGTGCGTATATAATCTGCTCTGTGCTATTGTGTCTCTGGATGGGACCACACTGTTTGTGTACTGCAGAGGTTCCTGTAACATTCATTCAGTTCATTCCCTACCACATGAAAGCATATTTGTACTCTCTGAATTATTCAGACCCTCTTTTGGTCTCGGTCTTGAGCGAGCTGGTCTCAACTTGAGCACTGAGAGAAACATTTGGCCATTAACTGTTAAATGCATCATTATGCAAAATAAACTGGAACAATTCTCTACATGAAAGACCCACATTTTCATAGTTGGTTGGAAGAAATTAAGTAGTGTAAATTAAATGAGGAGTCTGTATGAGGATTTTAACTGTGGCAAGTTGACTGACAGCCTGGATGGACGCTATGCGACAAAGTAGTTCCAATTTTATGACGTTTAGTTTGTCCCAAAATTTGCCTACTCTTGCCTTCTCTTCTGCTACACACAATTACAATGCTCATTGGAAAAGTTTGGCTGTGGCAGCTGTTACGCTTGTTCTGTGTTGTTCCTCTGTTGTCACCAGTCACATGTCTGTCTTGTTCAGTTTTCCCGCTTCTTGTTATCAGTTCAGTTAAATCACCTGTGTCCTGTTAATTATCATTATCTGTCTCACCTGTTTCTGTTCATCAGTGTTAGTATTTAGTTCCCTTCAGTTCAGTTAGTCTTTGTCTGTAGTTGTTGTTGTATACTCGTGCTTTGAGTGAATACCCTGCCTGTCTGTGCCTTTGAAAGTATACAGTATCTGTGATTAAACTTTTACATTGGAGCCTTCAGCCTTATCGTCTTCGTCTGCCTGCACTCGCAACCCGTAACAGAACTACAGACCGCCCGTAATGGATGATGGGGTTAGAATAATCATCCTTGCTCAGGAGAGCAAAGATTTTTTTGTTTTGTTTTTCAAGGGAGTTTGTAAAAATTGCCTTCACCAGCACCCTGGATGACGAGAGCCTGAAAACTCTGTTCCGGATCGGGGCCACCAGATCATAATGGGCTTACCCTAACTGCCCTAACCTTATCCTGACCCTAACCCAAGGCAGGACTGTGCAAGGCAAACAGGATCAGGCAGTGCAAGACCGGACTTGAGTGGCACATTCAAAGAAGAACTGGCACACAATGAGACCAGAGCACATGGAGAATAAGCGAATGCTCACAGAACCAAAACCAAATTAGACTGAAGTGCAGGAATGCACGGCCTGAGTGAACTCAGAACCGCAGGATCACCATGACAAGACAATAGGAGTGTCAGTGTCACCAAACCAAGAATAAACAGACAGAAGTGGCAGAACCCTGACACCAAATACCAAAAAAAAAAAGCACAAGTGAAATTTGTCATAAGCTGTCATGTACCTTTCAGTACACTTTCAGTACACATGGAACAGTATACTGTTATGTTGACTTGTAAGTATATCCTATTCTGTTTCTTTGATGTAGCATTGGTTCAAATGTGTAAATCTGGCTCATGAGGGTGGTTTGGTTGGATCGGAATCCATGTAATTGATTCCATGAAAATGACCTATTAATGGTCTTAAGAAGTTGTTGACTGTGATGATTTTGTAATGGTTTCAGACAGGGAGGTTTGTTTCTGTGATCCTCAGGCATAGCTGCTATCACTGGGTCTGTAGAACTAGAAGGGAAAACAGATGCGCATGGAGACCAAAATATCTCTTATAAAGATATAAAATATCTTTTGTTTTTGGAAAGTATCTACAGGAATTCTTTTCACAATGCAAGTGACAACATTCTCATTATAAATAGTTATTATCATAGAGAGGCATTTTCTTCGCTTTTACTGCAAACAAAATAAAGTTTGATGAGAAAATGAAGCACAAAGGCGATGGAATGCATGGGAGGTGTGCTTTTGGTTTTGGAGGGGAGCCATGGTTGTCCCGTGGGGTTTGTTCTGGATATGCATTACAGTAGGGAAGTTTGTTGTATTCAACAAGGCATCTGAAAAAATAAGGTTGTGAAGAAGCAGATAACAAATCTTCAATTCTGGGTTATGTAACAGTCAAATTGTTGTTTTAGTGTGTCCTCCGTTCAGTATTCCTCATGCCACTCACAACAGTTGTGCCTGATGGACTTCGGAAATCATTTTTGAGTCTAATATGAATATATGTTTATGCTATTTGATGTTTTAGCAGATGGGCATAAAAAGATTATTTTGGGAATAGGAATAGAATTAGAACACACACACACACCTTGCGTTTTCATGTTTTATGGGGACTTTCCATAGACACACACTCGATAAAATATACTTTAATAAAACACAAAGGGTAACAACACTGCACGTAAACCATAAATGTTAGTGCAGAATAATAAAACTGAGGTAGACTAAGGGCTTAAATACACAAAGGAAGATCATTAACAGAACAGGGAACAGGTGAGACAGTAAACAGAAACCATGACAGCTAATAATTAACTAACAGAGACAAAGAAAACCATGACTAGAAATTAAACAGAATAGCACAATGAATGAATGACTGTGACAATGATAAGAATAAGAACACTTTATTTTACAGTATCTTTGTTACATGTTACATGCTAACCAAATTATACATAATTGCATGCAACTAACCATAATCTTAACCCTACAGTAAGTACTAGGGCTGGGTAAAAAATATCGATTCTCATTTTTACGAAATGATATCGATTCTTAAATCCCAAGAATCGATTGGTCATCCTGTTTTCAGTTGATGAATGAATGTAACATTGTAGCACGCATCCCATCCAATAAATCGCAATAATCTTTGTGCTTTGTTACTATTGATATGAAACAAAGTCTCAGATTTCAAATTACTTCCATTTTCTTACGAAATTCAAAAACATAAATACCGTTTTGGCGCTGTGGCGTGAGATCGCTCTGACACAGCTCAGCTCAAGAGAAGCAGCAGTGCGGAGCGCACATGATCTTCTCTTCCGCCTTAATAATACCAGTTACAGCGCGAAATAAACATGAATGAGCATCTGAAAGGGTGTTAAAAGGTAGAGTACAACTTATCGAAATCCGTATCATGTGAGTGTTTCAACCGTGGAAAGACGTCAGAAAATCAGCTTGTAAACAATGTCATGTCACATCACATTTACCTCAGAAAAACCATATCCAGTGACCATAAACTCGTTAGTCAGCTAGAAAAATTAACTCTAAAGAGGAGCATTTTGCTAAATATATGCACCATATTACATATTCATTATAATTTTTAATGTTCTTCAATTTTTAATGCATGTTTGAATAAATCTGGCAGGTTTTTATGACAGCCACCATTTAAATGTTTATATTTCATATATCTTTATTATAAAAATAAATGTGTAATTTAAGTGTTTGTATACAAATCAGTACATTTTTACCTTCAATGTTATAGTAGGCTAATGAAGCCTAGGCTGCAACTGACTCCCATAAATTTGTTTTCCTTGAGAAAATTTGCCATGTATTGTACCTGATATCCAAAATAATCAATATTGAAACGAATCGAATCGAAATCGAATCGAATTGCAAGCGTGTGAATCGAAATCGAATCGAATTGTGAAATTTGTGTCAATACCCAGCCCTGGTAAGTACATGTTATTAATTGATATTACTCAGCACTTAAAGGTGGTATCAGTGATTTCAGGCCCAAAAATATTTTGATCACATTCATCTAATCTTTCCTAACGATCCGCTAGCTGCCCGCCCCATAAGCATGCCGTCAAAAAAACGCGTCTCTGTAGGCAGCCTAGGCTCTGAGATCTGCACACAAAAACAAATGGTTTAGCCAAACACTCAAAATCAAAACAAATAGTGTTCCAACCAATCACCGACAGGGGGAGGGTGTTGTGAGGTTTTGTGCTCGTGCACAGCTGCACGCGAAGTCAGAGCTGAAGAAAAAGCTGGCTCAAAACCTCACAACACCCTCCCCCTGTCAGTGATTGGTTGGAACACTATTTGTTTTGGTTTTGGGTGTTTGGCTAAACCATTTGTTTTTGTGTGCAGATCTCAGAGCCTAGGCTGCCTACAGAGACGCGTTTTTTTGACGGCATGCTTATGGGGTGGGCAGCTAGCGGATCGTTAGGAAAGATTAGATGAATGTGATCAAAATATTTTTGGGCCTGAAATCACTGATACCACCTTTAAATGTATAATTACACTGTAACGAAGACACCTTAAAATAAAGTTTAACCAAGAATATTTTGTAGAAGATCTTTTTTTTCCACAAATTATTAATTAACAACAACACCTAAAAAATATGTATGTTCTAGTTTGTCTTTTGTTTGACCCAGTACACACATTTAGCAATTGTACTCACTGAAAAAGTTCAGCGTTTTTTAGAATGTAGTGCCACTTCAAAGCATTGTTTTGGAAGAAAATCGAGATACACCAGAATCACAACCAGATTTCAGAGTTTATCTTCGAAATCACAATCTCCCCCCTGCTTGGGACCTCAATGAGAACACAATAAGCTTAAAGGAGGCAATAAAAAAGATGTCTTCCTATGAAACTTCATCGACTGGTGTTGCTGTAAAACAGGGGTGTCAAACTCATTTTCACTGAGGGCCACTTCAGCATTATGGCTGCCCTCAAAGGGCCGGTTGTAACTGTAAGACTTTTAAAATGTTAATATATTGTCTGTTTATTTGATTGTTACTTATTTAAGTTACAAATATTGTATATGCATTTGCAGGGGTGTTTCTAGGTTTTAAAAACATAAGGGGATGAGCCCGAAACATGAGGGGCTGGGTAATAATGATTTGATACAGAGAATAATGTATTATTGTATATGCAGGGGTAAACTGGCTCAAAAATTATACTATAGCCACACCAGCACACATTACCACACAGACACACTCATTCAAATGTAAGGTAGTTAGGGGGGTTCGGGGACATGCTCCCCTGAGAAAATTTGGATTTCTCGGACCTACATATGTGCATTTTAAGGTGTTTAAAGGCCAAAAATTTGGATAACAATAGCTTTAAAAGCATGTCAGTGGGCAGTAGCATACATTATTTGTCAAGATAACAGATTCTTAAAAATGAGAATGAGGATAAATATTGCAATGAATGATCCACACTACAAAATGGAAATGCAGAATGTTTCTGCTTATTGTTGACAATACACAATCACATATTCAAAACAAGAATGGCCTTAAATAAGAAATCTTTCAAGGATTATTTTGCATAGATGTTACATTTCAATCAAAACCCAGTGCAATCTTTTTGTGTCCAGAGGCAAATTTGCACTTTATATTACCATTATAGATTGGTTTCAGCTACTTGTTTCTTTCCTGAGTTAATCAATGTTTTTGGCACTAATCAGTTTAAAGTTCAATTGTTCACTCATAAAGACAGTCACTTGTCGCCACCTACTGGCTTAATGATGCAAGTGGCACAAACACAGACAAGCGGAGTGATACAAATGGTGAATAATACTGGTACATATTATATTAAATATTATGTAATATATTTAATATATTTAAATAAATATATTATTATATTAAAATAATATAAAATATCAATATATTATTCTTCAATCAGTTCTATGCAGCAGAATCAGATTTAACAGATTTATTTTTTGACCAATTGTCAAAATAAAGTATAGTCCTACAAAGATATTTTATCAGAGCATGAGCAGAGCAGGGAGAACGAGAGGATCGTGATTCGTGTAATTTTACCAGTGTTGCCCAGCACGGCTATACACACCATTACAGCACAGTAGTGCTATTGCAAAAAGAAACAAGTCCAGATAAATTTCATGTTGGCACGTTTTTTTAGCGGACTTTGCCTTTCCGGTGAGCGTGAGCAGAGCTCGCAACACACACACACACACACACGGAGGACGTTGCTTGCGGAACATTGAGCAGAACGCGCTGTGAACACGGAGCGGAGAGCACAGCGCACACACACAGCGGAACGCGCTTAGAAGTTATGCATCTTCGGAAGCGGACTCGCACGCAAAGTCATAAAACACGCTGAGCCAGAGTCAAACCATCGCCGAACACGGAGGGGCGCGGCGGCTTTTTAGTATCTTTCAGCCAAAAAACCGAAAATGTTATTTTCGGCCGAAAATTTTCGGCAGCCTAAATTTCGTTGCATCCCTAATTTTAAGACACCCATATGCTCTCGCGGGCCATATAAAATAATGTGGCGGGCCGGATTTGGCCCGCGGGCCTTGAGTTTGACACATGTGCTGTAAAACATTAAAATGTTGTGATAATGAATGATTATTTAAAAACTATTGAATATTTAGCAATATTTGTTTTATTTTTGTTCTGTTGATTTATTTTCTTTCTTTTGTCCCCCTTGACTCGTCAGAGACAATGTGCTCACACAGGAAGTGTGTATAAATATATAGGCAGATAGGGTATCATGTATATACAATCTTGGAAAAGTTAATAAACACTTGCATTTCGAAACCGAATTGAAGGATGTCAACCCTGTAACCCTGCTTATAATAACCAGATGTGCAGCAGACTAGAGGCCCAATATAGGAGTGCCTTGCTCAAATTGGTGCAAACAAAACAGTCTACAGTAAATATCTGATGTGAATCTTAGAAAGAAATGCCTGGGGCAAATTTCACTCCAAAATCTAAATTAAAAACAATAAATTATATTTTGCATACATCAAATTAAGCCTATTTATCAAGTACACCCCCCACCCTCCACATTCTCATTCTTATAAAGCAAAAAAGGAACAAAAAAAATCTCATTCCAAGTCTATACAAATTATATTAAAAATGAATATCCTGATCGCAAACATACCCTAACAATACTACCGCAATTGTATATTTTTTCTTTTCTTTTTTTTTTCTATTATAATGTGCGTGTGCGTGTGCGTGTGTGTGTGTGTGTGTGTGAGATTATTAGCATGCTAACATGTACTTCTAGCTACTTATAAGTTATAAGTAATAAGTGTAATAAGTATCAAGTATCAAGTGTAATAAGTCGTTTCAAGTATTCTAAAGTGTACTACTTTTTCAAGGGAAACTTAACTGGGAGAAAAAAATTTTGATGTGTGCGTAAATCATGTACACATAAAGCAATTTTTTCAGTGTTAAAACTGCAAGATTTGCTCTTATATACATTCTTCATCTCTTTTTCTGCAGGTATGGTGTGATGCAGGCACTCAGGTGTTTTTCTCATATGCCATGTGTCAAGGAGTCCTTACAGCACTGGGCAGTTATAACAAATACAACAATGACTGCTACAAGTCAGTAACCTCCTGCATTAATGTTCAGCACCCCACCCATTTCACTCCCTGATTCATATAACAGTCATCATTTATTAATGTATTTTCTATGTTCCACAGGGACTGTATAGCACTCTGTTTTCTGAATAGCGGCACTAGCATCTTTGCTGGGTTTGTGGTCTTTTCTATTCTGGGGTTCATGGCCCATCAGCTAGGTCTACCCATGGAAGACGTAGTATCATCAGGTATACACTGCATTACCCTAGTAAAAAAAAAAAAAAAAAAAAAAAAAAAAAAACTACACTGAAATCTACTTAAAATGCATTTACTAAGTATACTTCAAATCCATTAGCATATTTATTGACATATCACTTAAGACTTACTATATATTTATGTGTGTGTAAATGGAATTAATGAATCTAATAAAAAAAAAAAATAAAAAAAAAAAGACCTGCACAAATCCCAGATCGGAACCTCACTGAACACTTTTGGGATGAATTGGAAATCCAATTGTGAGCCAGACCCTAGTGTATTATAGTCTCTTGCTATGTTGGTGATGACCACAAGAGAGCATCTCAGACCAACACTTGTGGCTTGCATAGTCTGAATGTTATTTTGGACACAACATATTGATGTAATTTCTAGTTAAAATTAAATTTAAAAAATCTGATAAAAAAAAGCTTTTTTTTTCTTTTTTTAATTAAAACATGCATTAATAGTCAAAGTTATGAAACATTAATTAAAAAAAAAATGTTTTATTATGATTCTTTTCTTGCAGGTGCTGAATTAACTTTCATAGCATATCCTCGAGCCCTCTCTCTGTTACCCGGACCTCAGTTCTGGTCTGTTCTTTTCTTTTTTATGGTCCTCCTGCTGGGCTTTGACAGCCAGGTACAGTTATTCAACATCACTTATGCACATATATTATATCATTTTTTAGACTTTAAGGTTGACCACAAGTGTAAAGTGTTATATTTATGTCTTTTAAAGTTTGTGTGTGTGGAGAGTTTAGCCACAGCTCTCATAGACCTGTTTCCTGGAGTTCTAAGGAAGCGGCGAAAGCTTTTGGTGTTGGGAATCGCCGTCATCTGCTTCTTACTAGGACTGCCATTCATCACAAAGGTATAAAGAAGAAGATAGATAGATAGATAGATAGACAGATAGACAGATAGACAGATAAATAGATATTCTCTAACTTTTATTTGTGCCATATTGTAGGGAGGAATCCATTTGTTCACTGTGATGAACAACTATGGCCTGAGTGGAATTAACTTGCTCTTTATCGCCTGCTTTGAAACGATTGTTGTCGCATGGGTCTATGGTAGGAGACATTAACACTTTCCTGTGAAATACCTATTTGACGTACAATTCTCTGTAAAGTATGTTTAATTATTATTCTTATTGAACATTCTTATTGAACTACAAGTATCAAATATATACAATTATAATGCACTATATAATTATTACTATGCAATTGCATTGTATTATGACTATTCATAATGTGTTACAATTGATACTTTGCAGTCACGTGATATCTGGCGGGCAACAAACGCGGTTAGTGCATCCAATCGCACAACAACTATCTGGCATGTCGTGTACACCTCAAAACACCAACTTTTGTATATTAAAACTGGCAACGTCCTGGCAAGATCCGTGATTAGTTTACTGGTTTTCGTTGCTAGAGAATGACGTTCTTGCCCGCCAGCCAGTACAACTGACGTCACGTGCAAAGTATCAATTGTTAGTGTTTATTAAACATTTACATATTCTTAAACAATTTTACAGAGTAGTTTAAGTTGAGTGAGTATATATTTTTAACCCACACACACACATGTTGGGTTTCCATGTTTAATAGGCACTTTCCATAGACATAATGATGTTTATCCTGTTCAAACTGTATATTCTATCCGCTAACCCTATCCCTACCCTTAAACCTACCCATCACAGAAAACTTTCAGCATTTTTACATTTTCAAAAAACATAATTTAGTATCATTTATAATCTGTTTACTTCATGGGGACCAAAAATGTCCAAGTGGACATTTTGTGTCCTCAAAGGAATAGTTCACTTTAAAATGACAATTCTGTCATCATTTACCCACCCTCATGTTGTTTTAAACCTGTATGAATTTCTTTCTTCTGCTGAACAGAAAGGAAGATATTTAGAAGAATGTCAGTAACCAGACAGTTTCTGGGTCCCATTGACTTCCATAGTATATTTTTTTCCTACTATGGAAGTCAATGGGACCCAGAAACTGCCTGGTTACTGACATTCTTCTAAATATCTTCCTTTCTGTTCAGCAGAAGAAAGAAATTCATACAGGTTTGAAACAACATGAGGGTGAGTATATGATGGGTTTAAAAGGAACACACACACACAAAACTAAAACTGTGTAATAACTGCAATAAGAAATACATTTTCGAAATGGGTGTAAAATAAACAAGAAAAAACAAATGTCACAAGAATGACTGGTTTGCAGGTGCAAACCGTTTCTACGACAACATTGAAGATATGATAGGATACGCACCATTCCCTGTGCTGAAGTACTGCTGGCTCTTCATTACCCCTCTCATCTGTGCCGTGAGTTCACATTTTGTCTCTAGTACTGTCTCACTCTTTGGTAACATTTTTGGTTTATTGTCCCGAAATCTGGATAGTTTTCTCATTATTTTCCATTGATTATTTCACGTTTCATTGAATATTTCATGTTTCATTGTTTGAAGTTTTTTTTTTTTTTTTGGTCTTCTGTCTCTTTTATTTTTATAGATCTTTTTTAACACACTTTTAAAACGACTAGTGGCAATCTATAACTACATACATTTAGATTTACTAATTTAGCTAACACTTTTATCCAAAGCTATTTAAAAAAAAAAAAAAAAAAAAAATATTCAGTGGTCATTTTGAGGCTGGTTTTGCAGAGATCATGCAGGCTTTTTAAGGTACTTTAACTACAGAATATAGTATGTTCAGGAAGTATTCAGTTTAATATGCACATTCATATACAACATAGTTGATTTACCATTGTGAATTAAGTTCTTTATCGAATCCAGTATACATTTTGAAAGTACAGGAATGTGTTTCTTTTTTGCCCTCAGTCTACTCTGCTGTATAGCCTGCTGGGTAGTAAATCTGTGTCTTCAGTTGATCAATTTGTGCCACACTGGAGTTACAAACTTGCACCTCTACTCACAGTCATTCCTATGGTCTGCATCCCAATCTTCCTGTTCATCTCTTTAAGAAGGGTAAGAAAAAGCCATCAATCAATCCAACCCATCAGTTCATAATCCAGTCATTCAACCCATCAGTTCATAATCCAGTCGTTCGTTCGTTCGTTCGTTCATTCATTCATTCATTCCTCCTTTTCCATGTATTTCATTTAATTCCATCTGTCGCAGCATCTGTTCTCTATTCTTAAGTACTGATATTGATTCATTCTCACTCGTCTTCGTCACATATGGATGCTAGGTTAGGACATCTTGATGTCACTTTTTAACGCATAGGGTACCCCTTTACCATCAATTTTTGCTAAAATAGTCCAGCTTACAGTTTTTTTTATTCGCTTTGGTACTATTTTCACAAGTAAGGTGTACATTTTCAAAACTCTTAGTACAAAAATCCAAACTGATCACACTAGTAACACAGCTAGTCATTCTTTCAAAACCTGATGTAATGCTTTCAGTCAGTTGCACATGTTTTCAGTCCAGATAATCATTGTTTCAAACACAAGATTATTGTAATATGTAATGAGAACATTTGGTTTAATCACAGAAACACAACAGTATGATCTTCTTTCAATTTAGTACTTTTAACAGTCAGCTCATTCAACAGCAAACAATGCAAGATACATATTTCAAATCACCGTTTTGCTGAATTAATTACAGTAATACAGGCTATGCCACATTAGAAAATACACGTGCATAACCTAACTTATGTAATTTTATCCATGTTTGTAATAGTATCTATCCAGTGTGTCATCAAAAGGTGTGCTGAAGCACAGCCATGATGTTCTGAGCTAGAACAGAGTTTGCTGGCAATGAATACAGTAAATGATTTTGACTATTTGACTGAATATACTGTAGTGGACCTTTACAGATGAAGGTTGAGTTACAGTAATCTAACTACCATGTCTCTACCATGTTTACAGTATCACATGGCATTCATACTGTAATGTAAAATGCTGTATTTGATGCCATCTGTCTCCCTTCTACTGATGCATCTCTGATCAATCTAATGTTTTACAGTCATTGACTGTCTCCTCTCCCTTATACTCTATTCTGCTTTACAGTATTTGCACAAATGGCAAATTTCTCTGTATCTTTCTCTCTCTCTCTCTCTCTCTCTCTCTCACACACACACACACACACACACACACACACACACACACACACACACACACACACACACACACACACACACACACACGTGTTCACACACTTTGAACATGATGGAGGTTATTATCTATAAATCACTTATGTAAAAATAATTCATTACATTTGGTTTTTCATATCAGAAATTGCAAACAAGTTCTATAGAAACTGTATATAGAATCAATATCTATTGAAATCTATAGGTGTACCAAATGATTAATTGATTAACCATTAAGATCATGTTGATTAAATAATAGACAAATGTATTAAACTGAACAAGAAGAGATGCAAATCAAAAGTTTGGTAGTAAGAGCTTTATGAAAGGCACTGTGAATGAAACATTTATGTAGATGAAACACTTATTTTGTGTTGTGGAAAGGATACTTTGTGATTTTGTGTATTGTACTAACACAATTGAAAACATAATGAAATGTTTGAAAAAAGTGCACTTTTGATGATCTGTTGTGATATTAGGACTAAGAGTTTGGAAAATGTACACCTAACTTGTGAAAATAGTACCAAAGCGAATAAAAAAAAACTGTAAGTAAGCTTAGTGATGGTTCATTTCTGTTGTAAAATGTTATTCATTTAGTTCATTTATCTATACAGCCGCTCTAGAGAAAACAGTTATGTCATAGTCCAGCTCAGTTCTGTTCTCATACAATTCACATTTCAATTTACACTTATTTGTATTAGGGCTGAACGATATATCGTTATCGTATCTATATCGAGATATGAACTTTCAAGATATTACTATCGAAAAAAGCAACGATATAGACGATATAGATTTCCCCTCTCCGCGCTCGCCCTGCATACAACTCTGGCAGTCATAACAAACATCAGTTTTACGAGTGCCCTTGAATGCACCGCTAAAGCAAAGAGTATAGAAGCCCTTCTATACTCTTTGGCTAAAGCCAGCGCGCACACACTACCAGGGACGTGGAGGGGGGCGGCGTTTCCATGGTGACGCGTCATTGCTTGTCACGTGACACACAGCAGCAGCAACAGCGCTGAATGATGATCTGCTTTTATGTCATTTTCCTTTTTTATTCAGAATATTCACAAATGTGTTAGCTATGGCATGAAATATCTGATATTCCGATTGTCAAATACATGCAAGTGGAAGTATATTGTTGTTTAAACACCTTTATAACGATCGCGTTAGTTGAGCTGTATGCGCGATGGGCGCCGCCGTGTTAGTTTGTGCCGCAGACGCAGTTCAGAGAATCGGATCTGTTGGATTTACAACCTCTATGTTTACAACACGTGAATTCATCCACTTCTCCCGAAATACTTAAAAGTAAGTGGCTGGTGAACTGGGAATAGAATAGAGTAAACACTGAAGTTACACAATGCGTATCTGATATGAATAAAACGTGTCGAATTATAATGGAAAGGATTATTAGTACCTCTTCCATAGACATCAGTGTGTATTTTACAAACTCTAAATGTATTGTTTTTTTAGTTCTTACGTAGTCATATCGTATTGTATCGATATCGAGATATCAGGCATGAAAATCGAGATATGAAATTTTGTCCATATCGTTCAGCCCTAATTTGTATAGCGCTTTTCACAATACATATCATTTCAAAGCAGCGTTACAGAAAATGCCTGTGTCTACATTACAATTTAGAGTGATCTGTTATCAAAGGGTGACTATGTCAAAGTTATACGTTTTAGAAATGTGCATATACAAATCACAGAGTTTGCAATAATGTATTAATTTAAACAATGTACACTCACCTAAAGCATTATTAGGAACACCTGTTCAATTTCTCATTAATGTAATTATCTAATCAACCAATCACATGGCAGTTGCTTCAATGCATTTAGGGGTGTGGTCCTGGTCAAGACAATCTCCTGAACTCCAAACTGAATGTCAGAATGGGAAAGAAAGGTGATTTAAGCAATTTTGAGCGTGGCATGGTTGTTGGTGCCAGACGGGCCGGTCTGAGTATTTCACAATCTGCTCAATTACTGGGATTTTCACGCACAACCATTTCTAGGGTTTACAAAGAATGGTGTGAAAAGGGAAAAACATCCAGTAGAGGTCAGAGGAGAATGGGCCAACTGATTCAAGCTGATAGAAGAGCAACTTTTACTGAAATAACCACTCGTTACAACCGAGGTATGCAGCAAAGCATTTGTGAAGCCACAACACGCACAACCTTGAGGCGGATGGGCTACAACAGCAGAAGACCCCACCGGGTACCACTCATCTCCACTACAAATAGGAAAAAGAGGCTACAATTTGCACAAGCTCACCAAAATTGGACAGTTGAAGACTGGAAAAATGTTGCCTGGTCTGATGAGTCTCGATTTCTGTTGAGACATTCAGATGGTAGAGTCAGAATTTGGCGTAAACAGAATGAGAACATGGATCCATCATGCCTTGTTACCACTGTGCAGGCTGGTGGTGGTGGTGTAATGGTGTGGGGGATGTTTTCTTGGCACACTTTAGGCCCCTTAGTGCCAATTGGGCATCGTTTAAATGCCATGGCCTACCTGAGCATTGTTTCTGACCATGTCCATCCCTTTATGACCACCATGTACCCATCCTCTGATGGCTACTTCCAGCAGGATAATGCACCATGTCACAAAGCTCGAATCATTTCAAATTGGTTTCTTGAACATGACAATGAGTTCACTGTACTAAAATGGCCCCCACAGTCACCAGATCTCAACCCAATAGAGCATCTTTGGGATGTGGTGGAACGGGAGCTTCGTGCCCTGGATGTGTATCCCACAATTCTCCATCAACTGCAAGATGCTATCCTATCAATATGGGCCAACATTTCTAAAGAATGCTTTCAGCACCTTGTTGAATCAATGCTACGTAGAATTAAGGCAGTTCTGAAGGCGAAAGGGGGTCAAACACAGTATTAGTATGGTGTTCCTAATAATCCTTTAGGTGACTGGACATGTATTAATTTAAGGCTGAAACAATGAGCTCATTAAAGTGATGAATACATGTTTGTTAAAAAAAAAAATGTAGCATTGGTGCATGTTGATTCATAGCTTGCTTCATCTAAAGTCTTCGCTGGAGTTGGCGCAGTCTCTTCACAGGTGTTGAGATCCAAACTGGAGCTGACATACTCTCTAGTTACCTCAGAATGGGCATCCCAAGATAAAACAGAAAAGCAAATGGAATATAATTAGCGTAGCTTCTGTTCATAACATTAAGCAAAGATAATCATGTGCATTTGATCTGCGATATCTGGAATATAAGGTTATGAGATGCATCTTTAATCTAGATTTAAACAGGGCGAGTAAGTCTAAGCCCCGAACATTATCAGTAAGGCTATTCCAGAGTTTAGGAGCCAAATGTGAGATTTGTAAATGTCTTAGTACAACCAAAAGATCAGAGTTTTGTGACCTTAAAGAGTGTGATGGATTGTAGGGCGATAGAAGATGCCCAGAAGATAGTAGAAGCTAAACTATTTAGGGCCTTATAGGTCAGTAGCAATACTTTGTAATTGATACGGAACTTAATAGGTATGATAAAATTGGTGTTGTTATATGTTCATATTTTCTTGACCTAGTAAGAACTCTAGCTACTTCATTTTGGACTAATTGTAGCTTATTTATTGAGGATGCAGGACAACCAGCTAGTAATGCATTACAGTAATCTAGTCTAGAAGTCATAAATGCATGAACTTAACTTTTCTGCATCAGAAACAGATAGCATGTTCCAGAGCTTAAGGTGGAAGAAGGCTGTTTTTGAAATATGATTTTCAAAAAACAAGTTGCTATAACACCCAGGTCTTTAACTGTAGAGGATGAAGTTACAGGACACCCTTCTAAATGCAAATTGTATTCTAAGAGATTCTGTGTACAGGTTTTTGATCCAATAAGTAATACCTCAGTCTTATCTGAATAGAAGAACATGACAGGTCATTCAATATTTTATATCTTTTACACACTCTGTCAACTTGGATAATTTAAAGATTTCATCTGGTTGTGATGAGATAAGATGAGATGTATTATCGGCATATGAGTATTATCGGCATAACAGTGGAAACTAATTCCATATTTTCTTATAATATTAACAAGTGGCAGCATATTGAAAATAGCAGAGGGCCTAACACAGATCCTTGCGGCACTCCATAATTTACTGACGTTATCTTAGGTATTTCCCTTTTAAAAAGGCAAAACAGTAACAGTCTGATAGGTACGATCTAAACCACCTTAATGCCTGTCCCTGAATACCAGAGAAATTCTGTAGTCAATCTAAGAGTATTTTATGATCTATCGAATGCAGCACTAAGATCAAGTAAAAGCAGTATTGAGAAACAGCCTTGGTCAGAAGCTAAAAGTAAGTAATTTGTAATTTTAACGAGCGTAGTTACTGTGTATCATACGAGTACTTTCGTTGCCGTTCGTTGTAGTTCGTGGAAAGTGGATTTTGTTAAATAAAATATCTCCCTTTGGAGTGAACTTTGAGCTTTAAAGACCTTGCAGATCTTTTTTATGCTCAAACAGCAACACTACACACTAGCTAAAGTTGAAAAAATGAAAAAGCATAATAGTTTGGAAGCTTGTTTCCGCCACAGAATAAAACATTTTAAAAGATAATTGCGACTTTGTATCTCACAATTGCGAGTTTACATCGCCCAATTCTGACTTTATTTCTCAGAATTGCGTGATATAAAGTCAGAATTGCATGAAATAAAGTCGCATTTGCGTGTTATAAAGTCAGAATTGCGAGATAAAAAAGTCAGAATTGCGTGAATTAAAGTCGCAATTGCGTGATATAAAGTCAGAATTCCGAGATATAAAGTCAGAATTGCGTGTTATAAAGTCAGAATTCTGACTTTTTTTCTCGCAATTGCGACTTTATATCACGCAATTCTGACTTTATAACACGCAATTGCGAGTTTATATCTCGCAATTCTGACATCTTTTCTCAGAATTGTGAGATATAAACTCACAATTGTGAGATATAAAGTCCAAGACGGACTTTTTTTTTTTTTTACCACAGAATAGTTTATATCTCACAATTCTGACTATATAACACGCAATTGCGACTTTATATCATGCAATTCTGACTTTATATCTCCCAATTGCGACTTTATTTCTCAGAGTTGCGACTTTATATCTCGCAATTGTGACTTTATTTCTCAGAATTGCGACTTTATTTCTCACAATTCTGAGAAAAAAAGTCACAATTCTGACTTCATATCTCGCAATTCTGAGAAAAAAAGTCAGAATTGTGAGATAAAAAGTCGCAATTATTATTATTTATTTATTATTCAGTGGCGGAAACAAGCTTCCATATAATAGTGCCCTTTTAAGGAAATTAATGTTCAATCTCCTTTCCATCTCCTCAGGGTCGTGACATCATCACCCCCTCTGGTGACCTGAAGCAGCTCCGACCAAACAGTCCACGCCTCACACTGTTTAATCGTGTAATCATTAAAGCACAGAGATCTCGACACATCCAGGAAGATGGAGCAGAGAAAGCAAACACAGAACACACCAGTGGAGTTTGAGAAGGCAGAATGATGATTTTATTTACAGATAAGACTTTATACTATAAAAAGCCATAACATTTTATTCATATTAAATAATATTTTTGACTTTAATACAATTTGTTAATTTAAATATAAACTTACTATCAAATTGTATTGCATAGATTTTTCATATGAAATATCACTCAGGATGTCAAATGAACAAAATTTGGTTCAGCTGAAAATTTGACTGTGATATTATGCATAATTATGGGTATTGATGTTATAATTATTATTATTCAAGATGATGTTTTTAGGAGAACTAGAACTGTTTCCATGAGTTCAAACTGAGGGTTACTGCATGTAGCCAAGGCAATTTAAAACAATTAAATATATGTTTTGAGAAAGAAAACACTTGTTCTGAAGAATAATGTTCAGCCTCAGTATACAACATTGGAGTGGAGATATTACCATAGTTTGGTAAATAAAGTGCTAAAAAATACTGTGCCAAAAATAAATATTTCCATAGTATTCTAAGTTTGGGGTTATATATTTATTGATATATTTCAAGTTTTAAAATTACCATTTTATGCTGTACAAAACTTTTTAGCTATTGCAACTTTATATATGAAATTTTAAGTGACATATTTGCATGTTCATAGATTCTAGATATGTTAATTTATCTTGTTCTAATTGATCTGTTTACATTGTTATCTTGTTATATTTGTATATGCATTTTCTCATTTGTCTCTGTTATTATATTGGTGACTGAAGCACTATAACATTTTATATACCATTTCTATAATTAATATAATATCTGACATATTTGAAATGTTTCCTTTAATTCAAATGTATTTCATCCTGTTGCATTAAAACATATTATTCTTTATATATATATATATATATATATATATATATATATATATATATATATATATATATATATATATATATTTTTTTTTTTTTTTTTTTTTTTTTTTTTGATTTAGGACTTTTTCCCATCTATTCTTTGTTGCTACTATGTTATTACACTATATAAGTGGACACCACCTCCAAATACTACAACTAACTAACTGATAAGAACAGTTTTTAATACAGATGCACAATCAAGATATTGCTTGAATATTTGTTAATGATATTTCCTGTACTGGGAGTTCAATCTCTCTTTTTCTTCCAGTTAGTCATTAGCTTTCCTCATTTGAGCCTCTCATCCATGTAATCTGAAGGGACATTCAATTAACAGATAATGTCATGTGATGGCTTAGGGGTGTATCACTGCCTGTCATAGCACAAGGGAGGGGCTTAATGGAGGAATTTACTCTGGGGGACCAATAGGAGGCGGCTCTCAAAGGGTGGAGCGTCTAGGATGGTTTCTGGACATTGCAAGTTAACCAAGTTCTTATGGTTAATTATTAGCCCTATATTTTGACACTGTTTGTTAAATATGTATGTTCTTGATTCTTTTAGAATAAATCGCTTAAAAAGTGTGCTTGCGCTATCTTTCTTTAAAAATAAATGATGGGTTATTTTACAGTATCTGTGCTTAGGCTTTAACTTCATTGTACTTACGTAAGATAGTATAGCTAGTTGATGTAACTTTATAAAACAATGTAGTTGATATTACTTGGACTTAATATTGTTTAATATTTAGGGGTATGATCAGGTTTAGTACATAGTTATTGAATACATACACATGTAGAACAGGACTGTAAAAAAGGGTTACTTTTTATTTTAAGGTGAAACATGAACCTGAAACAAAAACAACCGTGACGCTGTGATCATACATTTAAGTGCTGAGTTATATTAATAAACTATTGAGAGTGAGGAGTCACGTGCCGACTTGGGTTGATTTGGGCGGGGTCTGAGCCTGTCGGCCATGATGGAAGGAGACGCTATCGGTTGCCAGGGGCAACGCCTTCAGAACTACACAGAAGCGCGACTAAACATTCCAGAGCTCTTTCATTTTTGCGCATTTATTAGGCTATTATTATTAGGCTATTTATTATTTCAGCGGGACACAGACTGATCTACGAATACGAAAAAGAAAAGGAAGAAAGTAAAGCAATGCAAAAAGATAAAGCGAAAGAAAAGGGACCTTACAGGAACAAGCTCACACTAAGCGCAAAACAGCGGTATTTAGAGAAGATAACATATAATTCGTCTTGTGTTGACCTAACGGGCGATCTTTGGTCTTGTGAATCTTGTTCCCTGGCCAAACTGAGGGCTAAGTGAAATTTCATAACTTTATATTTAGGCTATTTAACTTTACCGTTGTTGTAATATTAGACTAGAGCGCTGACTTTGTATGTTTGACTGAATCGTTTGCTTTATTTCTTATTGTATAGCTTCTTGTACTTTTTACTTATAGGCTACTTACTTTTATAATGGCTATTATTGATAAAACTGAAATTCAACAAAAAGAGACAGGGTTTAGTTTTTTTATTATTATTTTTTTTTATTACAGTGATGATCAGAGTACAAATGCACATTATATATTGCCTGAACCATATTAATAAGTTTAATATTTTTAAAATTTAAACGGAAAGAACAATTTAAATATAACAATTTAAAAAAAAAAAGTTTTGTTATAAATATGCTAACGTTACATGTAGTGAATATAATAAATATGCGTTGCCTGAACCACATTTGTGTAATGTTTAAGATTTCTTTAAATGAAAACGAAAAGAGGCAGTGTAGTGTTTTATAACATATTTCGTTTTATTGTTCCCTAAAATGTACATACAGAGTGAGATAACCGGAGTAGCAGAGCGAGCTAAGTGACGCGCGTCCTCGGGAGTCATTCTCCTGAGCTGCACTTGACATTGAAGTCCGAACTTTGCGTACTTGCTATTGAGAAATGCCTAATGTCGGCGCTTGGCTTCTTGTGACAAACACTGGAGCAGTTTTTACTTCCAGGCATGGTAAAACAGTGCGGAATTGCGAAAACCTCCTCTACTACCGAGTTAACAGCACACGTAAACAATGATGTTTTGCCGCTGGAATCCTGCCAACATGGCGGATCGAGGGGAGGGGCTCTATACCGTGACGACAACTCCTCACTCTCAATATGTACTTGCTATAGGGTTAGGATTAGGTTTTGGTTTGGTTTAGGTTTGTTGCATGTAATTATGCATAATTTATTAGTATACATGTAACATATGAAGAGTTCAGATGCCAAAGCCTCTAAGGGCCATCTGAAATGTTCCTCTAGAATGATCATTTTTATCAAGCTCGTAAATTTAAGTTCAATAATTTCACTTAAATGGCAATGCAAATTACCTATTAATTGTCATTTAAGTGAAATTACTAAACTTAAATATACAAGCTTTATAAAAATTATCATTCTAGAAGAAAATTTCAGATGGCACTTAGAGGCTTTTGCATCTGAACTCTTCATATGTAACAATGACTCTGTAAAATATTATTTTTTATCATAACATTATAGAGTAACACGTGGAAATAGTTTTTGAGGCAATTATTTTAGTATACTATAATGCCATACACAAATACATGACTATACATTTAACATTATTTTACTGTCCCATTATGAAATGTCCCATTAGATCTATTACAATTTTTCACCATATAGCGTTTGGAAACTATAAGTAAGAGAATTGCAAAGTGTTTTATTTTTACAGTGATCTACCATTTTACAGTGTGCACAATAGTTAAAGACATTTAACACTTCGCTTCACATCGTGATCCCATTACCACCTCGGATGTGCATTATTTTTCTAATAATTCAATGGCCTTTCGTCAATTATTCCTTACGTAATATACAGGAACGATAAGACTATAAAATGCACTGACCGCTCTGGATCTTTGTCCAAATCCTCTGTAATCTCTGTGTTTTGTACGCCTAATGCAACTTTTATGACCGCAATCTGCAGTGAAAAATTCATATTAACTACACTTGGGGGCATCATTCTCTTTCCAGACAGCATACATTTTCTACAAGAGACCTGATCTCAAAGTGCAGCAAGAAATTGGAATTCCACTCAATGAGGCTCTTAGGAGGGACAATTTGCTGAAGGTGCAAAATTGCTGCAGGGTTAGTGGCAAATCACACAACACTGTCATCTGAGCATCTCTCATTCCCTCCCTCTTGTCTCTCAAATACACACGCTCTCCTTCTCTTTGCAGGTCCTGTGATGTAGATTTATGTCCCCTGTCACAGTATTAAAAGATGAAATTCCTCAAAGTTGTCCTGCTATCTGTGCATGCCAGGGACCCATGCAGCTCAATAACCTCTGCATTGATTTAACGCATCTGCAGGCCACACATGCACAATGAGAAGTTGTACACAACCTCTAACACTGCAAACAAATCGTCTTCCCAATGAGTATTTGTGTCTAATTATGCAGTATTTTTTTTTTAAATCCTTAAAATGAGATGAATCAATTTGAAAAAAAACATTCCTCTACGTTCCTATATACAATTCACTGCAGTTTCCAGCTAAAATGAACACTAGTGCCAGTAAAACACCAACAACTTGTGCTTTTTTTCAGACAAATTATGATTATCCAACGCATTCTCATCCTAGGGCGTCATATACTGACGCTTTTGACATTTCGTCCACATCCAACACACATGGCACCCTTTAGCGTCAATATGAGATGCAGATAGCTTTGTTCGGTTATGGGTAGGTTTAGGTCTGGGGTAGGGTTAGGGTTAGACCGCTAGGAGGCGCCTTCTGGCCCATATCTATCTGCGTCTCATATTGACGCTAAAGGGTGCCATGTGCGTTCGATGTAGACGAAATGTCAAAAGCGTCAGTATATGATGCCTTGGGATGAGAACGGGCTGGATTATCACAAAAAGAGCTCAAAGACTTGTAGAAGCAAGCGGAAATAGCATGGTTGCTTCAGTAAACTCGTTTTTATCTCACGTTTGCTTTTGTTAACAGCATCGGTTAGGTTTACGACAGGGCTTAGTATAGGTGGTACGTTAATGAAATGAACGTTCACATTGGCTGGTCATGCATTACAAGATGTGAACAAGCAAACTGAATGGGTAGTGCACCATTTTTGGTTGTATGTTAACAGTTTCCCCCTATGTAATCACGTTTTGTTGTCACCATGAGCCTCGCAGGTTCATTGTGGGGTGTAATTAGCCTCTATTGATTTGAGGGCAGCATACAACAAAGTGATGAAAACCAATTCTGACAACTCCAATTCTGTGCCTGTCGCTTAACGATTGCAGGCAATGACAAACCTAATGTGAATAACCTCTGATTTGCTGTTGACATTGTGGCTGCATTTGGATATAAGTATTTTCATTCTCAAGAAAAGTGACAAAGAGTTGTTGACATTGTGGCTGCATTTGGATATATGTCTTTTTATTCCCAAGAAAAGTGACGAAGAGTGTGAATTAACATTGTACAGATATCTATTGCCACTCACATTTGCTTTAAGTTGTCTACTGGCAATGAAATTTCCTAAGTCGTGCTTCTCCTGGCGGCCAGTTTTGATAGAGACACAGAAACTGCTAAAATATGCCCTTGAAGTAACTCAGTGTCTTGGCTAGCCTCATGATATATGAATATTCAATTACATATACATTGATGTAACACTCTTAATAGCTTTCCCTTGTCGTCACACAATGCATCAGGCTCCCACCCTTTAAGCCAACCAGAAGAGCCTCTTTAACCTTTAAAGATTTTATGTTCACATGCAGTCAGTTTGAAGTAAAATTATAGTGGTTGGCAATAGACATTGACATTGGAGTTGTGTCATTGCTTGGCGTATATTATATAATTCAATCTAATAATGTAATAAAGGGCTAATAGAAAAACATAAATAAAAAATACCACACCAAAAGATTTCAGATTGACTCCTGCAGTTCTTTTACAGTTCAAAACACACATTACCTTTTCATTTTAATGATTCATTTAATTAAAAGCACTAGGCCTTTAATCCATTGACAGAATTTGCCGTTGGAACATATTTTTACACATTCCAAACCCATATGCCATTTGCCCAGTGAGTGGTAGAGTGTTGTGCTTCACACAACATAGACACAAATGAAATGGATGGGATTCATACCAGTGTTCTTGGTCAGTTTCCCAAATATTACTCATAGGAGAGGTGCTTTTGTAAAGCTGACTTCTTTTATGAGAGCTGTCCAATTCTGTTAGCAGGACAACATGGAATTCTGAGGTTACTCACCCAGCATTTGATTGAGACTTTAAAGAGATTGCTTCGGCAGTGGATTACCCCAAACATTGACCAACAGATAGTCAAGCATACTGCAAACTGAAGTTATGGTTTCTTTTGATGGTCCCTTTAACACATTCTGTTGTCTATAATTAACATTGCACCTACATGCCTACTAACTCTCATTAGAGTATTAGTAGAGTATTAGTAGACTGGTAGGGTTAGAATAAGTTGACACGTAGTTGCAAAGTTACTTATAGTCAGTAGAGTGTCTGTTGGAGGACCATCACAATAAAGAGTTATCAGATATTAAGCAGACAGTACACTTATACTCTAATGAGAGTTAGTTGACATGTAGTTGCAAAGTTACTTATAGTTTTGTTTAAAGTTTAACGGATGCAAAAAAAAACATCTGTGAATAAAGCACTGTTTCCATCCCATGTGTCACTTCCTGGGAAACTGGCGCAAAGTATCAATAATAAAAGTGGAGGTTGCTGCAAACGGGGAAGCCAATGTGGCTCTTTATTCCTACATAATAAATTACTTGCGCTTCAGAGCAAACAGATGAAACTCAATATAACATGACAGCGTTTGGAGGCGGATGCCTGATGTTTGGGAATGCAATCGTGTGAGACAGTTCTAGGAGGTAATTATACCAAATCATTTTGATGACAGACTTTGGTTCAGGCATTTCAGAATGATTTAAACAGCATTTGAGATGGTGTGTAATGAGATTAGTCTGCTGGTTAGTCCAGTTATGCCGTTCCACCATCCCCCAGTTCTGGCAGAAAAAAATGCATTATCATTGCACTGTATAAGTTAGCCACATGCGCCAAATCCAGAGTTGCGGGGGAGACATTTGCCGTCAGCAAAACCAGTTTTCTGAGCAATTTTTCTAAAACAATTATCCAATCACATGATCTGTTGAGGCAAAGTCCCATCCAAATGTTTGTGTTTCCAGCATAGTTTATGTGCATGTCTTCTTATCGGATAAAATAAATTCCCGTCAATTGAGCGGATAGGTTTTATATCCCAAAATTTGCATACAAATACGTGGATGGAAACATAGCTAGTGACTTTTTGGGAGAATCTATAAATGGCGTTATCTGTAAAGAGTACGGATAAGAATATTATAACATGACTTCAGGCAAACTCCATCTGGAATGTTGGATGTTTCTTCTTTCCACCCAGCCAGATTTATGAGGTGTGCATAGCCTACTGTTGTTATCTCACACATTGTCAAATTTCATATCTTGGCAGAAATAAAACTGTAAATCAGTTGCTATTATGACCTCTCTTGCTAGAAATGGACCAGATAAATTTCTGTATGGACAGACAGTTCTGGGCAGTTTCCCCAGATTTTCACACATTTTAAATGAGTAAGACTATTGCTCAACAAAACTCTAACTCTAGTTTTAAAATTTGGCGTTAACTTATCTCACCCCCTTTGTGCCGTCATGTTTGTGGGATACATTTTTTTTGCCCATCACCCAGCATCAGTGTATGACCTCACTGGATGCTCTTGTGTTGAATGGGATCAAATCCCCGGAGCCATGTTCCACCATCTACTGTAGTGGAAAACGGTTGTAGCAGCAAAGGGAAGACAAACTTTCCATTCATGTCTATGATTTTATAATTAAATGTGCAACAAGCAAATAAAAATGTGATGTTTGGGTATCCGCATACTCTTGGCCATGATCTTTGTCATTCCTGCATGGAGGCACATTGTTATTTTCTTTTGAAGATCAGGACTGTCCTCTTGGACAGCCCATTTCCTACAGAGTTTAGCTCCAGTCCTAAACAAATACCATACTCATTGGAAAAACATTCCTGTGGCAACATTTTTGCAAAACGCAAAATACGATACGTACATCTCCCTGCAGTTTCTAAAAGAAATGAACACTAGAGGCAGTAAAACAGCAAACACTTTTAATCGTTTTCACAAACAAATTATGATTACAGGGGCAGATTATGGATTAATAAAGACTTATTTTCACACGTCTCCTTGCACAATTATGGACCTCAAAACACTTTTTACCACAGTGCATGATTTGTAAACTAATATATTTTGGAGTTTGCATCACCTAACCAGCTCCATATGTTCCGTTTTACTAACTTATTCACCTTATTCCGGAAGTAGCACTGGGTGGCGCCATCCGCGTAATCTCACTTCCTGGTTTAGCTACTTAGCGCTTTGTTTGCCCTGGTCCAATCTGTTATCTGTCTTGATATAAGTAGATAGACTATAATATTATAGCCAAATGCGTTGGCCTATGGTTATTAACAACTGCTGCAACGTACTAAAGTACATTTCACTTGAAGCTTTTGAAACAATGCCACAATCAAATTATTTAATAGCTGTGTCTTTCTAATAGCTATTACTTAGCTATGAAGATGTGCACAAACACTACTACATAGTTTGAAACATTATTACACCACAGTTTGTTTGCTTAATCACCAGATATAGTTGCAGTGTATAGCCAACAGATGAGAAAAAAATAGCCACGAACTGGTGAAAGAAAGTAGAGCCTCAACTAGATGAACAAGAGGGTAACGTTAGCTTAGCTAACTGCTAGCTGCAATTTCTTATGGTTTGATCTCTAACACAAGTAATGGCTGTAAAATAAATCCAGCGACTGAATTCTAGAGGACCATAGCTTTCAAACAAGGTATAGCATGTGTATGTGTCCTGTAGTGAGACCATTACAACATTAGATGTTTGTGGCTAATGTAGGCTAAACACTACACATCGGCCGGGCTGCGATCAGACAGGCAGACGGGTCATATAAACACCTAAAAGTCGTTTAAAAATTACCCTGAGAAACAGTGCATTGCTGTGCTGTTGGTACACACGTACATAGCACATTTGGCACAAATTAGCTTATCTTATGTGACATTTTATCAGTGAGACTTCTCTGCAGTTCTCCTCGAAATTGAATGAGGGTCCGCTAAACCGGAAGTTGGTTTACAACGGAAGTACTGGACAGAAGTAAAAGTGTGCGGGGCGGAATAAGGTGAATTAAGCTTGCTCAGTAGCTCAGCTGGTACAGAATTGTACTTATGATGCAAAGAGCTTGGGTACGTACGAATCCCGTGAAAGACGAGTCACGATATAAGAGCTCAAAGTTAAAAACCAAGTTTAAATACCATGGTTACGATTACATTTTTATGTCGCATTTGCTTTTGTTAACACTATCGGGTAGGTTTAGGGTATAATAATATAGTGTTGGTGTACGTTATTATGAAACGTGATGGAACATTAATCTTTTATATACACCTGACATTTCAATTCAGAACTGCAGTGATACGTACAAACCCTGACGTAATAAAACATTGCCATATTCACGTTCATCTTTTCCAGAAAAAAAACTAAATATGTTTTTAGCGCCACTCACTGGACATTTCACTTTGAAACTGTTGAGAAATTTGCTTGACGCAATGTATTTTGCGTTTTGCAAAAATGTTGCCACAGGTATGTTTTTCCGAATGAGCCTGGGTTGATAAATACACTTGAACAGCAAGTCAACCTCTCTGAATTACTTTTCAATCTGTTGGCACTACTGAAATCTTCCAGGCAGATGCTCTTGGGCAACATTTGGGCTGCAGTGTGCATCAAGGTGGCTCGTTTGATAAACTTGAACAGCCAATCAGAGTTCTCTCTCTCACCGATGGGCCGACACCAATTCTACGTGTTAAATCGACCAAAAAATAAATAAAACACAAACGACGTCAGACTACAGCCAACGGTGCGGAACACACTGAAAAAACGAAGTCGGACGACACTCAATAATGGCCTGATGTTACCCAACTGCCGGCCATCAGCTTGGTGTGTCCCTGGCTATAGTAGAGACTAAATGGGACAGATGTGTTGCTACAGCAAACTATACTTTCACACCTTACTCAAAGACTCATCATCTTACTTTCAAATAAAAGAGTTCATTATCATTTGTACTCTGTAATCATGTGAGATTTAGTAGATGTAGATGTGCCTTATAACTCAATGTATTGCTATGTAATTACTATGTTATTACTACAACAGTACATAAAATCTTGGCAACAGAATTTCACATTATTGTCTTCATTAATATTTTATTTCACATCTTTAAGCAAACATATCCTCATGTAATAAGTTTTTGTAAACCACACATATGGTCAGTTAAACTGTTGCATTACAGTATAGGCCTATCAAGCATTTATTGATTTTCAAATCTATTTTATTCACCTCAATATCTTTTACAAGCCAATTATAAATGTATCAGTCATAAATAGGAGCCTGGTATACATAGGAACTGATAAAGTCATGCCTTTGAGGTCATTTTTGGGAGACATCATGCTGTCTGTATTTTAGGCACTATGCCTGCTTCATTTTCAAATCCTTACAAGCTCTTTCAATGTTAGAACGGAGCACTTTTCTAAGGGGATATCCCATGGCAACCAGACTGGCACAAGAGTCGTTGCACACAAAAGCACACACTGATACACAACTAATACGCACACACACACGCGCACAAAATATTGGATCACGGCAATCGACTCTTATTTGGTAGCCTCGGGCTCTCAGTGTGGTAAAGCGATAATCCTATCAAACAACAGGTCGAAGTTTATTATCTGCAGCTCAATACCAGCCACAGGAACACCAGGGCATAGAGGGCCCCTCCAGATACATAGAGCGAAAGAGAGAAAGGGAAACTTTTTGCCCTAGCTGGGACATTGGGTCAGTTTCTTTTGGTTCTGTTGTGAATGAAGGCGCTGGGTAGTTGGTATAGTCCAACAGTTAAGATCTGTTAAGTCACTTGTGGATACGTTTGAGTTCACCTCTAGCTGGTGGCATCTCGACTCACCTAACTGCCGAATAAAGACGTCTCAGAGGTACAGTTATTTCCTTCTCTTATAGTGTGGTAAAAATTTAATGAGCTGGGAACTCTATTGTCTATTGATGCAAACCTTGATCAATACGTCTGTATTCAATTTCCTCTGTAGCTTGTAGCCACTTAAAAGCCGTTAAAGGATGCAGAGGAAATGTTGGAGATTTTTCAAATACTCTGTGAGCCTGAGGCAAACTTGATTCACATTGAATTGCTTACTGTGAACTACCATGGTTTAATGATACTGTTTCCAGATGTATAATGACTGTTCTTTAAATGAAAACAATGAAAAATCTGAGGGTGATTTTGTTATGCATTGGCATGCAGGTTGGAGACTTTCAAGGTTTCAGTTAATCACAAATAAATGTTGATGAATTCAACACATCAGTAGGACATGGACAAGAATTAGTGTCTTCATTAAGTCAATCTGATAATCAGCATGTCTGTCAGGAAAGTTAATGATTCTCTTGAACTGCCCCGTCTGTAGAATGAAGGTGGTTTAATTTGACTTAAAGTGAAATTACAAGGTTAAGTAGAGCTAGGACAATTTATACAGATACTATACATGTAAAACATATGCAAAAAACAAACAGACATGCAAAAACATGTCGTTTTAATTCTGTATCTTACTGTATATTGATCACAAAGCATAAGTTGACGGTATAAGACATTGTAAATATTAACCTATACACCACTATGGCCCTGTCACAAATGGCATACTTTATACAGTCTTGTGGACTTAAAATGGCATGTTCTGAGGTTTAGGCGAGCTCCGCAGCAGAATTCTTCCCGACAGTCAGTTACGTCGCAAAAGTGCGGACTCGTAGGAAGGCCATGAGAGTTTAGGGTGCCATTCGGGACAGGGCCTATGTAATCCTTGTACAAAATTATGAGCCCAAAATTGATGTAGCACCACTGTGCTGTGGAATCACAATGATTATCCATGTCTCCATTGCAATTATCTCATACTGTGTATTTACACATTAATAGTGTGATAACATAACTAGTCAAGTCAAGTCAAGTCATCTTCATTTATATAGCGCTTTTAACAATGTAGATTGTTTCAAAGCAGCTTTACAGAGATAAACGTATAATTTAAGGTAACAGAGATTGTTTTGGCTTTATAGCGGTTCTTTAATAAAGTTATTTTCCAGCTAAAGTTAGTTTTGATTGATTCGCTTCCATCGCAACAATCATTTGTTATTAAATTTGGGGCCGCTAAGACGACACCATTCTCTCTTCACAGACTTTAAACGCGAACCTGTGAGAAACGCAGATGGCGTTCACATGCGCATTAAGAATTAGTTCTATAGTTATGTGCTTTTGAATATATGTGCGCAGGTTTGGAATTCCCTACAAACCAAGCCTAATTTTATTTTATTTTATCAATTCGGGGTAGGTACGCGAATTGAGTTTCCCGACAACGCTTTATCTGTAGAGTGGTAAAGGGATCCTCCATAGGGAGAGACTAGTTGGCACTTCAGCACTGCGTTGGATCGGGTCCAGGCGAAGGTCCTTCATCAGATCTGGATACGGCCTGGATCCGGCTGGCTGCGGGAAAACCTCGGGATAAAAAAGACACTAAAATTAGCTTAGATGCCATTCTTCTTATGATGTAACGAGTACATCAGGATTTATGGGAAGTGTTCCCGGTTCCAGCTGACCTAATCTATGCAGCCTAACATTGAATTATAGGAGTCTATAATGTATTATGTGAACGCTAGGTCAAAGAGATGTGTTTTTAGTCTAGCTTTGAACTGACAGTGTGTGTCTGCTTCCCAGACAATGGTAGGAAGACTGTTCCAAAGTTTTGGTGCTAAATAGGAGAAAGATCTCCTGCCAGCAGTCGATTTTGATATTCTAGGTATAATCAACTGGCCGGAAAAACGATGTTATAACCCCAGTTGTTTATACATACAATTATACAATTCTATACTATAATTTAGTACAACATTACCACTTCCAGTTCTGATCAATGGTTTACTGTAGAAACAAATATCTAACCTGCATTGATTTCACAGTAAAATTCTAAATGCAGTATTTACAGCAAGATATTACTGTTAAATATTTTTTTTAATCTTTGCTTTTTTACACTGTGACATAATGTTTTCCCCAGAAATCCCATTTAATGTGTTGTGTGCAAACATTCACAGTCAGTATCCCTGCACTTGACAACTCAATAATACATTACTGGACTGAGGTGGATTATTATCTGACGGTGGTGTGACGGTGTTCCTGTGATGGGGAAGACTGGCCAGAGCACGGTGGACCTCAACTCACCCTCAGACGTGAAGCAGGCTATCCCGTTTGAGGACCTCCGTCACAACAGTGTTCCTGTAGAAGAGGAGAAGGAGAATAAAGTACCAGACAGAGGAGCATGGAAGGGAAAATTTGACTTTCTGCTGTCCTGCGTTGGATATGCCATTGGGCTTGGAAATGTGTGGAGGTTCCCATATCTTTGCGGAAAGAATGGTGGAGGTAAGAGAAGACTGACAAAGCTATTACTGTTAAAGGAACACGCTGACTTTTTGGGACTTTAGCTTATTCACCGCATCCCCCAGTGTTAGATAAGTCCATACATACCCTTTTCATCTCCGTGCGTGCCGTAACTCTGTCTGACGCACCCACTGCTAGCCTAGCTTAGCACAAAGACTAGAGATAAATGGCTCCAGCTAGCCTACTGCTCCCAATAAGTGACAAAATAATGCCAACATTTTCCTATTTACATGTTGTGATTTGTATAGTCACAGTGTGTACAAATAACAAGGTCACATGAGACACAGCCATCTTCAAAACTGTATACATACTGGGAACTATATTCTCAGAGGGCGAAGCACTGCTACTTGGGCAGAGTGATTTGCTCGCAGCACCTGAGAAGCCGCCCTGTGGTGAGGAGCAGAGAGTTCGCTCAGAGTTGGAGTAAATCACTCCGCCCAAGTAGCACTGCTTCGCCTTCTGAGAATATAGTGCCCAGTAAGTATACGGTTAGAAGATGGCTGTGTCTCAGGTGACCTCGTTATTTGTACATGCTGTGACTATAAATAGGAAAATGTTGGCGTTATGTTGTCACTTATTGGGAGCAGTATGCTAGCTGGAGCCATTTACCTCCAGTCTTTGTGCTAAGCTAGGCTAGCGGTGGGTGCGTCAGACAGAGTTACGGCACACATGGAGGTGAAAAGGGTATGTATGGACTTATCTAACTCTGGGGGATACGGTGAATAAGCTAAAGTCCCAAAAAGTCGGCGTGTTCCTATAAGCTGCTGAGAAGATACATTTGCCTCTGATTTTAGGTGTAGTTAATGGTTAGTTTAGGTGTGGGATAGGAATAGGACTTAGTTTGACAAGAATATTGTGCCAGGGCCAAGAAATGTTGTTCTCATGACCCAGAAACAGTTTGAAGAAGCTAGATGGGCATGTGTAATTTTATATTATAGAATATCAACCCAGTTTTTACTACGAAAAAGACCAGCGGTGTGTTTCCCAAAAGCAACTATGGTTGCAAGTTCCGTTGTTAGTTGAATGTGTTTCCCACAATCATAGTTCCAACAAACATTCGCAAACATCATGGAAAATTGATTATAAACACAGTTTCTTGTTAGTATGACATGGACTTAGATCAAGCTCTTGAGCAGAGTAAGAAAGCTAATATGCAGTACAATCTATAGTTTGTAGTGTATATAGTAAAATTCTTACTTGATTTCAAACAGATACATTAGCATAAGTTATTATTCCACTGCCTGTGTGATAATACCATTAATGCCAGTTATATATTGTTGAACCAATGTGGCTTGAACAATGGATGTGAGACAGACTGACTGCATGGATGATCACTAGCATTATGTTACATTTATGGTGCTGGTCCGTACCATGGGATGGTGGTGTGCCTTGGTTCTTATCAGATTACTTAACTAGCTTGACCAGCAAGACAACCAGCCATTCCAAGTGAAATGATTTCACAAGTTTCTACTATAGAGCACCAAAATATTTCAGCTATCCAAAAGGTGATTGACCAAATGGCACACAGAATCATGCTCCAATTATTTTTCTTTTCTTCTAGATGCTAATGCTAATTTTGTATTACTTTGTCTTTAGGAGCTTTTCTCATCCCATACTTCACTACTCTGGTGTTTGCTGGTATCCCGCTCTTTCTGCTAGAGACATCATTAGGACAGTACACATCAGTAGGGGGACTGGGAGTATGGAAATTAATACCCATGATGAAAGGTGAGAAATATTTACATACACATTAGCTATTTGTGGAGTTCTTACTGAGAACCATTGCCTCACTGTATGTTTTGTACCATCATCAAATTACAATCTGTTTTAGCAGCCAGAATTTGTTATACATAATAACATTAAACCAATGTCTAGTGGTGGAACTACTTGTTTTTTCAACCAATGGCAGATGGGGTGTGTTTGAAACTTTTTTGAGTCGATAGTTTTGTAGTTCTATTTGGTGACTCTAACAGCGCAGACAGGACCTATTAGGAACTCTTTCAGTCTTGATTTTGTTTTTGTTTTCTACTAGAATAGGTCTTCATGCATTAATTTTATTTTATTTTTAATTTTATTTTTACATATTTTACATTATTGCAGCTCCTCTCTTCCCTGTAACGCTCTCTTCCGTTCTGAATCGAATGGACCAGTTGTGATTGGTCAACAGTTTCAAGAGTGTTTCGGAAAATTCATTCTCACAATAGTTTTAGCATGTTAATGGATATGAAAATGTAATTGTATTTGGTAGTGGCGACTAGATCGGATGAGCATGCTGTTGCTGAGCAGGTATGCCAATGATACACAGACAAGCTGCAGTGTACATTTAAGATATGCTGCTGCAGCATGAATAGGCATATATAAATCCTGAAGCAGATCTAGGCAGGTGGAGCAGGTATTTGTGCTTCATCACCTGAGGTTTCACTCAAAAGCTCCTCTTGTGTCAGGTGTGGGTCTGGCTGCTGTGGTTCTGTCCTTCTGGCTCAACATCTATTACATCATCATCATTGCCTGGGCTCTCTACTACCTCTTCAGCTCTTTCAAAGCGGTGAGTGTCTATCAAAAAGCACAAAGTCACCAATGTGCATTCTACTCTCTCTCTCTCTCTCTCTCTCTCTCTCTCTCTCTCAAAATTTATTTTGTCTACTATAATTTAAAATGACTCATCAACTTTTTGCATGAGAATGTGGGGGTTTTGTTTGTTATATGTTATCCTTTGATCTCTAAATAATAATTTGATTACTTAATGAAAAAAAAAAATGTTAAGCTATCACAATGATTTTTTAATTGCATTCATTGGTCAAATAGGTTTTGTGGTGTTAATTCTCACCATCCGTGTCTCCAGTGAATTGAGCTACACTTGCCTGGAATTTCTTGAAAGTCTTCTCAGAATTGCTCCTTCTTTCAAGTTCTCCCTTCCTCCCTTTTCTCTGTATCCCTCTCCGCCTCCTTGACCCCCTTAAGCTTTCTGTGGCTCTGTCTTTGCTCTAGAGAGTGTTTTAAAGGCTCCACAGAAATAATAACTGCCTCTGTTTTGTGGAAATCGAAGTGCAGTTTCTGCCATGGGAATAAGAGCTTGTCTCTAAAGCAGTGAAGAGGGAATCTGAAACAAAAAAGGCCTTTATTTTCTGAAAGCATTGTGCTGTTATTTTTTAATGCTTTTTATTTATATATATATATATATATATATATATATATATATATATATATATATATATATATATATATATACTGGAATGGAGTGGGGAAAAATCTTGCAGGCTTACATTGGAGGAGGGACCGTAACCAGTCAGAAAGAACACATTCCAGCAACAACCAAGAACACTTAAATGACCAAAATGGCATGTGATGGAAATAAACTACTAAGCATAGCAACGCCCTGGTAACCACCTCGAACCCTAGCAACTGCATAGTAACCAAATAAAAAACAACTTCAAAGAAGAACACTTACTTAGCATACTTTTCAAAAGATTATTATCTTAACACAAATAATATAGGCTACTTTAAAAGATTATACTTTATTTTATTTATTTATTTTTTTTATTTATTCATTTAGCTGACGCTTTTATCCAAAGCGACTTACAATTGCTATATATGTCAGAGGTCGCACGCCTCTGGAGCAACTAGGGGTTAAGTGTCTTGCTCAGGGACACATTGGTGCCTTACAGTGGATTCGAACCCGGGTCTCTCACACCAAAGGCATGTGTCTTATCCACTGCGCCACACCACCCCCCCCTACTTAAGTGGAATATTTTCATACACTTATTTGCATGTTAATTGCAACTAAATGGAAATTGAATCATCGTTTAATTAAGGATTTTTATTAAATGCAATTAGCTGAACCACTTAAAGGTGCTGTATGTAGGATCCAGCGGCCTCTAGCGGTGATGTTTCAGATTGCAACAACAGCGCTCGTGCGCGTGCTCAAACTCAAGAGCGCGAACTCACTACCGGCGGCCACACTGAGACTTTCAACACAACGGAGAAAGCATCACACAACATGCTGGAAACTCTTGTAAACTCCCACTGCAACATTACCATAATAGGCTACTTTTATCAGCTTGACGTAGAACTAATGCTCCATGCTCGTACCATGATAACGTTACATTGACTGTATTTTGCCGACATGTGGTGTTATCTAGCATTATTTCACTAACTATTCGTGTATCTTTCACAATCAGCAATGTCAACATAGGTCAATGAATGAAAACGAAAACGGTTAGTCAACTAGACTGGACAATTTCAGTGTAACAATAAGACAGTAGGAAGTAATATTACTGTACTGTACATGTCTGGAAATGTGTATTATAAACAATATGATAGTAGTGGGATGAGTGACGTTAGACAGTAGATCTAGTACATAAAATAAAAGTTACATCCTAAAGCACCTGCTTTTTGTTATCATGGAACAGTCTTTTGTATTCATTTCATGTCTTATGTATGTTATATTTTACCTTGCTATTTCAAAACGGAGGTCTCTCCATAATTCAAACGCTCTGCCTATGTTGATCCGTGTTTTCGTCCTGAGTCGATCCGATTGACGTTTGGCCTGACGAGCTTCAGCAGATATATTTTATATATATATATATATATATATATATATATATATATATATATATATATATATATATATATATATATATATATGGAGTTTGTGTTGGAGTCTGTGTTGTGCTGGAGGCAGGTCGTTTTTTGGTGTTATCAGACTCCATGTCGTTAGCTGCAGTGCAGTTGCAATAGACTGTAGGCTCGGGAGCGCGCGTGCACGTCACATCCGGTGGATTTCGCAGAAAATCCGACCCGGAGACTTCACATAAAAATAGGATTACTGGCCTTCAGAGGTAATAGCAAAACACGAAAAGTGGATCAATGTAATGTGTGATTACAACCCCTTCACAGACGGCCAATAAAAAAAGGATTCATTTTATAAAAAAAAGTTACATACAGCACCTTTAAGTAGGATAATTATTTTTTTTTTATGTAATTTCATAATTACATCTGTTATCTTTGAAATATGGTTAAAATGTGATGTCACATGTTCTGACAAACATTTATAGTAAACCTTTAGTTTGACATCATTATTACAAAGTGAACATTTTAAAAATGTATGTAAATATGTTAAGAAACACGGTGTACTCTCATTAAATACACTTAAGTGGTCTTTTATTTCTTTAATATTATATTATCTGCAAGTACAGTTTGTTAAATATTCTTTTAATTATTGAAGCACACTACAAGTGTGAACAGAACAGGTGCAGGAACTAATTAACAACCAGGAAAACTGACGATAACTGCAAACTCAGGGAAAACACAGGAAAATAATAGAACATACATGTGACAACAGTGAAGCACACTTTCCTTTCACAAGGGTATCCCAGATCTTCACCCATTTTAATATGCTCTCTCTCTTTAGGAGTTACCATGGCAAACCTGTGATCACCCTTGGAACACTGATCGCTGCTTTTCCAACTACAGTTTGATGGACACCACCAACCTGACCAGCGCCGTCACTGAGTTCTGGGAGTGAGTCAACACAATTGAGATTTCAACACTTGTTGTATTGTAAGCTAAAATCCTGTTGCACTGATCAAATAGATATTTCCCTGTCTAAGCTGTGCTTAGTGGTTAGTACAAGTGGTTAGACTTTTTCTGATTCCTTCAAGAATCATTTTCTTGTTTTGTTTTCATTTACCTTCATCTGTGGAGCACAATAGTTGGAACAATGTTCACACTGCCCTTTTCTACATTTTGAATAAGTCTTGACCACAGCACTCATAATCTCAAATTTGGTCGTGTACAAGAAGGCCTTTGCACAAATTTGATCGGTTATGTCATGCACAAGATTGAAGTCAAGTTTGGAATCATTGACATCAAACCCTGACGTGTAAGTTTGAATGTGCAAATGTGTTACCAACCCAATCTCACGGCAATTTGTACGCATTTTACGAGGTGGCTAATTCGCATGAATTCATATGACCTCACTCGTACGAATTTGTATGATTTTTGCTAAATCGTACATATTTTTTGAGTTGTCCAATTCGTATGAATTCGTACGAATGACCTAGCCCTGACCCCGCCCTTAAACTTACCCATCACTGGGGTTTAGAAAAATCGTACAAATTTGTACGAGTGAGGTTGTACGAATTCGTACAAATTAGCCACCTCGTACTCGTTTGTACGAATTCGTACGAATTGGTCGTGCGATAGCACTGGTTAAACTTTTTCTTTGACTATTTCTTTCTTTCCCATTCAAAACATTGACCAACAAAAGTGTTTAAATGTTTAATTCCTAACTAACAGATATTTGTTAACTCTATAGGAGGAACATGCATCAGTTAACAAATGGTTTGGAGGAACCAGGGGAATTGCGCTGGCCGTTGGTTGGAACTTTGGCGTTGTCTTGGATTCTTGTTTATTTCTCAATCTGGAAAGGAGTGGAGTGGACGGGGAAGGTGTGATATTATTTCTATTCCTCATACAACAACCCAGAATGTTGTATTTCCTATTTCTTACCTATCCTCACCCTCTTTGTGCATACTTGCCTTCTCTTTTATCTCATTTATTCACAGGCTTGCTTTTGGTTTCTTCTTGTTTTTTTTTTCCATTTCAGGGCAAGCTTTATCGATCAGAGGTTGATTTTTCAAAGCCCAGTTGACTTCATGAAGTTATAAATCATGTTTTATGTATTGTGTTGTTTCTTTCTACAAAAGAGTCTTGGAAGCATTTGATGAGAAACCTTTGAGTTCAGATCTTTAACTTTAAATTGCAGACTTTGGCAAGTCTGAGCACAGTTTTGCGATCTCTTCAGAACTGTTTTTCCCCTTAGGAAAAAGAAGCAGGAAACTCAACTGTGGAAGCTCAGTTCAATCTCATTACTTTCTCGATATACATAATGTATTTATTTAGCATATTATACATTCTTGTTGTCCAAGTCCATTTTTTGACATAAGTGTTGCAGAAATTGCACAGTTTAAGCACTATGATGAGTAGCCGACGGACATGTCTTAAATTGTAAGCCATTTTAATTATTTATTTATTTATTTATTTTCCTGGAGAGAAGGGAAAATGGCTCTCTTTATCTGCCCTTTCTCTGAGGATAATTGAATTTTAATGTGATCTCTGCTCTGGGGAAGAAGACATACATTTTCCGACACTCTATAACCTTGATGGACATCACTAATTAAGGGCAATCATTATCCTACACAGCAAAAACACTGTGTTCCAATACCAATCATCAAACAGAAGCCAGAGAAAGCATTACACTAACATATTAATAATGTTGTCCTCTACACCTACTTTAAAATGATTCACTCTGTAACTCTCTCTCTCTTTTCATTTATCTCTCGGCCTCCTCAGGTGGTGTATTTCTCAGCCACATATCCCTACTTCATGCTCTTTATTCTGTTTTTCCGTGGAGTCACTCTCCCTGGGGCGATAGATGGCGTTCGCTTTTACATCACCCCAGACTTCAAAAAGCTTTTAAAATCTGAGGTAAAAATCCTGAAATGTATTTTATATTTTGAATGATATTTGATATATTAAAGTATGAATCTTGAATTTGAGAACTTAAAACACATGTACATCATTTCAGAACATTCATGTTTGAAAGTGCTGGGGAATAATTTGTGACCCTGGACCACAAAACCAGTCACATGGGTCAATTTTTTGAAATTGAGATTTATACATCATCTGAAAGCTGATAAGCTAATAAGCTTTCCATTGATGCTATGGTTTGTTAGGATATGACAATATTTGGGCGAGAAACAACAATTGAAAATCTGGAATCTGAGGGTGCAAAAAAATCGTAACATTGAGAAAAATCGCCTTTGTTCGCGATTGTGCTGCATTCACTCACAAAAATAAATGTTTTGTATATTTATGGTAGGAAATTTACAAAATATCTTCATGGAACATGATCTTTACTTAATATCCTAATGATTTTGGGCGTAAAAGAAAAATCAATAATATTGACCCATACAATGTATTGTTGGCTATTGCCACAAATATACCCGTGCAACTTGTGACTGGTTTTGTGGTCCAGGGTCACATTTTTCAGCGGACTGACAGCTGATTTCACAGGACCGCGCTCATATTCACATTATATATTCACATTTTTCATCAATGATAGACACTAAGTTGTACAATATTGACATTAAGGTAATCTAAAACATAAACCCCTTTGTGTTTTCACACCCTTGTGGAAAACAATTTTGAGTATGATAATACAGTAAAATAAATAATTCTGGAAATTATATGAAATATTAGAGAAGAGTAGTTTATTTAATGTTTATATTTTATTTAATATAATGTCATTACTATTCAACTATACAAAATACGTTTGTAGTTACATTTGTAATGATACATTTGCAATTTAGTACATTTAAAATATATAAACTTTAAATGTAATATTGGATAACACTGTTAAAGTACTTTCGATGTGCTTTAGTATGTTCATCAACACATCAAAATAAGTGAACTTATTTTTAAAGCATAACAAAAGATTATTAAAATATAATGATTTAAAATGTGATAAGCATCTTAACATTATAACAAAAGTGAACTTGCAAAGAAACATATTCATGAAACTGTACCCACTTTACACTTAAATGGCCTTTTATTTGATTAATATTATGAAGTTACAAGTACATATTCAATTTTCAATACACAGATCCTGAGCCAATAACCACATGTGATAGAATGAATCTTTTATTATTAACTATTAGATAGACTATAGCCTGCACTTCATAATAAGCTGATACAGTATTTGAGAATGTGTTTATTTTGACTATCAATAGTTTGCACACCTTACTATTTTTCATTTAACCACTGTTTCAATTATACAGTGTGGGTGTTATGAAGGTAATCAGCCTTTTTGCATTTCTAGATTAATTCAATGATGTTTTAAATGTTATAGCATACTCACTTATAATATTTGAGACGTATTTAAAGCTTTAGGATAAGCATTTTTCTGAGTAAGTGAGCAAAACCAAAATGTTTTAACTGACCATACTCTAAGCCCCCCTTAAAATATTACTGAGACTTTAACTGTTGCTGTCCGTAAATTTCACAGACAAGCTTTTACTCTTTTCTATGTCCACGGAGGATGCCATTTTAGAGTTTATTGAAAGCTTCAGTATTTTACAGACATTATTATTCAAAGATATGGTATCCTCAATATTTCTGTTCTCTCTTTACTTTAAGAAGAGCTTAAGTAGTTTACAGAAATCTTCAGGTTGGCTAAATAATAAATCAAATGCATGTAACTAACAAAAATGGTAATATGCACTGACAGTTCTGATCCTATCAATATTTCTCATTTTGCATTTCTTCTCAGGTGTGGTTGGATGCTGCCACTCAGATCTTCTTCTCGTATGGTTTGGGTTTAGGTTCTCTCATTGCTCTGGGAAGTTACAACTCCTACAACAATAATGTCTACAAGTAAGAAATACTAGTCTCTGTCCAGATGTTTAAACATTATGTACATGTGGTGTGTACTTGTCATGCAATCTGACGTGCAGAATGACCTTTTCTCTGAAATTATATTCAGTTTGTGGTGTACAATTTTTTCACTTTTGATTCAATTGACATGATTGTTGTTCCATCTATAGAGATTCTATCATTGTGTGCTGTATAAACTCCTGCACCAGTATGTTTGCTGGGATCGTCATATTTTCCATTGTGGGCTTTATGTCGCACATCACAAAGAGACCCATTGAAGAACTGGCTGCTTCAGGTCATTATGTCTCTTATACATTTACAAATTCCATTATTGCAAACTTTAGCAACTTAACCTAACTATAGCATATTTTTAAAAAGAGTAGTTATTACAGAACATTGTATTTAAAGCAATCATGATTTGATGATTTGGCATGAACAAGACATGCTTTTTTTGTTGTTGTAAAGTTTGAAATGGTAAAATTGGACTCATATCTACACTTATGATGTTCAGGTCCTGGTTTGGCATTTCTGGCCTATCCACAAGCAGTCACACAGCTTCCCATGTCTTCACTCTGGTCTATTCTCTTCTTCTCAATGCTCATGATGCTGGGGTTGGACAGTCAGGTACTAGAGACACATTATTCCACAGACACTATATATGGCATTATTTTAATGCTATATTGCTAGAGCCTGAGATTTACCGAACCCACAATACTCCTCTAATGGTACTACATTTAGCAGCATCGCACACACCATTATTCATTATTCTTGATTTTTTAATTATTCAAATTAAACAATTTACATATAATTCATTTGGTGTTATTTTAGTTTTGTTGTGTTAGGTGTGTGACAGTTATGCCAGTGACAGAATTGATCACAAGAGAATTCAGCACATAAAATTTAGTCTCTTCACATAGCCATTTTAGCTATTGTTAGAGAACTTATAGAAACATAAAATATAGCAACAGTTATTTTTTTTATGTTTACTTTCTATTAAGTAACTGCTGTAACACCATAGGCATTGACTCTTTGAAACTTAAAAACAAACTTAAACAATTGTATCATACAAATCTCACTTGAAAATATTAATAATAAATAATTAATTAATATTTTGTTTTAGAGTTATTTTGGCCCAAATTTTGAAACTCATTCATTTACTTAAAGGAACACTCCACCGTTTTTTGAAATAGGGCTTATTCACTTTCTTTCCTACATTTAGATAGGTGGGCAAATGCATTTTTGTCTCAGTGCATGCATTGTTTTAGTTTGACAGGGTCGGCGCTAGCTCCCCTTAGCATAATGAATGGAATCCTTTGTTGCCAGCTAGCATGTCCTGAGTAAAAGTGATATAAAAAATAAAAATAAACCACCTAATTACTTCTTGTGGCCTGCGTATTCACAACAAGTACAAATAGTGATGCAGATTAACACTAGGCGATTTCCCAGGCAGATATTGACTTATATATTAAGGACTATATTAGGGGGAAGCACAGGTGAAGCACTGCTACTTGGGCGTGATATCTCTGCGCCCAAGTAGCAGTGCTTCGCCTGTGCTTCCCCCTAATATATAGTCCCAAGTCAATATCTGCCTAGGAAATCGCCTAGTGTTAATCTGCATCGCTATTTGTACTTGTTGTGAATACGCAGGCCACAAGAAGTAATTAGGTGGGTTTTTTTAATTTTTTATATCACTTTTACTCAGGACATGCTAGCTGGCAACAAAGGATTCCATTCAATATGCTAAGCTAAGCTAGCACCGACCCTGTCAAACTAAAACAATGCATGCACTGAGACAAAATTTGCAAAATAGATTGCATTTGCCCACCTATCTAAATGTAGGAAAGAAGGTGAATAAGCCCTATTTCAAAAAACGGTGGAGTGTTCCTTTAAAAAAAAAAAAAAAAAGGTAACAAAAAGCATACAATTTTAAAGTTACTCCAAAGCTTTGCTGCAGAAATTCAGTCTGTAAGGTATACTATACTTGTTTCTATTTCCTACACTGTAAAAAATTATATGATCAATAAGTTATGATAACATATGTTTTTTACATTGCTTTAACTCATCAAAATAAGTTTTTAAAGTCTTTTTTTTTTTTTTGTCAGTTGAAATGACTTAAACATCCAAGGTGATTGTACTTAAAAATTTAAGGCAGCAACTTTTGTTTACAGTGTAATTTTAAAATAACTAACTACAAAAAATGCTAGTAATTTAATATATTATGTTGATGTGTGAAGTGGAATTGCTCAAACATGGTTTCCAGTACATTTTTATAAAAGTGTCCAGCGGTCAACCGTCATGAAAGCACTGTTTCAGTGAATGACGTGAGAATAATAATGCACACTTGTCTGTGACAGTTTTGTACAGTGGAAGGTTTCATAACCGCTCTAATGGACGAATATCCCACAGTCCTGAGGAAGAGAAAGAAAGTCTTCATCCTCATTGTCTGCATTGTATCCTTCATGATTGGCTTCTCCAACATCACCCAGGTGACTGCCTGAAAATTTCTGTTTTATTATTACTCTTCAGCGTCAGACAGTAAGTTATGATCTTATAGTAATGTGTGTGCTCTTTTTTTAGGGCGGCTTATACGTGTTCAAATTGTTTGACTACTACTCGGCCAGTGGAATGTGTCTTCTGTTCTTGATCTTCTTTGAGACAACCGCCATTTCTTGGTTTTACGGTACATCTCCTAATATAAACTTAGACTAGACAGGGTTGAGACATTTTTAGTTTGACAAATATATGTGAAAAAAAAAAAATATATATATATAGAAACTTTCGATCACATTCACATCTATATATATATATATATATATACATATATATATATATATATATATATATATATATATATACATATATATATATATATATACATATATACATATATATATATATATAGAAACTTTCGATCACATTCACATCTATATATATATATATATATATATATATATATATATATATATATATATAGATATATAGATATATAGATATATATAGATGTGAATGTGATCGAAAGTTTCTTAAAAATGAACAGTTCAAGCTAACCTCTGTACAATAATGTTAAAGGAATATTCTGGGTTAAATACAGTTTAAGCTCAAGGTGCGGAGACATTTACCTTTATTTGATGAATTTTCACGGGCTTTTCAATAGCGATTGTGAATTTCACTTGAGGGCAAAAGATTTCCCTATGTAGATTTTGCATTTGTTAAAGTTGGTCATGCAGATTTGCCACGTTGAGTTGATTTGAAAGTGGCTTCTGTGTGAGCAGTGCTTCAAACATCATTGCACTAATAACAATAGACAATGGACTTTTTTGCGTTTAAATATGAGGGAGTCATATATGAAAGTTAGTAGGCTACATGTAGGTCTCTGAACCCTTGTGTGTTTGTGTGTGTGTGTGTGTGTGTGCGTGTGTGTGTGTGTGTGTGTGTGTGTGTGTGTGTGTGTGTGTGTGTGTGTGTGTGTGCGTGTGTGTGTGTGTGTGTATATGCATCTCTTCTCTCTCTCTCTCTCTCTCTAGGCGCAGAGAAATTTTATAAAAATATTGAAGACATGATTGGTTATCGGCCTTGTGGCTTTTGGAAACAATGCTGGATGTACTTTACTCCAACAATTTGTTTGGTAAGTGTATCACTTTCAACTTGCAACATCTTTGATATGTTTTCAAAGTTGAACTACTTTAAACTAGACAGGGTTGCAACTGAAAGATGCGTTCACACTTGTAGTTCGGTTCACTTGGTTCTTTTGATCCGGACCAAAAAAAAAAAGAAATAAAATATTTAGTCCTGGTTTGCACTATAATTTTTAACACCGAAATATTTAAAACTACACACACATGTTGCTTGTCGAACGAATAGAACAATATAACCAAAACAATGCTGTGCACTGGGCTAAATGTGTTCATTGTATCCCGTTCTCATCCCAAGGCGTCATATACTGACGCTTTTGACATTTCGTCTACATCGAACGCACATGGCACCCTTTAGCGTCAATATGAGACGCAGATAGAAATGGGCCAGAAGGCGCCTCCTAGCGGTCTAACCCTAACCCTACCCCAGACCTAAACCTACCCATAACCGAACAAAGCTCTGTGCGTCTCATATTGACGCTAAAGGGTGCCATGTGCGTTCGATGTAGACGAAATGTCAAAAGCGTCAGTATATGACGCCCAAGGATGAGAATGCGTTGCATGGTATATGGTGGAGCTGACAACTTGTAAAAAACAGGTATGCTTGAGCATTCTGTCCTTTTTAGTAGAGGTCGAGAAATAATGGATTTTACCAATGCCGATAACCGATTAATCAACCAATTATTTTTTAAATGGATAATGAAGAAAACCAAAATAACATATAAAATAGTGCTAAACTTTATTATAGAAATAAAACAACAGTAATGGACCATGAAAATATACTGGACTTTTCTAAATATAAATAATACTAATTTATTATTTATACCTCCTCATCATTCATGTTAATTCATAGTGCATTACCTAATGTTAAGAGACACAACTTTAAAATGTAAAAATTTATTAGTAAATGTTGAAATTATCAATGAAAATACTTATATTAACCTTAGTCAAGGATACAAATGGACACTTACTGTTATCATTTCATATAAATCCAAACAGTTATGCTTGAAGATGGCGCTCTTTACATATCTACACAAAGGCCATAGCACTGAAATTAGATACACGTGTATTGTAGGTATATATCACACTTTACTTGCTTCTATTTTAGAACACTTGATGATTATCTAATCAAAATAACAAATGATCTATTACAGTGAAGATAAAAAAGAACTGAAATTGGATGCGTTTCTGATTTGTTTCTGATATGTTTCTGTTGCCTGCATGAACATATTTGCTTTCTTAAGTCACTAGCTTTAAATATGCAACTTCGCTTGGAGAATGAATGCATAAAAGCGACCAACAGGATGTAAATTAATTCAAATAGATGCTAACAATCATGACATTAAACATTTGGGTTGGGCTTGTGTGTGTTTTTGTCACATTGTTTTAACCGCTTATGATACTAATGTTAGCGTCCTCTCAGCCTCGACGACAAACATGCTGCTGTTCTACACTAATGCTAGCCTGGTTCTACCAGACTCTCGTACATTTCATTTGTACAGAGAGTCTGGCCTCGCTCCATTGAGAAACGTTTACTTCCTTGAAGGCGGGTTCTCTGTTAAAGTTCAAAACTATTGGATCTGCACAGAGTCACTCAGGATCTGCCATAGCCAATCGCTAACGTGTGGTCGTCCGAATGATCAGAGGATTATGTTTAGAATAAGATGTCTGTCTTTTATAAAGTTCATAAAGCGACGAGAATACTTTTTGTGCGCAAAAACAAACAAAAAAAACTACTTTATTCCACTATTCATTTCCTTCTCTCTGTTCCTCGAGTCTTGATAAAGCAGCGCGTCTGTGTGTTGTACGTCATGCGTAGGCTCACTATTGGCCGACGCTAGTCATGTGTGTGATCACATCAACGTCATCGTTCTCAGCCACTCCCTCTATTCGCTGATTGGTCCTACAAAAAATTTGTTTCTGGAAACCTAAGAATATACAGCAGTCCCAGACGTAGTACTGAAGGAAAATGAAATTGAGCGGAAGTACGTAGGAGGGCGGAGCCAGGCTACACTAATGCAGCATCTAGTCAACAAATTAATGACTTCATAATGATATGAAAACGTACTGTAGTGTACTGTATACATACCGTTTCGTTGTCTGTTTTAAATCCACATCTGAAATGTCCCGCTCTATGCAGTGTGCTGCCTCACATGTCAAAACAAACTCCTCGAAGCATCAGTGCTAGATTTTATTTCACCTCTAGAGGCCGCTCTTGTACTGTATAATGATATTGGGCCCTTCTCAGCTGATCCAGCAACAGATGCAACCCGGAAAAAGTATCGGTGTAGATTTTTTCTGATAACCAATTGCACCAGCAATCGGTCATCTGTGCCATAATCGATAATCGTTATCTGTTAATCAGCAAAACCGAATAATCAATTGACCTCTATTTTTTAGGGTTGCATCTTGTGACTTCATGTCCTGTTTTTGGTTCGTTGACCTGACTTTGGTTTGTGTTGCGTTGATATTTCATTCGAACCGCACCAGAGTTCGTTTAAAAGCGGATCGAGACTCATCTTTTTAGTAGTCTGGGTTCACTTGTTTGGTGCGCACCAGGTTTCGGATGGTAGCGTTCACACTTGAACCGCATTAACAGAGCAATCGGACCATGGCTCTTTTTAATCGAACCAAACATGCCAAGTGTGAACACATCCTATGAATTAAATCACTTTTATCCTTTCATTCAACTGTATGGTGAATTACGTAATTGGTTATCCAGTTAAACACTCATGTCCTTAATGAACTGAGGATTGATTTGTCTTATGTGTTTCCTGATTGTAGGGTGTTTTCACATTCAGTGCCATAGAAATGACTCCTCTGACATTAGGGAAGTATGTGTACCCGGCCTGGGGTCAGGGCATTGGCTGGATAATGTCGCTTTCTTCCATGATTCTTATACCCGGATATATCATCTATATGTTCATCACTACCAAAGGCAGCATCCGACAGGCAAGACCTCTGATGGATTTAGTGCACTCTCAGATAAATATTATAAAACTTGTACCTTTTGGGGTACAACAGCCTTGGGCAATACCCATAAAGGGACATCTTTAAGTTAATTGTAGTGCCTTAAGGCTACATACAGTACTTTTAGGGGTTGATAAGGTATAAAGTTGTCCTTTTAAGTGTACTGCCCCAGTGACAAACTGCTGTACCCCTAAAAGTATTTATTTATTTAATTGTTTTTTTTGTTTGTTTTTCTGACAGTTTGTTTCTGGCCTAACAATTTTCACATTTTGTCACAGTTGCCTCTTTGCCAACGGCTTCCAAATGTACTTCCTTCCCTATAAACCCCCTTCCTTCCCATCTTCCTTCTGAATTCAAAACATCCTTAATTTTGATCTCACAAACTTCCTTCCTTTCAAACAGGGTAACAAGTTCTGAATTTCCAAATGTACTTTCTTTTTTATAAACTCCTTTCCCTACTTCCTTCAAATCTTCCTTCCTTCGTTCCAAGCAAACAAACCTCTGAATAATTAAAAATACATCCTTCCTTCAGAATAAACTTGCAGTCAAACCTTTGAAAGTCCTTTCCTTTCAAACTTCCCTTCTGAACAAACTTCCGAACTTCCAAATATACTCCCACATGAACTTCCTTTCAACTAAACCTCTTTCCTCCCTTCTTTCATTCTTCCTCCTGAACAAACTTGCAAGCAAACCTACTTCACTCTGGATGTATTTTTTCCAAATTTGCATACTTCCTTCATTTGGAAATTCCAAATTTACTTTATTCTAAATGTCCTTCCTTCCAACAATTTCTCTCTCTCTCTATCTTTTATTCTGTAGTAAAGTACAATAATTGTCATTGGTTATTATTTTTCCCTCTCAGCGCTGGCACAAGATGACCAAACCCAGAGAGGTCACAATTTCGGATGCCAATGATCTCACACAACAATCCTCACGGACAGGAAGTATGGATGAAGCTTCAGTCTGACATCATTTCCTCTTTCCTGTACAATGGCCATTAAACCAATGGCAAAATAACTATTCCTCCATTGCATTTTTTTTTCTGTTGGAGAATCTACAGCAGATTGAAATGGATTACGCACGTTCATCTGTTTTCTTGCATTTCATTTTCTACTTCCCTCTCTGATGTGGGCTGCAGTCTGTCAAGTCAAGTCAAGTCACCTTTATTTATATAGCGCTTTTTACAATACAGATTGTATCAAAGCAGCTTCACAGTGATAACATGAATATAATACAACAAAGTTTGTTTCTAGAAGAAAATTGCATCATCGTCCACCTTGAGTAAGGCAGATCAGTAATATTGTTGAATATTAAATGTCCCCAACTAAGCAAGCCAAAAGCCAAGGCAACAGTGGCAAGGAACCAAAACTCCATCAAGGTGACAGAATGGAAAAAAAAAAAAAAACCTTGGGAGAAACCAGGCTCAGTCGGGGGCCAGTTCTCCTCTGGCCAACAAGCAAAAAGTGTATGATTATGATCCAGGCAGCATTACAGGTCAGTAGTCAGATTGGATCAGAACATTCAGAATATTAGTCAAAAAATAGTCTGTCTTGAGAGGAGAAATAAATTTCAGTGACTCTCAGTATAAAGCTAGAAATAATCCAGGCAGTTGATAGGCCGCTGGAAGGGCTACGTAACCGTTGCATTCCTGTGTAATATACAATTTCTCACAGTATTTACTGTACCTCAAGTTGGTGAGTGAATGTTCTCTTGGTGTCAGCATATATGGTAATATTATAGTGGCTGAAAAGGCCATGTATGATTATTCTTGTTACAGTGTATTGAACTAAATTAACTACAGGAAATCCATTTGTATTTTTGAAAGAACTGGAATGACAGAATGAAACTGACACAAGGTAGTTGACACAACACATGTACATTAACTGTTTTTTAGTTTTTTGTTTTTATCAACATTAAGATTGTAGGTTCAAAATTGAATGTATAAGGGAGAGTGTATAGGTCCCGTAACTGTCCACCATTTATTTTTCACCATTTTAATAACTTTTTGCTTTTACAAGCTCATTTTATATGGCCTTGCAGTGTGCCAAATTTTGCAGTACAATTAGTCCCTCAATTAATATGAGGTGATAAAGGCTGCATGCATAATAATAATAATAATAATAATAATAATAATTAGAAAAGCATTAGTAAACTAGTAAAATAGATTCAGATGGAGGTTTGTATGTCATACTGCAAGAAATGTAAACTTCACAAACGTATAAGGTTAAGTTATAATGAAATTTAAATGAGATATCATATAAAACAGACTGAAAATCTAGTATCTTGAAAAACTTAACTCAAAAAAGTTGTGTAAATTAGTTTTGTTTGCAACGTATTGATTTGTTCATGTGAAAAAGTCATTTTCTCATCTGATTTATTATTAAAACTGCTCCTTAAACAGGTTTTACATCATAAAATTTATTTTCTGTGAACCTCGAAGACTTTCTGGGTTTCTTTTTTTTTTCTGGGCATCATTTGTTAGATGTCAATATTGTTTTAATCAAATGGAAAACAAAAAGATTGTGTAAACCATGCATTGTTTTCATTCATTTCAGCTTTACATGACATCATTCATGTTAAAGGGTAAGTTCGGTATTTTACACTTAAAGCCCTGTTTACAGATCGTTTCTGATGAAATAGAACAGTTAAGATTAAAATTCGGACACATGCTGCTGTCCCAAGAATTTTAGGTTTCTTTCGCTTTCCCCAAAACCTCTAGAATGGGTGTATTGAGAGTGAGGAGTCACGTGCCGACTTGGGTTGATTTGGGCGGGGTCTGAGCCTGTCGGCCATGATGGAAGGAGACGCTATCGGTTGCCAGGGGCAACGCCTTCAGAACTACACAGAAGCGCGACTAAACATTCCAGAGCTCTTTCATTTTTGCGCATTTATTAGGCTATTATTATTAGGCTATTTATTATTTCAGCGGGACACAGACTGATCTACGAATACGAAAAAGAAAAGGAAGAAAGTAAAGCAATGCAAAAAGATAAAGCGAAAGAAAAGGGACCTTACAGGAACTAGCTCACACCAAGCGCAAAACAGCGGTATTTAGAGAAGATAACATATAATTCGTCTTGTGTTGACCTAACGGGCGATCTTTGGTCTTGTGAATCTTGTTCCCTGGCCAAACTGAGGGCTAAGTGAAATTTCATAACTTTATATTTAGGCTATTTAACTTTACCGTTGTTGTAATATTAGACTAGAGCGCTGACTTTGTATGTTTGACTGAATCGTTTGCTTTATTTCTTATTGTATAGCTTCTTGTACTTTTTACTTATAGGCTACTTACTTTTATAATGGCTATTATTGATAAAACTGAAATTCAACAAAAAGAGACAGGGTTTAGTTTTTTTATTATTTTTTTTTTTTATTACAGTGATGATCAGAGTACAAATGCACATTATATATTGCCTGAACCATATTAATAAGTTTAATATTTTTAAAATTTAAACGGAAAGAACAATTTAAATATAACAATTTAAAAAAAAAAAGTTTTGTTATAAATATGCTAACGTTACATGTAGTGAATATAATAAATATGCGTTGCCTGAACCACATTTGTGTAATGTTTAAGATTTCTTTAAATGAAAACGAAAAGAGGCAGTGTAGTGTTTTATAACATATTTCGTTTTATTGTTGCCTAAAATGTACATACAGAGTGAGATAACCGGAGTAGCAGAGCGAGCTGAGTGACGCGCGTCCTCGGGAGTCATTCTCCTGAGCTGCACTTGACATTGAAGTCCGAACTTTGCGTACTTGCTATTGAGAAATGCCTAATGTCGGCGCTTGGCTTCTTGTGACAAACACTGGAGCAGTTTTTACTTCCAGGCATGGTAAAACAGTGCGGAATTGCGAAAACCTCCTCTACTACCGAGTTAACAGCACACGTAAACAATGATGTTTTGCCGCTGGAATCCTGCCAACATGGCGGATCGAGGGGAGGGGCTCTATACCGTGACGACAACTCCTCACTCTCAATAGGTGCACTGGAACAATACTTCATAAAACGCATTAAACTTTCGTTTACAAAGACCTGAAACTCACCGAGTGGTCAGGGATGTTCACTGATATGCTCACACAAAAATCGCTGCAAAAGATGCTTTCCAACAGGTGTTTTACCATTCGTTGTAAAACTGTGGATCTATTTTTCCAAACGTCTCACACCCGTAGATTCTTCCATTGGGAGCTTGAAAAATAGACACTCCAGCCCAGTTGGTGGCGATAATGCACCTTTGCCAATTGCAAGCAAACCACTGGCATTTCATTGAATACACAGAAGAAGCAGAAGAAGAAGCGGCGGAGTAATACCGTACCTCACACAGCACATTCAATACAAGTCAATGGAGTTGGACAAAAACTACGATAAAACCTGTTGGAAAGCATCTTTTGCAGCGATTTTTGTGTGAGCATATCAGTGAACACCCCTGACCACTCGGTGAGTTTCAGGTCTTTGTAAACGAAAGTTTAATGCGTTTTATGAAGGATTGTTCCAGTGCACCTATACAACCATTCTAGAGGTTTTGGGGAAAGCGAAATAAACCTAAAATTCTCGGGACAGCAGCATGTGTCCAAATTTTAATCTTAACCGTTCTATTTCAGAAACGATCTGTAAACAGGGCTTTAAGTGTAAAATACCGAACTTGTCATTTAAAGTGTTAAAGAATTAAGTCATGCTAATGAACATACTTCATGTAACTTTTTTTCTGAGCATGCTTGTAAATACATCAGGATTATTAGTATTGTATCTAATTCTATTTACATAGAATATGTGTAACATACACTGTAATAGACAATATTTTTAAAGTAGACACCATTCAATTTGAAATAATGAAAATAAGGCTATGAGAGTCCTATCTGTAAAATCCATTTAACTGTTAATCATTTAAGCTAAGTTAACACAACAATAATGTACTCTACTAAAAATGGAAAAGTTTGCCTTTGCAGCCGACAACATTGTCAAAACAATCCCCGTTCACACAGATCCACAAAAACAACTAAACGCTATATTATGCATGTGTAACAGAAGCAAGCTAATAGTTGTGAATGTAAACCTCACTCTCCTGGCCTCAAGAGGCGCACTAGTGACTGAAACTAGAGACTGGTCCTTGTTAGCGCGCCCACTTCCCATGCTGGAGACACCGGTTCAAATCCCGATCGGAGTGGGTCAAGTAGGACCGGTTACATTTGGTGCCGTGACCCGGATGGGAGTGAGGTTTAGGGAGTGTAACAGAGGCAAACTAGTAAGAGCTGTGCGAGTAAACCTCACTCCCCAGGCCTTAAGAGGTGTGCTAGCTGATGCTAGACACTGCGGTCCTTAGCATGCGGTCCTGACGTATTTCCTGTTGAAACAGGAAGTTTGGGTGGGACATATCGAAGGGCTCAAGCTTTCATAGACATGAACTAAAACATTGATTTCATGGAGTCTTTAATAATCGTACAGCACATTGAATTTATTCAATAGTCTCTTTTTCATTTTACATCAAATTAAATGGGCCTATGCCATGTGCTCTGATTAAGGTCTATGTGAAGTGTTACCAAAGCTACAAAGATAACTTTTATTGTGATGATTGTATTTGTTTTTATCCTCACAAAATAATTTGTTTATTAGTTTCAAATTCTATAAAGGCAAAAACAGTTACTGATTAATATATTTTTTTTTTTTAACATCAGAAAATTAAACAATAAGAATGTCTAGAGAGGAACTATGGTCTTTATTTCTTGCATACTTTGACATACACTAACAATCCAGTAGAGCAAAGCAGCAGTATTGAAGCCAAAACCAATATGCACAGTGATATTTTATTACTGCCTTCCATTTTAGCAGCAGTTCTGACAGGAAAAATAGATATTATTAGTTTGCTGACCTCTGACCTGTGTTCATCCATGGCTCTGCATTACAGGTGCAAAAAGGCGCCATCATTTACTGATACAACAAACCACTCATGTCAGTCTGAAATGGACAGTAAATAAATAACCAGACCACACATGTAGGCCTGGAATAGACAGAAAACATGTTTAATAGAATGTAAATCTATCATATAGACAGAGTAAAACACACAATTGTATAATGGGCCTTTCAAACACACTTTTAAATAACTTGCTAACTCACAATAACTTGCTGTCAAAAGTAGTGCTAATAAACGTTGATGCTATGCTGTCTTCAAGTTCTCCAGGGATGTTTTAATGAGTTGTGAAATCATCAGTAAAACATGATGTGTGTTCAAGTGATCTTGTTTGGAATAAAATGTGCGCTTTAAGCATTTTTTTTCTTCCTGTCTTTACTTCCGAACAAAAACAGTTAGCTTTTTAGCTCTACTGCTACAAAACAAAAGGATGCACATTAGTGTACAGTTAATGCCTCATCTATGTATTTTATAATTCTTGTGCTGCCCCAAAGAATGATGAGAAACATGGTTTTATCACACAAGAATGTCTCTTCAATAATAATAATAATAAATAAATAAAAAAAACAGCTAAATGAGTAGTTAGCATACAAGCTAATGATGATTACGACATCATGGTATCTCTCGAGTGCAGTCATCTCAAAAAATACCATCATTCTGGTATGACTTGAAGGCTGCATTGCACACCAGTGCAATAGCCCTTCTGCAGGCTAAACCAAGGTTAGCATTGGCATCATAGCCTTTGGTTGTGTGAAGGCTTTAATTCAACACTCATGTGTTGGGTTAGATCACATCTTATTTGCTAGCCAGGGCACATTCGCTCAAGCATAATAAACTCCTCAAAACCGGGGTCATGCACAATTCATCTGGCTCCCTGTTTCCATCACCTCCACGCCAACTCCCTCAGGGGCGAAAATGCAAGGCTAGGAAGAAAGAAAGACAAAAAGTGAACTCCTGTCACTCAGTATTACTTAGAAAGGAAACCATTCACCATTTTTCAAGCAGGTTGTGCCATTCTCCAAAACACTTATTTTCCAGACTAAGCTGCTGTTGAAATTTGATCAATCTGCATGACAGCTGTCTGTTACTCTAAGGCTGGATCTGTGAAGTATTCTGTCATTATTTACACACCCTCATGTTGTTCCAAACTATTATTTTGTATGCAAGAAATATTTTGAAGAATATTCACATCGCTTTTTCCAATACAATAGTGAAATCTATGAATCCAACAAAGGCTCACTGGAAATGCTTGTATGTTGCAATGACCACTAGTGGCAATAAAACAACTTTTATCCCTTTTTCACAAAAACTTGCTTGTTTGCTCAGCGGGTACAGTGTTGTACACTTGCGATGCGTGAAACACAAGTCATGACACTCGACAAAAGATCTCAAAGAATTGTAGAAGCAAGATAAAATGGCAATGGATTATTTCAGGAAACACATTTTTATCTCACGTTTGCTTCTGTTAACACTATTGGTTAGGTTTAGGGTATGGTTTAATGCAAGTGGTACATTATTTTAAAACGCTATACTGTAGCGCATAAACTGTTTATTACCACTCACTGGACATTTCATTTCCAAACCGCAGAAATACATGCATATCTTGCCACATTCATAACCATCGGTTTCAGAGAAAACTGAACGCGCTTTTAGTGCCATCCACTGAACATTTCACTTTCACTGTGCAGCGACGTGCAAGAACATCATATTTCATTTTGCAGATATGTCACCAAGTGCATTTTTTTTCCAATGAGTCTGAGTTGATGAAAGCATAATAAAGTCACAAATATTGCAGTTATGAGATATGAAATCATAATTCTGTGACATAAAGTCACAATTAACTTTTTTTTTTTAAGCTGACACAACAACAGGCTTTGATATGAAGAAGATTAAATAATGACAGAAATTCTATTTTTGAATGAAAATGTGTGAGAAACGAAAGGATGCAGCATTCATTCAGAAGAATAGACAATTCGCTAATGTCCAGGTTGTACAATTGAGTTTCTATATATATGAAACACCTGGTGTACAAATCGTCATTGTGGAAATAAAGACACAATGAGTAGAGGAAACAAAAATGAGATTCGGAGCTCCAAACAGCAGCAATATAATTATGAAACAAATGCCCAATCATAAGAAAACAGAGGAAATAGGACACACTGCTAACTATGGCATATCAATGGTGTTACAATTACAAATCCTACAGCTTAAAGTCAACATGAAATCAAATTAATACACATTCCTGATTTCTGTGCCTCTAAAACAAATTAGTTTCTCTTATGTGATATTGCAAACAGCTATTTAGGAAATGTTTACAGTACATAAATGTTAATTTAATAAAAAAATATGACAATAATAGAAACATAAAAAAAAAAAAAAAAGAAGAATCACCAATGTGGGACATCGAGCATGATTTTCACCTTTACGTTTCTAAACATGAATTTATGTCTGGCTCCATTATGGTAACACCCACTTTTCATGGTCCAATCGAAATTTTCATTAAATATCATGTATCACTTTACACATCCTTAACACATTACACAGTGGAAGCAAAATAGGAATTCTGTGAATTCTGTTTCATGTTGACTTTAATGTTTCAATGACAGCTTTTATCAGAAATGGATGGATTGTGGGTAGTTAACATTTATCAGAGCTAATTCTTTGCTGCTTTATATGCTGATATATGAGCTACATACAAGCAAAACAAAAATAAACCATTGAAATGTTTTCCATTCAGCTGGGGAAAAACAACTAGATAAAGCCAGACAAACATTTAGGTTAAAGTGTTTTGTGCCAACAATGTGCATCTCAGTTGATGTTCCAAGTGTTACTTGGCTCTCGAAAATCTTCAAACAAGAGTTTTAGGAGTGAAACAGCAGAGATAATGCTGACGATGTGTCTCTTGGGCGTTTTATGTAGTTGTGAGTATTGATGAAGGAATATCACAATGAAACCATGTTACATTGTCTGAGTCATGTGACGACAGTAATGCAGCATTCTGTCATCTTTTCACAGAATGTCAGACAAACATACAACGTGTCCAAAGATGGTTGCTGGGATCGAATGGCCTTTTCACAATGGCCTTATACGTTCCAAGTTGCTACATAAAGTTCAAGTACAAGCATTAAAAGATCTCAGTCTTCTTTCAGGTACTCTCTGAAATTCCTGAGCGTGAGAACTATAGCCGTTGCAAACAGGGTTCGCTGGCTGTGATTGGCTCTTTTTTCTATTGTTGAGCCGGGATACATTGCCACATACTAAAAGCCCTTTCACATGACTCGTGTCAGGGCTTTAACACAGCCCTCTGCACGCTTTGACCTTCGCAAAGGCTATTTTACGAAATTGCTAGGTAGTAAACAGTGAACATAGTGAAAGCCAACGGAAGAGGTGACATGTATTTGAGCTTAACTCTTTCCCCGCCGTTGATGGAATTTTCCATAATTTATGAGACAACGCTTCCCCGCCATTGACGGAATTTTCTGGCTTTCTGTGTTTTCACTGTTATACGGTAGGGGGTGCTATTACACATCTTCTGAAAGAGTACTGAATCTCTGGATCAGAACACAGGCGGAAAAGGAACAGAAACAAGCAATAAAAGCATTGCTTGTGCATTTTGTAGACTTTGGAGAAAAATAAACACGATTTTCTTTTGTTCAACAATTTACTTTTTTATGAAACTTACCCACAGACAAGTGTTGATAAAGAAAGAATGCATGAAGGTAGAATATAACGTTGCTTTTGTTGTTTAAAAGCAGATGCTCTATTTTTTCTTTTGATATATTGCATGTTCAGATATTCATACTAAATATTTTTGGGTCCATTACATTTTTGTCAAAATGATCAAAAACGCTAGCGGTGACTGGCAACTTAAAAATAATAATAATAAAAAATGCTAGCAGGGAAAGTCAAAACAGGAAAAAAGTCCAACGCTAATATTTCAGCCTAAAAACCTGCATCTTATTCACCAACCAGATTAAAAACACTGTATAAACTGATCTCTATTTTTCTACCCAAATAAAATTTATTATAGAAATTGAGTAATTCACAAAAGGTCCATGTTAATAGCTTGCAATTGTACATATTTTTAGAGATTCCAGACAACAACATAGTGTCGGCCCAGGGCTGCGTTTCCCAAAAGCATCGTAAACCTAAGTTGATCGTAGAGACCATTGGTGGCAATTATTCTACGATCAACTTAAAGGGTTAGTTCACCCAAAAATGAAAATTATGTCATTAATGACTCACCCTCATGTCGTTCCAAGCCCGTAAGACCTCCGTTCATCTTCAGAACACAGTTTAAGATATTTTAGATTTAGTTCGAGAGTTTTCTGTTCCTCCATTGAAAGTCAATGGACGGCATACTGTCCATGTCCAGAAAGGCAGTACAGACATCATCAAAGTAGTCCATGTGACATCAGTGGCTCAATCTTAAGTTTATCAAGCGACGAGAATACTTTTTGTGCGCAAAAAGTAAACAAAAATAACGACTTTATTCCACTATTCATTTCCTTCTCTCTGGGACACGAGCTATTTCACGCAGTGTTTTTTTAGCGCAGGGCGTCTGTGTTGTACGTCACATGTAGGCTCACTATTGGCCGACGCTGGTCATGTGTGATGCGTGTGACGTACAACACAGACGCGCTGCGCAAAAACACTACGTGAAATAGCTCGAGGCCCAGAGAGAAGGAAATGAATAGTGGAATAAAGTCGTTATTTTTGTTTACTTTTTGCGCACAAAAAGTATTCTCGTCGCTTGATAAACTTAAGATTGAGCCACTGATGTCACATGGACTACTTTGATGATGTCTGTATTGCCTTTCTGGACATGGACAGTATGCCGTCCATTGACTTTAAATGGAGGAACAGAAAGCTCTCGGACTAAATCTAAAATATCTTAAACTGTGTTCTGAAGATGAACGGAGGTCTTACGGGCTTGGAACGACATGAGGGTGAGTCATTAATGATATAATTTTCATTTTTGGGTGAACTAACCCTTTAAGCTTATGATGCTTTTGGGAAACCCAGCCCAGATCCGGCCCACATCTGGTAAGCGTGGAATCCACATGTGGCCCAGATCCACATGTGACACTATCTGCGTGTCATCCATGACAAGTTGCTGTCAGGGATGGCATCTATAATGCATCAAATGATGATCAAACAATGGAGAAGTGTGTCATAAATGGCCATTTATACTTATTCAGTCCACTGGAACAATGCTGTACTTTCCTTGTAAAGCATGCCAGATTGTGGTAGTCCGCTGGGATTGTGACGAAATAATGTATTTAATATGATTTTTGGCAATGTTTGTGCCAAGATTTGCAAATCAGGTGCTAAAACAAGAACATGCAAATTAATGGTGCAAAAGGTGGGTGCAATTCATTAGCGAATTCCCCTTGAATATTGAAAACATGTTTTCATTTGTTGCATCGGCACTGCTCACGTGATGATAAGTCATGCAAATTTTCTGGTAATTATATTGTATTTCAAAAGATCAGTAGAAAATTAGGTCAAAGTTGGAATTGTCTTCACTTTGAGAGTCGTGTTCCAACGTTTGACCCAAGCCTCAACACACTTGGGAACAATGGTACGAGTCATGTGAAAGAGCCTTATTACTTTCTACATTCTTAATTTACACACATATATCAGTTAAAAGAAGTGACATTAAAGACATTTTCAAAGATAGGTGATAAGGAAGTAAATCACATTTCACAGGGATACAACATCAGCCACATAAGTGGGGGAAGAAACAGTTTGTGGCAAATGGTACTGCTTAAATGTATATTATATATATATATATATTTATTTATTTTTTTTCAAATGTTTGTATACCTGTAGGGAATCTAAATGATCGATATAACACAAATGTTTTCTCTAGCCCTAAGCGTTCAAGAGTGCAAAAAGTCCACGGTGGAGGGTGTCCTCGTTTTGGCACGCACATCATTTTCCAGTCAAAAGCATACACACACATACACACTAAATAGACATCAGTAGGATAATAAAAGCCAAAAGGGTGATTTTACACTTAAAACCAGCTCCCACACAAAAGCAAGTGTCAGTGGAATTGAAACGAATGTTGTCGGGTATCACATTTCTTTCGTGAAATCATTTTGTCTATAACAAAATGCACCAGAGAAATCCTGTCGAGGACAAGTACTCAGCAATATAATCTCAGAGAGTGTCCAGAAAGACGAAAACCGTTAAGAAATTTTTTAAAACTACATAACGTTTCAAAATACACCGCGATTAAGTAAATCGTATTTTCTTATTAGTTGTTTACACATATCTGCAAAGTCAGTAAAGTCTTCATATCTTCATGTCTGTTACCTTAAATATATGTATATAGATAACTTTTTTCATTATATTTCTTTCATATATATACATATGTAGATAAATACTGTAAAAGTGCGCCTGCAGTTTTGTCGGTTTTAACTCTACATTAGGCTACGAGAGCCACTTGGGGTCCTCTGCAGTGCAAGGCGGGGATCTGGGGGTATATACTGGTGAGGGTGGTTATATGGTGGTGGTGGTGGAGGCAATGGAGGTTGTGAGCCGTCGTTCCCCCCCTGGTTGCCTCCGCTGTCGGGTGAACGCACCGGTGTGGAGAGCACAGACTGGATGAGCTGGTGATGAGTGGGGCTCTGGCTGAGGAACGCCTCCATGCGGCCGTGACCGCCTTTGTCCAAGACGATGACCTTGACGATTTGCTGGCACTGGATGAGCGTGTCTGGTCGTATCTCGGTCAGTGCCACGGGCTGGTAGGAGTGCGAGGGTGTGGGGCTGGCGTGCTGCAATGGAGGCTGCTGGAAGAGCTCCCTCTGGTGGTTGAGAAGGGCGGCGCTCTCAGGGCTCGACGGTGCCGTGTTGAGCTGGTACGTCTGAAGCCTGTTGTGAATTGACACCTAGTTTAGAAAACAGTCAGAGATAGCATCATATGTTATAAGACTGTTCTCCTTCTACCGCCATCAGCCCTCCGGTGAACACACATCACAAAAGACATGCGTAAAGTGTTGGGTGGCACAAGGGGTTTGCTCGGTGTCTTGCAACTCGGACAGAGGGTGGGAAGCTGGAATTGGGGATGCAGATGTGGAGGGTTTCGGGGGCCGTGTGTTTGTGTCTCTAAGGTGCGTGGTGGTTATTAAGAGGACACTGAGGGCCCCTGTGTCTCCCTTGGAAACCACTTGAGCATTTTAGGAATAGAGAATGAAGAACAATTCAGGGAAGAAGGGGGACAAGAAAGGGTGGGACAGGTTAAACAATGGGAAGGGTGTAGTTGGACAACTACAGACGACACACATCTGAACGCATGCCATCACTATTTCTAACACTTAAGGTTTGGGGCTTAAACAAGAGTTTGCCAGAACTTGCAAACAACTCTCTCATTCTTTCTAACCATCTCCTGGGCTCTAATGAAATGTCTCCACGATTGTCTGTGGGATATTGTCTGGGATTGATGACTTTGAGGAGTGATGAACAGGTGAAAAAGTGAGTTAGTCTAGCTTGGTCTCAAGATAGATGGTGGCTCTCAAGGTTTAGCTTGAGGGCTAAAGTGAGTACATCTTCATCTTGTGAATCAATCTTCCTGACTGTTGGAGTTAGGGCACGAATTGACTGGCAGTGCACCACTTTGTCTGAGAACAGAGAGTGTGGGGGGTTTCAGGTGAGGTAAAAACTGTGTTGGTGAACAGAAGTTTTTAGTATGATGATTTCGTAGGTTTTACCTAGTTTTAGGTATTTTCAAGCACAATCTCACGGCAATTCGTACTTAATTTACGAGGTGGCTAATTCGTACGTATTCATACTCTCACGAATTTGTACGATTGTTGCTAAATCGTAGATATTTTACAAATTGTCTAATTCGTATGAATTTGTACGAATCACCTACCCCTGACCCCGCCCCTAAACCTACCCATCACTGGGGTTTAGACAAATCGTACGAATTCGTACGAATTGGTCGTGAGATAGTGTTGGTATTTTAGTTTTAGAATGTTAGGGCTGCCTTAGTTTTGCACTAAAACATTAAAAATGATTTTTTATTATTATTATTTTAGTTAAATGGATTTAAAATGTTGTTGTTTTTTCAAATCTGCATATTCCAAATCTGACTTCATGAATACATAAAGTGCAAAAAAAAAAAAAAAAGTGTCATACTGCAAACTGCTGCTAATTTATGAAATAACAATGAATTCTGCATAAATGTGACTATGCTGAAGCTCAGCAACCCTACAACACACTTCAGCTTCCATTTTTGTCTGCACTTTTCAGGTCAAGTCCACCTGTCCAGCTATCATGTGTCAATCACTGCCATCCATAACAGCTAGAGCATGTTTTATTAAATGTGACGGCGGTACTACCATGAGTAAATTGGCAGGTGGCTCAACTAGTCTATAGTGGTTGGACACCTTGTTTCTCTTTCTCTTTCTCTCTTTCGCCCTCTCCTCCAGGATATGGCTGGCGTTTCCTCTGACCCCTCTACTGCCTGCGATGTGTTCTGACAGCCGGTGCCCTTCAGGGGTTCGTGGGGTGCTGACATTTACATGTGGCATGATTAAGGTGAGGGTTTTCAGTGCCAGACAGGAAGTCGCTGCCACTCTGATCATGTTCAGGCTACTAATATGTTACATCTAATGGTAGCTGTTGATTTTTGGTAATTCTAATAAAAAATTGGTTAACACTTCAATTTAGGGTCCAAAAAGTTTATTGAGTCGTAGTTAATAGTGAGAATTGGACCCCCAGTGTGACCAAAAATGGTATATATATTTTCTTAAGCAATTTCTTTAGGATCCTTCTGATTTGTTGAATCAGAATCTTGAAATGCCAAGACTAGTTGTTATTCATATTTCCTGTTTGTAAAGAGAGTGTTTGAGTTATCTGTTTCGGTAACACTTTATATTAACATTCAGAAATAAAATAATTAACAAACATTATATAATGCTTAACAGACCATTAGTTAATATATATTCACATAGCTAGAAATATGAGATAATGAGCTTGTTAATGTTTACTAATGAACTTTACATAATGAACATTACATAATGATTAACAGATCGTTATTTAATGTGAACTGAAATGCTTACAAATGCCATTAAGCTTTCAATTCATATGATCATGCACTTTTTTTAAATCTACAAATTATTTTGACAGATGTTTTTACAAAGATAAATCATTAACAAACATTACAAAATGCTTAACGGACCATTCGTTAATATATACTCAAGCTGTTAGATAATGTGCGTGTTAATGTTTATATAAACATATTAAAGGTTACATAATGAGTAACAGATGGTTACATCTGATAAAATGCTAACAAATCTCATTAAACTTTGGTTCATAATATATTACCTAATCCACTTTTCAAATGTTGATAAAAAATAGGCACTTCACACACTATTCATGATAATATATTATTCATTAACTCAACCACAGTCTGTAAAGGTCATGCATTTGGTCTTTGTTTGTTGTGGTGTGTATTTTTTTTTTTTTTTTTTTTTTTTTACAAATAATGTATTAATTATTTGTTCATGTTTTTGCAGTACCCAACTAAACCCACTAAAGTTGAAACTGTTCATTATTTACTAATAATTTAATATCTTTATGGTCAGTCATCTCAATGGAAAAAGTGACCTGAATTCACCCTAAAAATAAATATACCAAAATGTATTTGAAATACATTTATTTTATGTTAAGTATACTACAAATAAATGTACATATGTATGTGCTTAATATAAATACCCTGCAATTGTACTGTTGGCACACTAAATTGGTATACTTAAAGTCTGCTGCATTTTAATTTACATTAAATAATGATATTGTAATCATGTAATGTTTTATACGTTCATTAGTAAACATTAACAAGCATGGTAATATATTTCTAACTTTGTGAATATATATTAAGCATTATATAATGTTTGTTAATGAAATTTAATATAAAGTGTTTAAACCTTTTTTTTTTTACTATGTTATGTGCTTTTACCATTTTTACTACCCCCGCCCAACCCCATACATACAAACTTTCTATTTCAACAGTGACAGATATTTTTGACGTTTTTTACATTTTATTATTTATTATTATTCTACATGCATTGCCATTTAGACCACACACTGTTATTCCTAAAAAGGTCACCAGCCAGTTTGCTCTATCTCATTTACTGGTCTTTGCCCAGTGCTTGTTTGCCATTGTGTCCTTGAGTTCCCTCATGTGCACAAAAGATGGTGCTACATCTAGGCCGCTGTACGTGAGCTGTATCGTTCAGTTTCGTTCCGACAAACGGGGGACTACTTTTTCTTTTGCTCAATATGTTCAACGTTAAATCAAATCACAATAATTGAATTGAATTGAAATAATACCAGAAATTGTACCATGTAAACATTGTAACATGTTGTCACTAAACCTAATAAAATTTAGTTTAGTTACTAAAATGTTTTGACAATCACAATACACTTATTGTGATGCAATAATTTTTTTTAATTATTAAATGCTTTTCAAACTGGTTTATTTTGTACTTCAAGTGGTAATTCTGCATTTTTGGGTTTATATGATAAAACAGGTTTGAAAGTGCAAAATTCCCTATGTTTTCCCTTTTTTTTTCTTCAAAATGGGCACCTTTAGCATGATTTTTCTCAAAAACTGCAAGGTTGTGTGCGGAGAACTTTTTCCTAAGGAATCTCTATATATTTCTGATGTTAAATATAAAAAAAGTAGGTAGTGCCTCACTTGGTGGTACAAAACCCTATTTCTAGGCCTCTTTTAGGCTACCGACAGCGGCCTAATAAAGATGCTAATCACATGGCCCTCTGGGTAATGTATTTTATGCAGAGTTTGTCTGCTACAGTGTCTTTAACCTTGCAGAGAGGATGCTACATAAGATTTATGTTAGAGTTAACTGGGGCTTGTTTGAAATGTTGAATGTCTACTACCTGGTTAGCATTGAGTGTGAGTTTGCGAATAAAAACTGAATCTGTTTAGCCCTTGATACACCAAGCCGACGGTCACACCATTTTTGCTGTGTGTTCCGCACCCCCTTTGGGTTTTTTTTTGGCCGATTGAGCATTTTGAATCGGCGGCCGTCTGAGAGAGAACTCTGATTGGCTGTTCATCTTAGTGAACGAGTGCATGAGAAAAGAAGCGAGCAAAGAAGTCAAGACAACACAGACAGAAGGCTGTTCTAATTTAATCTCATCTTAACTGAACATTCAAAAGTGCGAATATTTTCATAACAGCATGAGCCATCAGCATGAGCATGATTGATATTCAAAATGGTAAGTGACTGCTTTGTTTACAGTTTGTATATCTGCAGTCCTAGTTTCGGTTTCCCTTTTTGAATGATGAATTGATACCTGCTGATATAGACAGATATTTACTTACACGCAGGCACAGAACGCATGTTCTAGTTGACAGTCGCCTTTAGTTCTTTTTAATTCTCTTCTTTTGGTGTGTTCAAGCGCAGCTTTTTGTCCGCTAGTACTTTCCTTGCCGCTATTAGTGTCACAGCCTTAAAGGAGAACTCCAGTCAATTTTAACATTGAGCTCATTTTTTTGTACATTTGGAGTGCTGTCAATAAAGAGAAAAACGACAAAAATCGGTGTTGCCTACACCGAGTTATTCTATTTTTAAAATTTGCACCCTGTTGACTTCAATAGGGCAAGTACTAAACCTGCTTTTAGCCTCTTAACCTCCTTGATGTGTCATTACAAGTGCACAGAAAATGTGAGTGATTCCTTCTGAGTGAACACGAGTGAATCTGACTGCAGTAGATGTGAAAGATATGTATAAAAATGATGTTATTTAAGCCAGCGCAAATACCTGTGTTTACATCCTGTTTTCGGTTGAAGTCTAAAGTAGTCTATTGCCGAGTTCACGCGCATAGGTTTAGTTACCTATGATCACGCGCGTGAACTCAGCAATCGATTACTTTGGACTTCAACCGAAAACAGGATGTAAACACAGGTATTTGCGCAGAATAACTCGGTGTAGGCAACACCGATTTTTGTCGTTGTTCTCTGTATTGACAGCACTCCAAATGTACAAAAAAATGAGCTCAATGTTAAAATTGACCGGAGTTCTCCTTTAATACATGTCGTCAAATTCACCCTTCGCAGGGAGTTTGATTGACGTATTTCCACTGTTGAAATAACATTACTTCTGATGTTCATTCATGTTTATTTGATGCTATAAATTAACTAGAAGGAAGAGATGATCAGTTCACGTACAGCTTTAACTGAGGCGCTATACAGCGATCTGTCACAACACATTGAAGAGCCACAAAACGGTATTTATTTACATTTCTTTAATTGACCAAATTTGAAAGTTGAGACTTTGTTTCATACCAAAAGTAACCTGGTCTTTCCTGTCTGTTGGCTCGTTGTCAGTGTCCTCTATTTTTCACTGCGTGAGAACATGTGTGGCGTAAGAGCGGCATGGCTTGTCGGACATAGCAACGGTAACTAAAGGGGGCGGGTCTTTGCGAACGGTCAATTGTGAAAAAGAAGTCTTCCAATCTTAAAAGTATATTTTTAAGACTATTTTTAGAAAACTATTTTAGAAACTATTTTATTTAGGTTTAATCAATAATAACTTGATATGATGCCGTTCGAGTTTCAATACTTTCAAACTTAATATGGTGACTTAAAAACACACCACTCACAGCACAGCAAGCTTACAGTATGTACATAGACTAACAATTATCGCAGCTGGATTTTTCCATATAATAAAAAACAGACATATAGTCATGTCTGAGTGAGTGTAGTCATGCTGTTTGCGTAGTTTTGACAAAAAAAAAAAAAACACTCCCTTTCTAAGCGCTACCACAATGATGGAAAACTTTCATAACTTGCATTGAAACACTCTCCATTTTCTCCTGAACAGTTTGAATCTGCTGTACTATTTTCTTCATACTTGAATAAAGCTGTGCCTCTGTTGGCAATGCTCTTGAAAGTCTCCTCCACACTGCAGTGTTAATTTAACAGGAGGGGGCAGCAGTGCACAGATGAGTTTTACCTCCAGGGGGCTTTTGATGATTTTGGGTTTGGCGGCGATAACGTTTAGATTGGCTTGAGGGGAAGTGGAAGGTCGTCTGGTTGAGGACACTGCATTTTCACTCCAGCAGGAACATATGGCTGTTGTAGCTTGTTAATTCCTGTTCACTAACTTAATGTGTTCTATGCGCTGTAAGCTACTGACGCTGTTTGACGGATGCTTCTAGGGGTCTGTAGAGACTTACCTGCGAGAACACTGAGCTCTTACCTCTACTGCATTGTGTCCGCTCTGTGATGTGTTCAATTCCTGTTTGCCTGTGAGAAAAGAAATCCAGGTCAGACTAAAGATTAAGGAATGGTTGGATACATACAGTACAAGATGATAGTTTGAGTAAACATGCTTGGAATTAGGTTTAATCACTACAACAAAATGTTCGTCTGGATATTTTTCCCTATTCTACAACAACATTGTTGATTGAATTAGTTAAAATACAATTTAAAGCAGCATGAATTTAACAAACAAATGCTATATTTATCAGTGGTGGTTCAATGTGCCACTTAAGTATATATTCTGCCCCAAATTATTATATTTAATAAATTGTTAGTTGAGTTTTTTGTTTTTGTTTTGGAATTCTTATTAAATCGTCTAAACTATGATTCTCATTACTGTAATACAGTCAAAAATGATTTAAATAAGTATCAATGCAACAAATACTACAAGTAGTTCTAAGTACTTTGCAATTTAAATATCTCTATTTAAATTAAAGTACTTCATTGTCTCAAGAATAGGCCTCTTTTTAAATTTTTTTTTTTAATATATATTATGTCAAATCAAGTCACCTTTATTTATACAGTGCTTTATACAATATAGATTGCTTCAAAGCAGCTTTACAGTGATAACAGGAACATTATTCAATGATTCAAACAAGTAATTTCGGCTGTACGGTAGCTCTAAAAGAAAAATGTGTAATTGCTCATTTGAAGTCAGCTCAGTGTTGAATTAGTTCCATTGAAAAGATCATCAAATATTAAATTTGTTCATTTCACCTATAGAGCAGTTCTGCAGAAAACAGTGATCTCATCATCAAGCTCAGTTCAGTCCTCATCCAATAGTGTCATTGCAGTCAAATCAAGAATATTAAGAGAAATATAATTTCTTTATGTTGATTTTGTAGTGAATTATACCTGGTGTTTTTTTTTTGTTTGTTTTTTTAGATTCATCCAAACATGGGTCTACTGGACTGAAATCTGGAGGCTGGTTCAGTAGACTATATTTTTGTTTGACTTTTGAGAGGTGTTTTATATGGAAGCTTGTTTTCGCCACAAAAAAAAAAAAGATAATTGCGACTTTTTATCTCACAATTGCGAGTTTACATCTCGCAATTCTGACTTTATTTCTCAGAATTGCGAGATATTAAGTCAGAATTGCGTAGAATAAAGTCGCAATTGCATGTTATAAAGTCAGAATTGCGAGATATAAAGTCAGAATTGCGTGAAATAAAGTCAGAATTACGTGTTATAAAGTCAGAATTCTGACTTTTTTTCTCGCAATTGCGACTTTATATCACGCAATTCTGACTTTATATCTCAGAATTCTGACTTTATATCACGCAATTGGGAGATATAAAGTCAGAATTGCATGATATAAAGTCGCAATTGCGTGTTATAAAGTCAGAATTGCGTGATATAAAGTCGTTTTGTGAATTGTGATATATAAACTATTCTAAGGTAAAAAAAAAACTTTATATCTCGCAATTCTGACTTTATATCTCAGAATTCTGACTTTATATCACACAATTCTGACTTTATATCTCCCAATTCTGAGAAATAAAGTCAGAATTGCGAGATGTAAACTCGCAATTGTGAGATAAAAAGTCACAATTATCTTTTTTTTTTTTTTTTTTTTTGTGGCGGAAACAAGCTTCCATAGTTTTAGGTTTCAATACACTACTGTATTGAAACTCACATCAATAATACAACCCAAGACAAAATCACACTGTCTCTCTATTGCTTACAGTAAATAAGCACAGATGTAGAATGCATGTAATCATCCTGTCTCCATCTCAAAAAAACTCTCGAACTCTGTTCCATAACCTAACTAACTCACTTTTACCTCATCTACTGTCTAGGCAGAGCCGAACTGGGGCATTCATAATTCTTAAGGGCGCCATCTTGGGGGGTGGTTGTTCAGTTGGGTCCCCCTCTGTTAAAATCACGTTCCAGGGGTGCATGTCGGAGGGGAGGAAGGAACCGCTTCCACAATAGCGCTGACAGATGTATCGCTTTTATTTTGTTTTCATTTTTTATTTAAAATATTCTCAAACTTGTGAATTATATCAGAGAATGTCTAATAGGAAGAGAATTGGCACTCTCTGCTTACTTCCGGTTTCTGGACTGGCTGCAGTAACACGTCTCTGTCCATGCTGGACGCTCACAGGCGAGTGCAGAATGAATGGAGGTCTATGGCGAAATACCCATCAAAATCCACTTTTCTCAGGATATAATTTTTTGTCTAGTAATTTGAATGTTGTATTCGAAAGGAGATGCAAAGAAATTACACATTGCTGGGTGTTAGATTTTTTAGAGTCACTTATTTACTTTAAAAAGTCTTTTAAAATGTCAATGACTTCATACACATCGTACTGCTTTACGGCAATCCTTCAGTCGCTTTGGTGCTTTCGCGCTCTGCACTTTCTTTTCTCTTGAGGCATCGACAACACAGCTGACACAGGTAAACACACGTGCTAGAAGAGTTTTTGTTTTGTTTGTTTCTGGTCCCGCTTTGGATGCCACGATGCCATCAAGCGTTATCTCTGGTCGTAATCAGTCCTTCACTGACCAATCAGCGTTCATTAGCAGAATGCTAGCGTGTTATGGGCAACAACAACTCAACCTGTAAGAAATCGAAAGGACATAAGTACTCGTTCATTCAACTTTCGACCTATAACCCATGTTGAACTTGCAAAACCTACAATCAAATCTGAGATTTCTCAACGGCAATCGGGTGAAAGAGACACATTTAGCCGTCTAGCCCCATAGACTCCCATTCAGTCTGCACTCGCCTGCGATCACCTCCAGTGGAATTCTAATGGAACTGCAACCAAGATCGATACAATGGGGCTAATAGGAAGTGCCAAGGCTCTCAGTAGACGGGCTCTGATTATATAATGAACTATCTGATATAATTCAGAAGTCAAAAACATGTAAGTGAATGTGTTTTGTAGTTCAAACTTCTTTATAATGATCATGTTGATCTGTAACGTGCGATGGGCGTCCGCCATGTTAGACTGCGCTGCAATTCAATCGGATCTGTCAGATTTACATCACGTCAATTCATCCACTGCTCCCGAAATACATAAAAGTAAGTGCCCGGAGAACTGGATGTAGAATAGAGTGAACTTTATAGTTACCAACACAATGTGTATCTGATATAAATAACACACTTTGTTAAATTTTTATTGAAAGGATTATTGTTGCTGCTTTCATAGACTTCAGTGTGTATTTAACAAACTATATATATATATATATATATTTTTTTTTTTTTTTTTTGCTGCTACTTATGTGTATTTAAATGTCTGAAACATAAAATAAACATTATGTGGCTGAAAACCCTGAATGGTTGTGATATAAAAAGCGTTGAGCGCGAAAACACATTTGAATTTTGCAGTTGATCACGTGACACACTGAATTTTCTAATCACACTGTTGTGATCATACATGTTAAATCGTTAAATCGATCATGTTTCGGAGGTGGGGGTCAAATTAAAACTGAGGGGGCACAAATCAGATCTGAGGGGGCAATGTCCCTCCGTGGTGCCAGGCCTGTGTCTAAGTAAGCTAGCGTCTAAAGCATTAAGCTAACTAATGGAACTTTTAAGTGACTAATCTGAAACACTGTAAACAGACAGCAACTTTGTACAGCAAACAAATAGTGTGTGCACAAGAGTTTGCCGTCAGCAAGTTGCTAGGCTAATGAAGCCTTGTAAGCATATCAAACAGTGCACACAAATATTGGGTAAAATATTCAATTTCTGAGCTCATTTCTGTTCATGCTTTTGAGTTTGGGATGAAATGCTAGTATGCTCATTTAATCCTTCATGCATATTTAATGATTTTATCCGCTATCTTATCGCAGTGGTTTCTGGGATAGCTTTATCTGCAGAGAATATATTTGATTCTGATTTAAAATTACACCAAAATAGGGTATCTCAGAAAGCAGCATATTTCTGGTCTCTGTGATGCCTGGGGGGAACAATATTGTCTGGAACTGAATTTTGTTTTTGTTTTCTCTCTCTCTCTTTTTTTTTTTTTTTTTTTGAGTTTTGATGATATTTTAAATGTATAGCACACACTGTGAATCCTGCTAGGTAATACCTGAACAGATGTTGAATGCAAATTATGAGAAATACAGCAGATAAATGTGTGTCAGTGTTGTTTGTTGTAAATTACCTGGAGAACCTTGTCTTCCCTTCAACTCAAGTTGAGTCCCGTTGTTTTTGATGGAGTGAGTTTTGGCTCCCTGTTGTTTCTCCAACTCCCCTAAAAAGACAGTGAAAAGAGACAAGGCGAGTTGTAAGTCCATGCCAGAAACACATACATACACACACTCTCTATACGGACCAACAAAGGCACAAAACAGCTAAACACACACAACAATTTGCTCACATGCTCTAAACCTTGAGCCGTCTGGCTCTAAACAGCAGAGCTCCAATTCACCATACTTACACCCAGGGCTTGATGATAATTGCCTGTCATTTCTAATCAGGCTACAAAAGAGTTTTTCCCTTCTCCGACAGAATTGTAAGAAAGCTCTGGCTCTACATTAGGACTTTTTAAAGGGAAATATGGCCTCTGATTTAATGAAACCATTAGAAAGGAATAAGCCTCGATAAAACCTGTGAGTGAACAAAGAATAGCTGACAACAAATCATCTGGATACTATGTACGGAGTATGCTACATAGTTAAACATATTTATTACCATAATACGTTGAAGGATAAAAGGAGAATAGAGAGATTCCTGAGAATAGAGAAGGTATGCAGACAGCAACTGAAAGAAAATACTGTATATGACAATTAATAATAATAATGATGATAATGATTTTTTTTAAATCTAGTTTATGTTTTATGTTGATTTGTGTGGGTTTATAAAAAATTTTTTATACCATTTTCAACAAAAGTTTTCATGTAATTTTTCATATAATGATTGTGTAAACAGAAAGCCAAAGTAATATAAGTATGGCTTATAAATATTATTGTATTTTTTCAGGTTGATCAATGTGTTTTTGAAAGTCAAAATTAAACTGTCAGTTTAACTGTCAGGGGTTATGTTCGGTTTAATTCTTGTCTCGTTCTTCTGTTTCTCTGTTTCTTTCTGTCTAGCTCTTGTGTTCCCCTTCTAAGGGGCTGTTTACACGACACCATTTTCAACTAAAAACTTTTTATGCATTTTGGCCATTTGTTTACACGACAACGGCATTTTGAGGGCCTGAAAACGCATACTTTTGAAAACGAGTTTCAAAGTGTACGTTTTTGAAAACGGTCTCTGTGTAAACAACAAAAACGCGAATCTCTGCATATTCTCATGCATATTACGTGTTCAGTCTATAGTGTTTCATCGCCATCTAATGGCCTGGAAGCAGAATACAGCGTTTTTAGTCGTTTTCGCGGATCCGTATAAATGGGGATCGTTTTGTCAATGGTGTCGTCTTTACGCGGAAAACTCAAAGGAAAAATGTCTCAGTTTTAAGCATATCGTTGTTGTGTAAACTTACCCTTGGTTACCTTGTTAACCAATTAGTATCACTTGTATAAAATTTAGATGAACAGACGACAATGTTGTCAAAATGATTTCCGTTCTCATGGATCTGCGAAAACAACTAAAAATGCTTTATTATTCATGCCAGGCCAGCAGATGGCGATGTCACTCTGTACAGAAACACTACGTGCCTATAGACTGAACACGTAATACGCATGCGCATGACGTCACAGTTTTCACAAATTTGCATTTTTGTAGTTTACATGGAAACGACAACGTATCGTTTACAAAAACTTGCACTTTGAAACCCGTTTTTAAAAGTTTGTGTTTTTCAGACCCCCAAAACGCCGCTGTCGTGTAAATGAATGGCCGAAACACAAAAAGTTTTCCGTTTTTATTTGAAAAAGGGTGTCGTGTAAACCCCCATGTTTGTGTGGTTTGTTTATCTCCAAAGTATCTTTAGTGATCTTCTGAGTTATTTATTAAAGACTATTTATCCCCTTACTATTCTTTGAGATATTCTCCTTGAAACCTCGGTTTATTTTTGTAGTTTTCTGTCATTTTAAAGTTAGATTGAGAGAAACTATTGCATAGCAAGAGCTCTAGAATGAAGCCCCATTTGGATAACAGATTACCTGCCTCAAAAGGCTGCCTTTATGTGCTGCGCTAAAATAAAGACAAAGACATGAAATACAAGTAAAAGTATCAATGCACAAGTGGATTTATTCATGCTTTAGTTGTAAAGAGAAGTTCCTTTTATGTGGAAAAGAAAAGATTTGTAGCTGTGTAGATGACAGCTCTCAGTTCAACTACAGCTGTATTCCTGAAAGAGAGTAAAGGTGCTTATCTCTCTGTTCTCAGTGAAACTGCTGACACGGATACAAAACAGCACAAGACTTTCCATGGACCCTTGCTCTCTCTAGCACAGGATGTAATGAAAACCAACTGGCCTCAGCAGAATACATGCTTTGATGTCCAGTGGCACTCAGCCCCTTTCTCTTTCTCTCTCTTTCTCTTTTTGTCTTTCTACCTCATGGAAACCAAAAGACATTTCTCTGTTCCTGCTTCCCTATCTTTCCTCCTCAATTCCTTCAGATAATATTTGAAAGCCTGACTGCAATGTACAAATGACATTTTTCATTTATTATAAAATATCAAAACAGCGAGATTCCTAAAGGACAAATGCACAGGGAAAGCAAATATATACACAGAATTTTTTCAAAAATGTTGCACAAATAAACAGTAGAAGAGCCAAGGCCGCAAAATGAGGATAAATAAATAAATACGTAAATGTGTCGCTGTTATGGTTATCTTCTGTGTTTGTTTCTGTTTATGGCTGGGTTTTATCTATGTTTAGTTTGGTTTCCGTTGTTGGTTTCTGGAGTTTCTTTGCTTTGCTCATTGTTTGATTATCAGTCACACCTGTTGCTTGTTCCCTTGATTGGTTTGAGTTTGTACTTAAGCCACGTGTTCAGTTCTTGGTCCGTTCACATCTGTGTGTTTGATGGTTGTTCTGTTCATGAGTTATTAATGAGAAATCCTGCGTATTTTGTTATTGTTGAACCTTGTTATTATATCTGTACTGCTGCCTTAAATCCATCTCTTTATTTCAGAGATAGAGATAAGTTTATTTCAGAGAGAATATTAAGTTTATACCAAACTTTGAATGGTAGTGTATGTAAATATTTATTAAGGAACTATATGTAAAATTATATTTAATATTAGACCTTTTTTAATATGGAATAATACCCATATAAAACTAAAATAATATAGATTTTGAATGTATATACAATTTATTTATTTAATTGTGTTGAAACATACAGAAGTAATGAGACACTCTTACTTAAAATATAAATGTGTGTATCAACGTCATTTTGCCTGTCGTTTCTGTTAGTCTCTATGGTTACTAATCAGTTATTTCTCGTCCAGATGTTTCTCGTCCAGATGTATATAAATACTTCCTGTTTGGTTCAGTTTGTTTTCGGTCATTGTCTATGTTTAAGTGGTTGTGTTCATATAATTCTCCAGCTAACTCTTGTGTTTCTGTCAGTGGATTTAATAAAGACTGTGGTGTTTATTCTCCTTCGTCGTGCGATGTGTCTACAAAGCCAGATCGTAACAATACTGTATGTTTAAATTACTTAAGTTTGTCAGGTAAAACATAAGCTCCTTAATGTAATATTTAGTTAATTTGAAGTTTAATGGTGTAATGCTAAAATATTTGAAAGTGCATAAATTGTTGCATCCTTAACTTTCCTGTAGCTCAAAGAGTAGTGTGCATTGCCAACACCAAGATCATGGGTTTGATTCCCAGGGAAGGCATGAACTGTATGCTTAAATGCATTTCAAGTTGCTTTAGATAAAAGGGTTTGTCAAAAGCAAAAACGTAAATGTAAACACCCCGGAAACCACCTACAACACCCTAGCATTGTGGTGGAGAGATTTGCATGGGCAAGAGCCACTCACATTTTCTTCCGGACATTTAGTTTTATTAATCATAAGTGTCTCAGCATCTGTTTCACGGCTGCTGGCTGCAAACAACTGGGTTTCTTCTGTTAACCCAGCAAATGGACAGCATTATCCAGTGTTACCATGGGAACACTGTGCAGTATTCAAGAGAAGACTGCTGATTCACATCACGAAGCAAGAAAAAATGAAAAAGTATTTATTGACTTGATTGATTAATAGCCCTAGTCTAAATAGCCCACCCACAAGTCTATAATACAAGACAGACTTACCTTGAAGGAAGGACTATAGCTCAGGTCCTTCCTTCAAGGTAAGTCTGTCTATAAAGACAAGGGTTTTGTCAGTCAGAGGGAAACCATTTGCTTAGAAATGTAATGACTTTTCCTAAACAAGCCCAAAATGATGTGGAATGAGGTACACATTAAAATTCTCTCGCACACACGCACTTGATATTTTGACACACAGCTCACTCACATTCAATACGTATCTGTTCCATCTCTGACACCTCGGCGATGGACTCCTTCAGGTCCTCTACGAACTTGAGGAGCTCCTCTGCGCTCTGAGCACAGAAATTCAACACCTGCTTCTTATCAGAACCCGAACACGGAGACACAATAGTGATGGCGTGAGGATAGACTGAAAAACAATGAGAGAAAAAGAGGCATTATATTAGCAAAAATGTAGGCTGTTATTCACTGACAATCTTAGTCTCTGATAAAAGTCACATCTAGAACGTGTTTACATCCAGATTCAAAAATGCTTCATCAATGTCAATGAAAACAACAAAATGTAAATAGATCTCATGTGTTTTATCCTTTAAGGATCATTTTTGGAGTGTTTTTGCACTTTTTGGATATATATATATATATAATATATATATTAAAATCAATAAGTTTATAAGTTACAAGATTCAACTAATGTTTTATGTCAGTTTAATGCAATTTAAGTTGAAATGACTTAAACATCCAAGCTGATTGTACTTAAAAATTTAAGGCAGCATCTTTTTTTTTTTAGAGTGCAAGGGGGTAATGCTTATTTTTGAAATCAATTGTTATTGGTTATTTTAATAATTTCCATAACCTACATCATGAAATTGTCAAGATTTTAGAAAGAATTACCTACAACAGTAACTTAAAACACTGCCTAAATAGTTAGTTGGCTATATTAGATAATATTCACGAAAAGCCCACACAACCCAAGTGATGTTAGCATAACCATCAGTTGATTAAAGATGCCAGGATGATGTTTTGTTAAGCATCAGATATGTTCTGACTGGCTTGGAAACTTCTTATGTCATTGCAGGTTAAGAAATACCATTATAATGCATTTATAACACATTAATAACACATTTATAATACCATTTCTGATTTCTTGCATTTTTAGCACTTATAACCTTTATAAACTCCATCACTACAGTGCCACTCAGCAATCATTCTGTGTCTTTTATTGTCTGAGGTTGTGGCTGAAAACATGTTTGTTTACTTGTTGATTTACTCATTTGTGTCTCTCCTATCACATCCAGTCTCTTCAGTCAATCATTACAGATTCGAGAGGGGCGAAATAAGAGCGTGAGCCATAACACTCACATCTCGCTTAATTACAGCCCAGCTGCCATGAATGTTTGTGTGTGTGTGAGAGAAAGCAAAAGAGTGGGAGGAAGACAGAAATGCTTGTGGCCACCTTAATTGGAAAATGAGAGGGGGCCTGTCATCTTCATTTATCATGTGGTATTCTTTTTGTTGGAAGAAAATCAGTGAAGTGGGCGTTTGAAAGGCACATAATTGTCTGGATCTTACATGAAGTTTTTCTTCACTCCATAGTGACCAGGTTACTTACACTGCCCAGCTACAAAGCTAAAAAAATAAATAAAAAAATAACAATCCTACACAATTCTAAAACTGAGGGAAAAAATATGCTTTTAAATTGAATTTTGATCATATAACATTATTCTCTAAATCTGAATATTGTTGAGACAAAAGGTCCAAATGGGGTCCAAAAGTCTGAGAGTTCCGGTGAGTTTGCACGTTTTTCCATATCTTTTGATATACTTACTACACATGACATTATCTACTATATTTTAATCATAGTATAATATAATACATTGCGTCATTAGTGTAACATTTTGAGTGAAAGTTGAAATTAATGTCCTGTGAGTGTCACTATAATTGTATTTTATATGAAACAGATGAACATTAATCTGACAACCTTTTATTATGTTGGTTGTTACATACCATGGCAGTTCGGAATTAAATGTATGGTGAGTGACACCAAAAGGCAAATGCTCTATAACATTTGAAAATAACGTACCATGTATATTAAACCCTACCCTAAACCTTACCGTTACTGTTAACATAAGCAAATGTGAGATTAAAAAACACATTTGCTGAAGCAGCAATGCCATTTAGCTTGCTTCTACAAGTCTTTGAGCTGTTTTATTGTGATTTGTTTTTAAAGCGACTTAAACACGTGCAATGAGCTTTCAAGCAAGTTTAAAGCCATCGGAAAAGCCATTCATACTGTGTGGAGCTGTTTTTTTATGCAAATGTCAGAATATATTAGTTTACAAATCATGCACTATTGTAAATGTGTTTTGATGTCATATAGTATAGTGGGAATCACACGAAAATAAGTCTTAAAGGAACACTCCACTGTTTTTTCATATTAAACTATGTTATTCCCTTAACTAAGACGAGTTGATACATACTGTATCTCTCTCGTCTCAGTGCATGCACTCAATCGCTCTGGCGCGCGGCGACACTTTGATAGCACTTAGCTTAGCCCAGTTCATTCATTAGGGACCAAACAGAGTTGAAGTTAGAAGCGACCAAAAACCTCCACGTTTTCCCTATTTAAATTACACGAGTAGTTACACGACCAAGTATGGTGACACAGAATAAAACGTGGCGCTTTTCTAAGCGGGTAAAAAGGATAACTATAATGTATGGCGGAATAGCACTTGGGAGCACTTCGACTCGGCGCAGTAAAAAGTCACGTTGGTTCTAAAAGCGCCACGTTTTATTTTGTGTCACCATACTTGGTTGTGTAACTACTCGTGTAACTGTATTTAAATAGGGAAAACGTGGAGGTGTTTGGTCGCTTTTAACTTCATCTCTGTTTGGTCCCTAATGAATGAACTGGGCTAAGCTAAGTGCTATCAAAGTGTCTCCACGCGCCAGAACGATTGAGAGCACTGAGGCAAGAGAGGTATGTATCAACGCGTCTTAGTTAAGGGAATAACATAGTTTAATATGAAAAAACGGTAGAGTGTTCCTTTAATTAATCAGTAATCTGCCCTGTAACCATAATTTATGTAAAAAGGAATAAAAGTTGTTGTTTTACTGTCACTAGTGCTAATTTCAGATGGAAACTGCATTGAATTTTATGTATAGGTAAAATTTTGTAGTTTTGCAAAATTGTAGGTAGAGGCACGTTTTACCAATGAGCCTGGCTGGATTAACCACATGAGCTGTAGGATCTTACATTCATTCTCAAACAGGTGGAACTGCATGCCCAGTAACCCTGTGGCCTTGCAGAAGGTGTAGGCAGCAGAACTCTTCTTCTTTGGACACAATTTCAATATCTGTGAAGGAAAGAGATAGAGATGTTAATTATTAGGTTCACTATCAAAAAGAGTATAAGGCCCCTGATATACTTCAAGCAAAATCAAAGATGTGACGTCATTTCGAACAAAATTAGGCCAAGACGAACTTTGTTTGGAGTTCGATTTTGGAGTTCGAAACAGTTTGCCAAAACGAACTTTCTGGAAAGGTTCGCTCCGTCTGGTAAAATCCTTTGGACTGCCATTGGTCCGTGGCGATTACATAATAGTTAGGAGGCTCCGCCTTCTTTCTCATCGAAATCTTTTCCAGGTCATTTCTCCCGTTGAGCCCGAATAGGTCAGACGTCAGCGAGTGAAAACATTAACACACTGGAGAGCTGCTTTATAGTAAAAAAAAAAAAAGTTTTTCATGTTTAATATGGTAAAGCTGCTTGATTTTAAGCAATCTATTGTATAAAGTGCTATATGTATATAAACCTGACGTGACTTTACTAGAGTGCCGAATTGCAGAGCTCGTCCAAACATATCCACGTTGCTATGATCGGATGCTTATCTGATGCTTTATTTAAAAAAATGCTTGCTGTTCTCTCAATTTTGTTGGGTGTTAATTTTGTTATTGAGAGGAAAGCGCACAGCACATATTAACATATTAATCTAGACGCCGCTCTCATCACTGTGGGCAGTGTCGGATGTTCACCAATATTCTGTTTTACCTCTAAACAAAGAACGAAAAAGAACATTGCTGTGAGTATATCAGGGCCTTAAGAATGGTAAACGCAAGCTTTGTTCCAAAACCCAGTGTGCTGCCTTGCTACTGTCAACCTTCTAAGGCAGTTTGTTAATTGAAATATACCTCATAAGTGCTTTAGAACGCAGCACACCACGCAAATAGTGCTCCTCAAGAAAAACACATATATCTTTCTACAGTAATTAGTGGTCATACTTTAGTTTAGGGTCCAATTCTCACAATTAATTAACTATTAACTATGAATTTTGCCTCAATAAACTCCTAATTACTGCTTATTAATATTTAGGCATTAATAGGGGCTTTTGCACCAGAGGAACCTTTTCATAGTTCCTAGAACTATTAGCGGAAGTACCGTCATTTGGTACTGTAGGAACTAGAAATGATTTTAGTTCTAGGAACTCCTTTTGGAGGAACTAATTTAGCTCCTACTTCAGATTAGTGTCTAACCCAGCACAATAGGAACTACCAGTGACTTTAGTGTACGCTGATTGGCTGAACACACACGAAACATCAGCACCAGCCATTTTTAAAAAAGCTATGTAAAGTAAACACACAGATTATAGCCTATATATTTAATTCTACGGACATGGAAAACAGTGATAGATGGGCCTCTTAACCTTTAAGCTAAAGAGAAAATCCAACGCAACTTTGAGGGGACCAAGCCAAACATGATTATGTATCTCTGCTCAGCTAGCAACACTGGACATTAACCACACAGCATATGCTAATACCTTTACATATACTGTCTACTTTCTATGTATAACAGTTCTATCCAATAACGTATTAGACAGGACTGTTAGACAGATCGTAAACTAATGAACACGGAGACTGTGTGCTCAGGTTCTGGCGTTCTCAGCACCGTCAAAATAAAAGTCTGCCGCGCCGTCAAAATAAAAGTCACAACAACAACCGCGGCTTACGTCACTTCAGAGTTCCTACTGGCGGTGCGAATGCAATCAGGAAAACATTCCTAAGGGAACCATTAGTTCTCAGGGAACCACCCTGGTGACTAGTTCCTATAACTATAGTTCCTAGAACTACCAAATGCGAAAAGCCTAATATGCAAGTTAATAAACAACTAGATCATAGGGAGAATTAGACCCTAAACTAAAGTGTTACCAAATTAGTTATATGAATTTTCGACACATTTTATTTCTACTTCATTACATTAAAATTATTCATCATATTTACTAGCTTAATTCAAATTCAATTCAAATCCAGGAATTGAATTCTCAACTGACTCTCTTCAATTCTGAATAGTCATCTATCAAAATCAAAGTCAGTGTTAAGATTGTAAGTGTTTGAGTGCATGTGAGAAATAGAAGGCCACGCAGATTAGTGTGGTGTTAAGAGTCTACTTACCAGACTCCCTACTGGTTTACTCACAATACCACAATATTGAACCTATATTTCATTCTGCCACAAATCTATGGGTGGCAGGAGACCCTCGTGAAGGAGAAGAATAATCACTGAGCCAACTCATATCTCAACACAATTAATGCCAAAGCTTCTCTGAGCAAAGTTATAAAAGCAGTTATGCCACAATCAATATTGCCACAAAACTTAATAATATATAATGGCCTGATATTTTTGGATTGTATATATCCTTTTATATTGTTCAGTTTTCCATTTCACACACAATGTATAGAGAGTGTTTCATTTCGCAAAGGTCATCTGTATTTTTGAAAAAGGCTGATTTCCCCCAGTTTCACCCATGATTGTAATGGGAAAATGTGTTTTGTGGTTTTCTCTTCCATTTTTTATGGCCAGACTAAAATGAACTCTTGTAATTATGAAAATAGTTTAATACATTGCTGTGATAGCCTTTCAGTCAGTCTAATGCCCTCCATTAATTATAACAGACATTTAATCTTTGATTAATTTCAAGGGCTGTACTTTGTGGCTTTGACTAAATTATTTGAGGAGTTGTGGGAGAGTTGATGGAAGATCAAGTTGAGTACATTGCATATAGTTGGATATAGAATTCCACTGTGATTGTGAATAAAATGTAGTAGACCATATATACATGGAAAATGCATGTCTTATATTTTGTCATCTTCTCCTTTTCCTTGTCATGATTAACAGCAATCAATCAATAAAGGACAAGAAGTGACTACATGAAAAATTCTACATAATGAAATGTGTCTTGTTGTTACCACAAGTAGGTCGTTGAAGAGGAAGACCTCTCTCTGGTGAGCAGCTTGCTTTTGGGCTTTGTTGATGTCAGTCACTTCAAACAGCCGACTGCAGCACACCAGTCTTCTGTGTGGCACTGACAGGACCTGAGAGTGGACACATGTAAAATGACTTCACTAAAAGAGAAGATACAAAATTTGAAATTTGAAATTTATTCATTTGTTATATCAAAATACATCTAAATCAGCTGTTCTTAATCTCAGCCTTTTTGACTCAAAGTCAAAGTCATTTTTATTTTTTATAATTAATAATAACGTATTAATTTAAGTACTCTTAAATCATGCTGGTGTATCCCTCATTAAGAACCACTGATATTAAATAATGCTGATATCTATTTCTCAGCACACAATATTTTAATGGCAGCGGCATTAAAGTGAGAACAAAGTGAAAATAGCAGCATTTTCTTAGCAATGTGCTATTTAGTGAAAATAGTGATAGATTCTATTTACACTACAAATAGCAGCATTTTCTTTGCAATAAGTAGAAATAGTGGTTAGATGCTATTTATACTTATAAATAGTGGCATATACTATTTGCACCTCAGTGTTGTTGTACATTAAACAGTATGCAATAATAACATAGTGTAAATTATTATATTTATTACAATTATTAAATGGATGCCACACACCTTACTTCTACACTATTGCTGCTGCCGAGAATCTTCCGTAATTTTGTCTGGCCCAACCAAACGTCAGTGGGCAGAGTTAGTGTGAATAGCCTCTGCCAACAAGGCTGGCTATTTGCTTTTAGTGTACATAGACACTCCGTATTGAAGTTTCATGAACAGTCATAGTACATTATTTAGTTAATTCTATTTCTGTCATGTCAACACTCTGTGTTTTTGGCATGGTAATGGATATGTTGAAATGTTTGGTCTTGGTGGAATAGATCTGCTATGCTGCTGCTGCTGCTACTGTTGGTTATTGCTGCTGCTGCTGTGAGCAAGTAAGACATGCGGCTGCTGTGCAATATAGTTTACATGAATTACCCGTAGCAGATCTATACATGTGGAGCTGGGGAAGGAGGAGGGTTTCTACTGGCAAATGCTAACCAAGTATTTGAAGGTTGAGCAGCAAGCTCATTGGCTACTGATACAGCAGGAACCAATCAGCTGTGCCCTATAGAGAACGATGTAATTGAGTTAATGACCCAATCAGCCTGCGCCATCTAGAGTTTCATGACAGAACTTTGTATTTTAGCAAACATATTAGCTGTTTTCCAATAGCGGTGATCCAATGAGCTGCCTTACTATCTTGCTACATGGCAGCACCTAAAGTCTGAAACAAACAAACAATCAAACAAATAAATAAAGTAATTTAAAAAAAAAAACATTCGACACCTCAAGTGGGAGGCTTGATTTTCAAGTGATTAGCATTATGCTAAGCTAACAACAAAATAGATTGGTCTAACAGGCATAAAAGTAAAGAGCAAACAGAATTTAACAAAAATAATTAGATTCGTATTTTATTATATATCATATTTTTTATATTAAATTGTTTTGCAACTTTCTGGAATAGTGGGAATATGCCAGTGATGTCTTGGTAGGCAGGGTTTTTTTGAACAGAGTTTGTTATTCTGTGTAAATGTCGAGCACGTTAATCATGACTATTATATAAATGTTATTTAGGACCTCCTGGCAAAAACAGTGACATTGCATTTGATGCACTTTCACATCATAGCAAGCAAAAAAGTTCTAGGACAACATCAGAATCAGCAGGTCTGCTCCACATTTGCCCTTCTGCAAACTTGGGACATGACCTGCAAAAACCCCAACGGCAGCAAAACTAGAAAAGCCCAACCATGGAGAGGTTGGGAAAAGAAGAGAGAGAGGTGATGAATGAGATGTGAGGGGAAGAGAGAGACCAGAGAGCATCAGCAACATCTTTATCAACTCTAAGAAGAAGTAAGGGTATGATTACAGGACAGAACTCGATTTCCACACGTCATTTGGGTCAGTTGAATTCTGCGCAAACTGCGGCAGAAATCAAATTAGCTACGACAATACAATAAAAAAGCCTAGTGAAGTATAAACGTATGACATATAAGAAGATTATCACAAGCTATTTGATACAGAAATCACACTTGTGAAAACAGGAGATTGCAACATTAATAGAAAGTATAAGGAGACTTCAATTATTACATTTACCAAACTGTGGGCTGGAAGTTTCATGAAAATGCAAAGGTTTCATATTTAAGACATTGACATTTTATAGACCTTATTCACAGCAGCGCCATCTTTTAACGGGAATTAAAGCGACAAACAAACATCTCTTCAGTTGTTGTTGTCGAAACACTGGAAAAATATCGTTCCAGGAAATTTCAGTATACAAAAAAAGATCTATGAGCTTTTTACAGCTTTTTACAGCAGATTCCATTGAAAACATGGTAAGTCTATCCCTCACCGCCTCACTTTCAAACCTGTCATGGTGCTACTCTGAATAAGGTCATATTTCATATTTTATATGAATATTTTATGGATACTGATACTTTCACTGCAGATCCCATATATATATATATATATATATATATATATATATATATATATATATATATATATATATATATATATATATTGTAAAAAAATATATATATATATATTTAGCTTATATATAAAATAAAAGCTGCTGGCGGCAATTTAATTATTCCATATTTCTTGGAGGGCTGCAGGATTAAATCATTCACAATTAATTATATATTATATTGAGCAGTAGCGCTTCTCCATAAGGATTTTAAGCCCAAAATCTCAGCGGCAGAAATTGGGTTTATTTAGGGTTGGTTTATTTGCTTATTCTTTAATGAAAAATGTTCATCTATGCACACATTCTCAAAAAACAAAAACTATTGTCAAAATTATACTATCAAAACTGATACTACCAAATTTATTCTGATAATCCATTCATGCCTAGGAGATAAACATGTCTTATTTAAATCAGTTGTTTTCTGTTTGCTTTTCGGTGTAAGGTGAATAAATATGACAACCGGCTATGAGAAAATTAAACATTTTTGTAGTTAAGTCAGTTAGAGTTGTGCTGTTGGTGAATGTGAAAGGATTTCAATAAATAAAAGTCCCTGATTTCTATGATCGCTAAGTTGCTAAGCACTAGAGAAAGACTGCATTGCAGCAAATGGAGAACATCTTCAATAGCAGAACCTTGAGAGAGACTGACTAGCAACGGAAGATTTCATTCTACATTGCCTTTGCTTAAATACTATAGGAATATGTTTGCCAGATTTAAAAACATATCTAGTAAAAAGATACCATACAATGACTATGATAATGAGCATAAGGGCATGATTTACAATTGATTTTTAAAACCGAGCATAGTTAAAAAGTATTTTATAGTCAGCATTTCTTTCGAGCAGTCACCATTTTGAATTTTAGTTATTTATTTTATTTTATTTTTGTTGCAATGGCACATATGATGCCTAAAATTGCAGTCCAGGTAGGCTGCTCACTATGTTTTGGAAAACCAATGGTCCAGAACCTATGGTCTTTACAATCTACTTTTACAATGCTTTTGGGAAATGCAGCCCTGAGCAACATCAGCAGCAAACCCAGTAAATAACTAAACATATTTAAAACACACATGTGGTAAAGTGCCGTACATGTTACTGATTCAATACAAAGAGAAAGATCTACAATTGCAGCATTTAGTGTTTTCTGAGAACAAAATCCTCATTCTAGTTGATCACTTAATCTTACTACACACACTGCATTACTGCACCCATTTCTGGATTAAGGCATTGTCCTCTACCAGACATTATGAGAGCAAAACAATAAAACCATTAAAAGGCTTTTTAATGACAGTGGCAGGTGTGCTCATAAATCTGTGTGGGGAAAAAAAAGATAAATCTGAACAGAAAGATAGAGTGATTTAAATGACCTACAGAGAAATAGCTTTTTATCTTTGAGCCAGTACTGATGAATAGGGCAGAAATAATGAGGATGATTATCACGGATGATCTGTTCTTGTGTTTGTTCTGTCTGGGTTTATACCGTGTTTTGTTTCCGTTTCATGTGGTTGAGTTTGTTTCCATTGTTTTTTCATTTGATTGATCACATTGGACACCTGTTGATTGTTAAGTTGATTAGCTTGTTTGGATATTTAAGCCCTGTGTTTCTTTCAGTTTATTGTCTGTTGTTCTGCCAAGTCTTAGTATCAATCGAATTAAAATCAATTGCCTGTGTTTAGATCCAGCTCTTTTATTTATTTGCATCAATCGTGAGTGTGACAGAAGAACAGACCCAGCACAATGGATCTAGTGGCAGTAAGATCCTCCTCCTCTCACAGGGGGCTCTGTCCTTCATGGAACACATGTGGAGGTTTTTGGATCTGCAACATCTCATCCACTATGATGACGCCAGCCTCTTTTCTGGTAAGGTTTGAATCCACGGACTAAAGCACGCTTGTCCAGAGACAGCCATGGACTACTAGGTTCGGTTTCATTGCGGATTCCCCTTTACCATTGGTGAGATGGAGGAGGATCACATGAGCCGAGCATGTGCCCAGGCTGAATTATCTGCCTGTCCCGTGTCGGCCAAGAGGGCCATTCCTGAAGTATCTACCTGTCCCGTGTCGACCAAGGAGCCCGCTTTAAAACTCTTCCTGCCCTGTATTGGTCAAGGAGGCTGTTTTGTAAACCCCTGTCTGTGCTACCCAGTTCTTTGTCCCTGTCTTTTCTGGCTCCTTCCAGCCCTTCGGCTCCACCTAAACTGTCTGTATCTAATATCCTGGACCAGCCTGGGGCTTCCAGTTTGCCAACTACGCCCTGGAGTGTCAACCCTCTGGCACTGCCTAGAACCTCCAAACCCATCAATTTACCTCACCCCATCAGCTCCACCTTGGCTCCTTGGCCCCTCGGCTCCACCTTGGTCAGTCGTCGCCCTTCATCTGCGATTCGTCCCTCCACCCCTTTGGCTGGGTCAGGCTCCTTCTTCCCTCCAGCTTCACCTTAGTCAGCGGTAACTTTGGCTCCATCTCGGCCGCTCGTTGCTGCGGCTCCACCCTGTTCTCAAGATCCTTTGATGTCGCCTGGTCTCTCCGGCCCCTTCGGCTCCGCCTGGGTCTCCAACACCACCAGCTCAGTCTCAGTAAGTTGTCCCTCTGGTCCCACCTGGTACTTCTTCTAAGTGGGCCTGCATCCTGATTCTCCTGCTGAGGGTTACTCCTTGGCTCCTCCCACCTTCGTCTTTGCCATGGTTAATCCTGCCTACGTATCTGCCCTAGCTACTCTCGCCTTCGTCCCCTCCCTGGCTCCTCCCTCCTCCGGGAGGAAAACATCCTTAAACAACATACATTAACTCGAGGGGCAAAGCTTTTTAAGATCTTAAGAAGTGTTTTCAGAGAATAGTTTATTTTTTCTTACCCCACTAGCAAATAATATCTTCCATTAAATTCTTGTTTTTAAGCATAACTCAAACACATTTTAGAACGAAAAAGTAAAAACAGGCAAATAATTTGCTCTAAAACATCAAAGTATGCTCTACAATCATAATATATAATTTTCCTTCTCAAGTAAAATTTGTATGATTAAGATGTTTTTACTGGCAAAAATATATTGGTTAATTTTCACATGTCACATAGTTATAGTGTGGGAAACAGCTTACAGTGAGGGGTGAATGTGAAGTAAGGTAATGAAGAAAAAAAGGCCAGTGAGGTTATTCAATGCCACAGTAATTCTGTTGTAGTAATGAGGAATGGCAGCAATGCTAAAGGCATGAGCTGCAATGAATCACCAGCTGCCCAATGAATTATTATATTAAGCCACTCCATGCATGCAGCATTTAGAGATGGTAGAGGTGAAACAGCAGGACACCTATCGTATTTTAATATGGTCCCAGGGTGATATACTGTATGCATGTCAAAATAATAGCTTGTAATATTCAGTTATGTTGGAGAAATGGTGAAAAGTGTCATGTAGAAAATATTTGGATGCAGACTGATACGGATATTACTTGCAAAGAAAAGCCCAAAATGAAAACCTACCGTTTTCATTCCCACAATGCTTTGCTCCACCTTGGTGACATAAGTGACGTGGTCTTCATTCGATCGCAATTCCCTCAGCTGAATACGCTCATATATTCCCACTACCATGTCCCGTGGAATATCTGCACCATCATCAACCCCTAAGTAAAAACACACAAAGTATATAAAATTTGATTATATAAAACACAAAAAGTATGGAATAGTATAAATTAACAGAAAAAAATATTTTTTTACATAATATTATATATCCTGCAAGGCAACAGCCTTTAACACACAACAAAATAAACATCTTGTAGGCACATCTAATTGTATTTCTGTGTAATGTAACATTTCGACAAACAAACAAACAAATAAATAAAATTCCACGGTTCTTTGTCCACAACATTCCTGTGGTGTTTTTCATTGCCTCATTTGCATTATGTGCCACATGTTCTGTCAACAGAGTTTAAATTCTACTAAGAATAGTCAAGGTTTGTTGCAAACTGCGTACAAATTTATATGTATTTTCCATTGTATGAATTTGTCTGAAAAGAAAGTGGTTTGTCTAACTACTAGGCTAGATCTGCATTATGAACATAATTTGCAGCAAAACAGATTTGCCTAATGAAATTATAGGAAGACTTGAGGACTCACGAAAACATCAGGGAATGTTATGCAAAATCAGATGAGGAGATAGATGGAGAGGTGGAAATTCGAAATATATATATATTTTTTTCCCTTACCCTACGGGAGAGGGCTGAGTGATGTGTGGGATTGGCAGCAGAGTGGATCAAGTGGTAGGAGTTTTTGGAGTTTATAGGAAAAAAGCAGTACAGGGAGACCAAGTGAGATCTGCTAATGTACAGAGATTTTTTTGTGTCACAGAGTAATGGAAAATTAAAGTCTACACTGTGAGATTAACAGAGCGCTGATGTCACTGGGCGGTTTTCATTAAATTAATGTGCCATAGGGCACTTTCAATAGCATTATATTTTGATGCTTAATTAGGTTTCGCCCACTCAGTTAGTCATGTGAAATTATCCTGACCCAACTTATGATGAAATGAAAGTGTAAGCGTATGTGTGTATATGCTTTATACCAATTGGAAAACAACAATTTGCATTTACAAAATGAAAGGCAGGAAAAATGCAAAGCATGAGAAATGACACTTGTGGAAAAAGTACACTTTAACATACTTTTAAAAAGAGTACTTATTACGGAATTAATATACTTTAAAATAATATACTAAGTGTCACTGTTATGGTGCAATACAACATGAATGATTCAGAATCACAACATAAATAGTCTTTAAAAAAATACTCAGGAGAATCCTTGGAGATTACATAAGCACACGTCTAACACTGACGAGAACTGGTATATACAGGAAGAACTAAACGAGACACAGGTGGGGCTAAACTAACAGAGAGTATTTAAGGTCAATCTGAACTTAAAGACTCAAGAACAAAAACACAATAATACTGTCACGGTGTGGGTTTTGTGTCTTGTTCCTTGTTAGTGTCTGTCATATTATTCCATGCTTGTCATGTGATCCTGCCATGTGTCTTGTCATGTTTAGTTGTTCCTTGTTATGTTGATTAGTCTTCACAGGTGTTTCAGTTTACCACGCCCCCTTGTTATCTTGTTTAGCTTGTGTTCCCTGTGTATATATACCCTGTCTGTTTTAGTATGTGTCACGGAGTCCTTGTAATATATCACACCACTTCCGTTCCCTGTGTTTCCGGTTTATGTTCTTGTTCCTTGTTTGTTTATTTTGTTATATTGGACTGCTAATATGGATTTTGACACCTGCATGGATGACGACGAATTGGATTGCCCTACAAATAAAAACGCTGTATTTGGATCCACCTGTTTCTCTCCCTTTCCTTGGTGTGTGGATCGTGACAGAAGGACTCCGTCACACAATGGATCCAGCAGCATGAACATTTTTCAGGGCCTGGCTTTATGGGCCCGCCAGACTGAAGAGGCCATGGCGCTGAATTCCCCTAAGCACCCTTCGCCACTGATTCCGCCCAGCTCAGAACCTGCACATTGCCATCGGAAACAGAGGAGGAGAAGGAAGACCTCCTCCGTGATTGTTCCGGTGGTCCCGATTCCGGTGGTTCCGAATTCGGTGGTCCCAGTGCCGGTGGTCCCAGTGCCGGAGGTCCCAGTACCGGTGGTCCCAGTTCCGGTGGTCCAGAGTCAAGTGGCACCAAAACACAGGAGGAGGAGAAAGGCTCTCTCCGTAACTGTTCCGGTGATCCCATTTCCGGTGGTCCCTGTTCCGGTGGTCCCTGTTCCAGTGATCCCGAGTCCGGTGGCTCCTAACACGGAGACCATCCCGGAGGTGACTACCGTCCCTGACGTACCGCCCAGGCGTCTTGCTCTGCCCGCACCACCCAGACGTCATGCTCTACTGGCCCCGCCCGAGCTGCTCGCACTGCCTGCACCACCCCAGCGATCCGTCACGTCTGCCCAGCCAGAGACTGTTCATGTCACGTCTGCCCAGCCAGAGACTGTTCACGTCACATCTGCCGGGCCTGTGTCTTCGGACAAGATGGCCGCCGCCGAGCCTGTTCACGTCACGCCTGCCGAGCCTGTGTCTTCGGACAAGATGGCCGTCACCGAGCCTGTTCACGTCACACCTGCCGAGCCTGTGTCTTCGGACAAGATGGCCACCACCGAGCCTGTTCACGTCACGCCTGCTCAGCCTGTGTCTTCGGACAAGAGGGCCGCCGCCGAGAGTGTTCAGGTCACGTTTGCCGAGCCTGTGTCCCCTGACAAGATGGCCGCTGTCGAGCCTGTGTCTGTTCCTGAGCCGGTGGTGTCTGTTCCTGAGCCGGTGGTGTCTGTTCCTGTTCCTGAGCCGGTGGGGTCGGTTCCTGTTCCTGAGCCGGTGGTGTCTGTTCCTGTTCCTGAGCCGGTGGTGTCTGTTTCTGTTCCTGAGCCGGTGGTGTCTGTTTCTGTTCCTGAGCCGGTGGTGTCTGTTCCTGTTCCTGAGCCGGAGCCAGTGGTGTCTGTTCCTGTTCCTGAGCCGGAGCCAGTGGTGTCTGTTCCTGAGCCGGAGCCAGTGGTGTCTGTTCCTGAGCCGGAGCCAGCGTCTGTTCCTGAGCCGGAGCCAGCGTCTGTTCCTGAGCCGGAGCCAGCGTCTGTTCCTGAGCCGGAGCCAGCGTCTGTTCCTGAGCCGGAGCCAGCGTCTGTTCCTGAGCCGGAGCCAGCGTCTGTTCCTGAGCCGGAGCCAGCGTCTGTTCCTGAGCCGGAGCCAGCGTCTGTTCCTGAGCCGGAGCCAGCGTCTGTTCCTGAGCCGGAGCCAGCGTCTGTTCCTGAGCCGGAGCCAGCGTCTGTTCCTGAGCCGGAGCCAGCGTCTGTTCCTGAGCCGGAGCCAGCGTCTGTTCCTGAGCCGGAGCCAGCGTCTGTTCCTGAGCCGGAGCCAGCGTCTGTTCCTGAGCCGGAGCCAGCGTCTGTTCCTGAGCCGGAGCCAGCGTCTGTTCCTGAGCCGGAGCCAGCGTCTGTTCCTGAGCCGGAGCCAGCGTCTGTTCCTGAGCCGGAGCCAGCGTCTGTTCCTGAGCCGGAGCCAGCGTCTGTTCCTGAGCCGGAGCCAGCGTCTGTTCCTGAGCTGGTGTCTGTTCCTGAGCCGGAGCCTGTTCCTGAGCCGGAGCCAGTGATTGTTCCTGAGCCTGTGTCTGTTCCTGAGCCTGTGTCTGTTCCTGAGCCTGTGTCTGTTCCTGAGCCTGTGTCTGTTCCTGAGCCTGTGTCTGTTCCTGAGCCTGAGCCTGTGTCTGTTCCTGAGCCTGTGTCTGTGTCTGTGTCTGTGTCTGTGTCTGTGTCTTGGTCTGTGTCTGTGTCTGTGTCTGTGTCTGTGTCTGTGTCTGTGTCTGAACCTGAGCCGGTGGTGCCAGTTCCAGTGCCTGAGCCGGTGGTGCCAGTTCCAGTGCCTGAGCCGGTGGTGCCAGTTCCAGTGCCTGAGCCGGTGGTGCCAGTTCCAGTAGTTCCAGTGCCTGAGCCGGTGGTGCCAGTTCCAGTAGTTCCAGTGCCTGAGCCGGTGGTGCCAGTTCCAGTAGTTCCAGTGCCTGAGCCGGTGGTGCCAGTTCCAGTAGTTCCAGTGCCTGAGCCGGTGGTGCCAGTTCCAGTAGTTCCAGTGCCTGAGCCGGTGGTGCCAGTTCCAGTAGTTCCAGTGCCTGAGCCGGTGGTGCCAGTTCCAGTAGTTCCAGTGCCTGAGCCGGTGGTGCCAGTTCCAGTGCCTGAGCGGGTGGTACCAGTTCCAGTGCCAGTTCCAGTGCCTGAGCCGTTGGTGCCAGTTCCAGTTCCTGAGCCATTGGTGTCTGTTCCAGTTCCTGCGCCGTGGCCGACCGAGGGGTCTTCACCAACCTGGCCGCCCGAGGGGTCTTCACCACCGTGGCCGCCCGAGGGACAGTCTCCGCCCCGGCCGCCCGAGGGACAGTCTCCGCCCTGGCCGCCCGAGGGACAGTCTCCGCCCCGGCCGCCCGAGGGACAGTCTCCGCCCTGGCCGCCCGAGGGACAGTCTCCGCCCTGGCCGCCCGAGGGACAGTCTCCGCCCTGGCCGCCCGAGGGAGAGTCTCCGCCCTGGCCGCCCGAGGGGTCTTCACCGCCGTGGCCGCCCGAGGGGTCTTCACCGCCGTGGCTGCCCGAGGGACAGTCTCCGCCCTGGCCGCCCGAGGGAGAGTCTCCGCCCTGGCCGCCCGAGGCAAAGTCTCCGCCCTGGCCGCCCGATGGACTGTCTGCTCCGCCCTGGCCGCCCGATGGACTGTCTGCTCCGCCCTGGCCGCCCGATGGACTGTCTGCTCCGCCCTGGCCGCCCGGTGGACTGTCTGCTCCGCCCTGGCCGCCGGATGAACTGTCACTCCCTGTCCCCGTTTCCCTCCATGGACCTGGCCCCCCTTCCCTCCCCCTGATCCTCCACCACTCCACCTCCCGCCTGGATTTTTGTTTGGTCTGTCACGTCTTGTAGCGTCTGGTAGCCTCTCCGTAGAGGGGAGGTTATGTCACGGTGTGGGTTTTGTGTCTTGTTCCTTGTTAGTGTCTGTCATATTATTCCATGCTTGTCATGTGATCCTGCCATGTGTCTTGTCATGTTTAGTTGTTCCTTGTTATGTTGATTAGTCTTCACAGGTGTTTCAGTTTACCACGCCCCCTTGTTATCTTGTTTAGCTTGTGTTCCCTGTGTATATATACCCTGTCTGTTTTAGTATGTGTCACGGAGTCCTTGTAATATATCACACCACTTCCGTTCCCTGTGTTTCCGGTTTATGTTCTTGTTCCTTGTTTGTTTATTTTGTTATATTGGACTGCTAATATGGATTTTGACACCTGCATGGATGACGACGAATTGGATTGCCCTACAAATAAAAACGCTGTATTTGGATCCACCTGTTTCTCTCCCTTTCCTTGGTGTGTGGATCGTGACAAATACAGAACATAAACCTGACAGTATTCCCCAAGCCCACAAGGCGTGTCCTTGTGACGCAACGTATAGTCCAAAGGTAGAGGGATGGAAAGGGAACTGGAGGAGTTTGCGGAAGGGAACACCAGAGCCGACGGAGGAAGGAGCCAAGGTGGAGACCAGATGGACCTCCTGAGCGTAGCCTGGGGGCCGACCGATTGAGGAGGAGCTGGACAGCGTGGAGAGCCCAGTAAAATCGTGAGGACGAGGGCCTCGGGCTCCGAGGTGGAGCCGTCTGCTTGAGGGACCGAGGTGGAGATGATGGCCTGGCAGAATGGGGTGACACTGAAGGGAGTGAGGACACTGGAGCAGCCAGAAGGAAGGTGAAGTCGAAGGGGTGGATGGCTGAGGCACAGCTGGAGGCCCAAAAGTCTGTGGCGAAACCAGGACAATTGACCAAGGCAGAGCTGAAGGGATGTGGGAGCCCAGTGGAGCCCGAGAGATGGCGGACCATGGCTGAGCTGAGGGAGCGCAGAGCCAAGGCTGAGCAGAAGGGCTGACAGGTCGAGGTGGAGATATGGCTTGAATTACTGAGGTGTAGCCTGGGGATCCGGGATCAGCTGTGCAGGTGGAGCTGAGGACCTGCGAGGCACCAGCGGGTGCAGGTGAGTCCAGATGAAATTTCTAGGGGATGGCTGAGAAATATCAAGTTCAGGAGCAGGGATAAGGGTGGAAGCTGGCTCTATCTCAAAGTCAATGAGGTGTGGATTGTCCCAATGACAACAACTCTGGGATGGACCTAACGGTGGCTTCCAGCCTTGGAATGGATTTGGCAAATGGCTATAGCCCCGGGATGGGCAGCTCTTGCTCTGTGGCTGGAGGTGGCTCAAGCTTGTAGTCCATGGCGAGCTCAGTCTCTTGTTCTGTGGCAGGCTTAGGTGTCATCACTGGATCCTTGGGGGAAGGTCTTCCAGTAGTTCCAGGGCTCTCTGGGCTGGGAAGATGAGGCTTCTGGTCTGGAGCAAGCAGGGAGATGGCTGCTGGCGATGGTACAGGCTCTAGGGAGTCAGAGTTGATTCTCTTCCTCAACAACTACCTCTGTGAGAATCCAGACACTCACAGAGCATAGCTGATGAAGTCAACAAAGGGTGAAGTGGTCCTCCTCCAACAACAGCATCTGGCCTCAGATGTTGTCCATTCAGCTCCAAAAGATGTACTTGAGAGATTTGTCATCCCAGCACGCTTCATGGTACAAGTCCAGGACCTCCTCTGCATATTCCTCCAGAGATCATCCATTTTACTATATTTGTTGTGAGGGTGAAACCCATAAACCTTGACATTAAGAATGAACTGAATTTCATAATTTCTTATACTTAATTGTCAATTGTAATTAATTGAAAATGCATTATAGTCCAAACTTGTATTAACTGTATTTCACTTAATTTTAGAGTGTACACTTAAGTGGCCTTCATTAATATTAGAATATCTTCAAGTGCAGTTTTTAATATACTTTTAAGAATAGACTACAAGTTTTGTATTTGGTCAGCCCTTGATAAATTTGAATGAATTTGCTAGTTTTAAGACAACTCACCTCGTAGGTTGCGGATGAAGTCTTCCAGCATCATCTTACGGTCAGGTTTGATGTTGGGACTGTACATGTCCGTGTTCAGGAGGATAATGGCAAATGCAAGGATGAAGATTGTGTCAGGATTGTGGAACTGCTGCACCACGTCTGGGTTACACATACAGTAACGCTGACTGAGAACAACAGGAAACAAAAAAAGAGACAAAACAACAGCTAAGTTTATTTTTAACATTTTTTGTAAATAGAGCCTTCTGCTGCTTAGCTTTTATAGTCATAAATCATTTCCATCTGTGATTGTCCATGTGTAACAACAGGTTATTAAAAGCATTTTACTGTGTGTTATTTTTATTTATTTGTATGTTTATTTATTACTTTTTTTTTATTTTATATACCCTGTAAAAATCTTTTTTTTTTTACTTTCAGTAAACTAAACTTAATTTACTGTGTTTATCCAATTAAATTTTTCCAATGTATTTAAAAAAAAAAACTCACCTTTGGAAGTAAGTAAAACTTCAAAAAGCCTATGCAAAAAAGAATGCAAATGCATCATACCTCATATAATGTGTTACTTTTAAATTGTATCATCTATAATCAAGTAATAACTTGTGTTATTACATGCTTAAACCCGACAAGATGGAAGAACCATGAAATATAATTCAAATATACAGTCATTACATGACATATGTATATTGTATTGTGCCTTAAAATTGCTGAATTTTAAAAAAATTAAAGTTTTTGCAAAACTTCCCACAACATCATCAGGGTATCAATGGATGGATCAGGGATTTGTTAAGTGCTTGCTGGAGTGCTGGGGTTGGTTGCTAACCAGTCAGCAACATAGAATCGGCCCAGATCCGGCCCACATCTGGTACGTATGGAATCCACGTGTACCAGATGTAGGCCGGATCTGGGCCGATTCTATGTTGCTGACTGGTTAGCAACCAACCCCAGCACTCCAGCAAGCACTTAACAAATCTGGGCACTTAAGAGATCTGGGCTGACACTATATTGCTTTCTGGGTAGGGTGTTGCTAGATAGTTGCTCATTGGCATAGAGTATATAGGTTCCACTATTCTATGACTGATATTCTACAATATTCTCCTAATATGACTTGTTCTCTCTCCTTCAGTGTAAGTCAATGTGGGATTTTAACACTAACTAATAGTGTTAAAATCCCACAACTTGCTTCCGAGCAAGTTTACTATATTTGAAAATCCATACAAATTGAGCTGGTAATGTGACACAAGCGTCAAAAGGAACATGGCGAAAATAAGTCTTTATTAATCCATTATCTGCTCCTGTAATCATAATTTTAGTGAAAACGAATACAAGTTGCTGGTGTTTTACAGCCTCTAGTGTTCATTTCAGCTGGAAACTGCAGTGAATTGCAAGCACGTTTGTGTAGAAGTTTTGTAAAAATGTAAGTATACGCACGTTTTTCCAATGTTTCCAATTTTCCTATATTGTACTTATGCACTGAAGTTTAAAATGTCAGGTCTGTTAGAATCCCTAACCCTAAGTGTTAGCAATTGTAGTGATACTTAGTGAACTACAGTAATGAGGAATGCCTTTTATTCATTAAGGCGAGACACGGCAGGCAAAAACATTGATTTTTCATGCAGTGGTCAGTTTTGAGATTTTTGGCTAGTTTACTCCTTTAATATGTGTTCTTTCAAACTGCTATAAAGAAAAAGTTGAAAATATACATTAAGATGTTTATTTTATTACATTTTGTTTACTTGCGGCAGTAAGTTTCTCCCGAATTTACCAAGAAGTTAGCATTCCAACGCGACATGCCGAGTTTCGTCTGTTTACTGAAGTCTGTCATGACCGGTATCGTTGTAAAGCTCTGAGTCTCCTGCACAACGCTATGTAACCCAAATAGGGGCATTTCCTTTCTATCAGTAACCAATCGTGAATGTCCAAAAGGGGATTTAAAGCTAACAACGAAATCTCATTTAGAGCTATTTAAATCTTTAACTGCCGTTTTCTCAAAATTAGTTTTTTGCCATTCTCCAGTACAAACATCTCAGTCTATGTAGCACCTATGTACACCAAACTTTCCAGTTATACACTTAGCAGTATTCTGAAGATATTTTCAGAGGGATTTGTTAATAAATCATTCCTGGCCTGATTTATGTGTCATTTTAATAAAAAAAAATGGCGAAAATCGATTTTTTTAAGGCTATGGACAGTGTATTTTGATTTCCTAGGTAATGAAAGCATAAATCCTGAAATCCCTCTGATTTTTTTTTTCATCTTGTGTGTAAACAAAATGAAAAAAGAATTTTGCACCTGGCTTTATCATATGTTCAGATCTACCTACCGAAAATATATGCTAAATCGTGCATATTTAATGAGAGAATGCCGAATTTGCATAATTAAACATACAAATTTCTAAAACTTGTAATACATTTTTTTAATATACTCGTTTAAGTAATCAACTGAGGAAGTTTCATGGTGATATCTATTATATTAAAATTTTACCCTATTCATCTGTAGTGTCTCGCCTTAAAGGGGTGGTTGATTGCTATTTCACTTTTTTCATTTTAAATACTGTGTAATGTTGCTGTTGGTGCATGAACAGTATCTGCAAAGTTGCTGCGCTTAAAGTTCAACGTAAGCGGAGATATTGTCTTTTAAAAATCAGGAAGTTTAATGCCTACAAAAACGTCTCGAATGGGACTACAACGAGATACTTCCCGGGTTTTATACGTAACTAACCCATACATTTACATCAACCCTCCCTCCGGAACATGTTCTGCTGTCGAAGAGGAGGAGTTATAGTGGAGAGCTGTAGCTGTCAGGTCTTCTGTGTTCAGGCTTCCTACAGACGCTGTAGTTCGTCAACAATGGTTCAAATTTAAGTTTGATTATGTTCCTGACAATTACAATCGTAGTTTAGCTCTCTGTGCTGCGCATTTTACGGAAGACAGCTTCCAGAATCTACACGAGTTCAATGTCGGATTCAACAAGAAACTATTACTCCAACATGAAGCAGTTACAGCTTTAAAACCAGAGGCCACAACCTGCAAGTAAGATTTAATCATTTTAAATGTATTTGCCTGTATAATTTAAGACGTAATGTTTTAGTTTTATCAAGGATGTAAAAAAATGCCAGCGCTGGCTTTAGTATATGACAAACGCGTACAAACATTTTGGACCCGAATTTGTAATATGTACAAATTTTGTAAACGTATTTTCCATGTATACTTTATGACGTAATTTTTTGATTTGATCAAGAACGCAAACCAATGCCAAAGCTGTTTGTTTATAGTAGCTAGTTAGTTCGATGCTATTTTGTGTGTATAAGACAAACGTGTACAAACTTCAAAAAATTATCGCAACAGCAAACTTCAGCTGCTGTTATCACATGTACACCTAAAGAAAACGACAAACTGAGTAAACTAAGCTTTGTGAATAGTTAAACGGTTGTTCATTCTATCAATAAAACAATATCTTTAAAAAACGGTATTACTCAGTCATGTATTCAGTTATATTAAATGTTTAATCAGGGGGAAAGCGTATCTCAAAAGCTAACAAACAGCAGTAGCATTTTCAAGTAACAGCGTATGGAAATTCTTTGAGAGAATAATAATAAAATAAAATAAATTACCATTCAGAAACGTTTAGTAAGAGCCGTGTTTGCGGAGGTTCTGCTTGACTCTCTTCATCACCGCTCTCTGGGTCTGATTCTGGCTCAAACTGATGAGGCAATATTGACACCATTACATTTGACCGGAGCACATGCAACTGTCGCCCGTAAAGGTAATGGGCGTGAAGATTCCGGACGCAGTTTAGCCAATTACAACACACCGGCCGAACTAACCAATCTGAGCTCATTGCCTCTTTCTGAGGGAGTGGTTTCATAGAATCAGGAAGTCAACCGGTCGTTCAAATGACAGAGGAGGAAGCGGCTTACAATAAAGGTGAAATTTATGAAAAATAAGGCGTTTTTTAACAAACGAAACACGAAGACATGTTATATTGCAGCCCATAAACACAATCAAGCAAAGAAAAAAGGCAGTGAACCACCCCTTTAAATTTTACATTTTACATCCATTTACCCCTTCTCTAATTCTTTTTACAGATTTGGGAAATATCAAAGGCGATGCAGGAGAGACAGCCGGGAACAGGCTGGATTGTGTTATGCAACCACAGTTATTTATAAACCAGTGTCTCGCAGACAGATGCAGACGTGTGCAACACTCTCGCACACACAGCATAGGATCATCAGCAGACTTGTTATTTCCAGTGCTGGAAACAAAAGCATATTTGGCTATCACCCCAGAAGCGTTGATAGCTGCAACTGCAATATGATTCAAAATCGCAATAAGAGCCTCTGCTGCGTATGAATGGAAAGTAATTGTTCTAGCAAGATGATTATTTGGATTATCAGATCATCATTGTCAAGGAAACCCGCGCTCCCATCTGTCTCAAAAGGAGAAACGTTCTACACTTGCACAGATTAAAGTGATATCACATATGCAGTATTGTTATTGTTAAACTAACTACAACTATAACTATTAAAAGTTGTTTTAATTGAAATACAGATGAAATAAAATATATTTTTATTAGATTGAACATAAAACATTTAAATGTTACCTTGGCAACTTACTAAAAAAAAGAGTTTAAATTGAAGTAATAAAATGACTAAACTAGTAAGAATGGCAAAGGCACATAGCAAAATGACTAAAACTAAAGTAAAATTAAACAAATGAAATTGAAGCTATTTAAAATAAAAGCTAATTTGAAACATGGGTTAAGGTTAATCTTATAATTTAAGGGAAATTAATATTTTAAGTGTAACCTTAATCATTTTAGCATAATTAGCAAAACACTATTCAAAACAATGTTAAACTTCCCAAAATGTTTCATGTCAACTACTCAACTGCTTTCCAATCTAAACAGAAAGTAACTATTGCAGCAGTGCAACAGCTTCTACTTTTATGTAACACAGCGCCATATTCCTTGAAAATGCGATTGATTTATGGAGAGCGTTCAGCTTGCATTTTTATCCTTTACTGCTACAGGGATGAAAAAAGTTCATAAGCACAGATATCACATCAGCCTCTGCTCTTATCTTCTCCTCACACATGAAGGTGGCTAGAGCGTTTATGTGTGTGTGTGCAAGAGAGTGTAACAGTGTCTGGAGTCTCACCTGAATGCCTCTATCAGTCTCTCCACTTTCTGCGCTTCACCCTGCACACGGATATGAGCCTGAAACTTCCTCAGAGCCTCATCCAACTCCATCCCAGAGAAATCCATCTCATCCACCACACAGCTATCAAAATCAAGAAACAGACAGAATTTGAAAGAGGGAGAGATAGTGTAAGAAAAAACAAGGTATTAAGCAGACATGTGAAAGCTTATGGACCTTACAAGGGGTGACTCTATGGTCAACTTTATGAGTGGACTACTTTTATGAAATTTCTGTTTCGTAAATGTTTGCAATGACATGAACATTAGTAAATGATGACAGAATGTTCTTTTTTTGGGTTCAAAATATACATTTAATTGAAGTCTCACTCTGGATTGACTTATTCGGAACCAAGGAAATGTTTATTCCATAAAATTAAACTGGTCTGTACGAAAGCGAAAAATAAACGAGAATTATTTTTACTTCCACCCATGTTTGTATGTTTATTATGCTGAGCTGCCAGCTGGAGGTTTCAGAAAGAGAAACGGCTGTCAATTTTAGAGCGGGTGCACAGGGAGACAGAGAGAGAGAGTAACACATTTCTACAGGGAAATAAATATCCAAGAACAGTTAGACAATCTGTTCACCGCTCTCTCTCTCTCTCTCTCTCACGTGGTGCATGTTGGGAGTTTGTGGGTGAGAGTGGTGTTGGGTGAGACCTGAGCTGTGTTTTTTTTTCCACATAGTCTTAATTACGGGGATTTTGTTTTCTCTTATTTTCTGCATGGTTTAAAATTAGTTTTTTGACTTAGTTTTTGCGGGTATTGCGCAGGGAGAGATGGCGTCTCATGAGGAGATGCCGTCTTTGTCCTTGCGCAATGGCTTTAGGTGTGTGCCCGAGGATGGCGTCACAGTGGAAGACGTGCTTATTTCGGCTGGAGGGGAAGTAGGACACGAGAATATAGTGTCCGCTTCTCGTATGAATAAAGCTGTAGTAGTGTTTTTGAAAGAACAAAACTTTGTTAATCGTTTAATCGAGAATGGTCTCGTTATAAATGAAAACTTTGTTCAGGTTACTCCGCTATACGCTCCGACAGTTAAAATTACGGTATCGAATGTTCCACCTTTCATTCCGGATGAAGCGTTGGAACGGGAATTAGTACGTTTTGGCAAATTTGCCAGTGGTTTTAAAACAATCACGTTAGGTTGTAAACACCCGTCTCTGAAACACGTCACATCTTTTAGAAGACAGGTGTTTATGTTTTTAGACTCCCCCGAAAACACGCTGGATGTTTCATTCCGAGTACGATATGAAGCCAAAACGTATATGGTGTACGCAAGCACTGGTAGCTTAAGGTGCTTTGATTGCGGCGATTTAGGGCATAAAAAGTTCGCATGCCCTCACAGAGAGCGCGCACCAGAGGATAGGCAAAGGCCCACTGTCTCAGGAGAGGGAGATGCGGTGGAGCAGGAGCGCGCTGCTCAAGAGGAACACGCAGGTCCAGCAGAGGTGAGCGTTTCTGGTGCGGCACCGTCCGCTATTGAAGTACATGATAATGCTGTGGCTAATACTAATGTGTATGAACGTCAGCAAAATGAAAATACTGTTCAAAATATCAATGCTGATGAGCAGCAAGATGATGGTGTGGAAATTGCAGGGCCAAGCAGGTGTGAGTCTGTTGGGTCGGCTGTAAGAAAGAGAGAGTTGTGTTTGAGTAATGATGGTAGTGCAGTAGATGATGATGCATCTGACGAAAATGTTTCTCTTCTTGATTACGAATGTGACTCCCAAGGAGGGTCTGTATGTGGACTTGAGGGCGATTCTCAAGATATGTCCATTAAAGATCCCTCTTTGTATACATTAGATGAAATCAATGGGTTTCTTGATGAGACATTTGGAAAACAAGTCAACATTAAAGAATTTTTTCCTGATGTTGGAAAATTTGAGAGGTCAGTGGCAGTTCTTCAAAAGACTGTAAATCTTGATCAGCTGAGTGAAAAGAAACGTTTTCGGTTAAAAAAACATGTTACAGTTATTAGAAAATGTAGAATGGTGGATAAAAAGAAGAGGCTAAAGGCATTTTTATAAACGATTAGCCATGCATCACGCGGTGTTCTTCTCTTTATTTCTTCTGGTTTCTTCTGCCGTTGTCTTTTTTCTCTCCTCCCTAAACTTATACATGGATCTTTTGAGGGTGGGTTCATTAAATATTAATGGAGGGAGGGATAGTCATAAACGAGGTTTGGTGTCTGAAATCATGAAAAATAAAAAGTTACATGTCATTTTACTGCAAGAAACACATAGCGATATGGATAACGAAATAGAGTGGGGAATGTGGTGGAAAGGTCAACATGTACTTAGCCATGGTACAAATCTGAGCGCTGGAGTTGCTCTTCTTTTTTCTCCTGATATAAAAGTTAGCATTGAAAAAACAGAGGAATTTGTAAAAGGTCGCTTGGTTCTTGTCAAAACTATTATTGAAGGGATGAAAATTTATTTTATAAATGTTTATGCACCAAATGTTGGAAATGAGCGATTACAGTTGTTTAGAATGCTAAGCAATGTCTTAAAACAGGATTTTAGTGATGGAGACATCATCATTGGTGGGGATTGGAATTGTACAGAATGTTTTAATGTTGACCGTAATAAGGAAGAACCTCATATGCTTTCATCCAACTATTTGTCAAGATTGGTGAAAGAGGCTGAACTTTTAGATATGTGGAGAATCAAGCATCCGGTAGATAAACAATATACATGGGTTAAAATTTCTGACAACAGAGTAAGTGCTGCTCGCTTAGACAGAATTTATGTTTCAAAAAAATATAAATAACAGAATTATTGATTGTTTCATTACTCCGGTAGGTTTTTCTGATCACCATCTGGTATATATTTCAGTAAACATGGCACAATTTCCAAGAAAATCTTCTTATTGGCATTTTAATGCTAAACTGTTACAGGATGCTTTATTTTCTGAACATTTTGTGGTTTTTTGGAATCATTGGAAGGGGAAGAAAAATGATTTTGAAAATTTAAAACAATGGTGGGAGGTTGGAAAAACTCAAATAAAACTATCCTGTCAACAGTACACTGCATATTGTACGACTACTCAACGAGAAACAGTTCAAGCTCTGGAAAGAGATATAGAGTCTATAGAGACAGAAATGATAAGAAGACATGACCCAGCTTTTATTAACAACTTACAACAGAAAAAGGAAAAGCTAAGTTTTTATTTGAATGAGAGGGTGAAAGCAGCTTTGGTGAGGTCACGCTTTACATCAGTTACTGAGATGGATGCCCCAAGTGCCTATTTTTTTAATTTAGAGCGTTCAGTGGCACAGTCTAAGCAGATGACATGTTTACGTCTTCCAGATGGGAAGATTACAAATGACATTATAGAAATGCGTTGTCATGCTGTTGGTTTTTATTCTTCTCTATACAAAGCTGATCTTTGTAACTCTAGTTGTGAAGCGCAACTTTTTCATGAACTTCCTCAAATAGACTCTGTTTCTAAGACTGCTTTGGACACACAAATTACTTTTCAAGAACTCACTATTGCTGTTGGACAGTTGAAATCCGGACGCTCTCCTGGAATTGATGGGTTGACTTCTGAATTTTATAAAGATTTTTGGGAGTATATTGGAATGGACCTTTATGAAGTTTTCTGTGAGAGTTATAAAGATGGCACTTTACCTGCTACATGTCAACGAGCTGTGTTGTCCCTGTTACCTAAAAAGGGAGACTTAACTCTGTTAAAGAACTGGAGACCTGTTGCTTTATTAACAACAGAGTATAAAATCTTGTCTAAATGTCTGTCCAATAGGCTTAAGAAGTTTTTACATTTGATAATTCATCAAGACCAAACCTATTGCATTCCGAAAAGATCTATAATGGATAATCTCTTTTTAGTGAGGGATACTTTGGATATCTGTAAAATGTTTAATGCAGAGGTTGGATTGATTGCTTTAGACCAAGAAAAGGCGTTTGATCGCGTTGATCATAACTATCTTTTTAATCTACTTGCTGCATTCGGGTTTGGTCAGGATTTTATCAAATGGATACGTTTGTTGTACACTGGAGCTTCTTGTATGGTCAAGGTGGGGGGTGGCCTAAGTCGGCCTATTGTGGTTTCAAGGGGAATCAGACAAGGTTGTCCCCTATCAGGACAATTGTATAGTATTGCTATTGAGCCTTTACTTTCCAATATAAGAAGAACTCTAAATGGTTTATCAATACCTACAATGCCTCAACATTTAAGAACTACAATTACTGCTTACGCTGATGATGTTACAGTGTTTGTCAATGACAATAATGACATAAAAGCTTTGTCTAGAGCACTTGAGCTGTATGAAGGGGCATCATCAGCTAAAGTAAACTGGGAGAAGACTGAGGCTTTCTGGTCAGGTCAAAGAAATTTAGAAAATCTCCCACAACTACCAGGTAGTTTAAACTGGAATAGAAAAGGGCTGAAATTACTTGGTGTGTCTTTGGGATCAGAAGAGTTTCAGAAGAAAAACTGGGAGGGAGTTTTGGAGAGAGTGTGCACCCGATTGTCTAGATGGACCTGGTTGCTACCCCAGCTATCCTATAGGGGGAGAGTTCTAGTTGCCAATAACTTGGTCGCCTCTGCGCTGTGGCATAAATTTATTGTGTTGCAGCCTCCCGTTGGACTAGTTCAAGATATTCAAAGGATGCTGGTGAATTTTTTTTGGTCAGGACAGCATTGGGTCCGATCAGCTGTACTTTTTTTGCCAGTGCATGAAGGGGGGCAAGGTCTTGTGGACATCAGATCAAGACTCATGGCCTTTCGTCTGCAAGCTGCTCAGAGACTGCTGTATTATGGTGACATTGCTTGGTCCAACACTGCAGTTGCACTCTTGAGGAAAGCAGGCAACATGGGGCTTGATAAACATCTCTTCTTATTGAACTTGAATGAATCAACTCTTACAGATTTGACTCCCTTCTACAGATCTGTGATGGAAGCATGGAAAGTTTTTTCTGTCTCAAGACCTGCTGGAATACATGCGGGTTTTTGGCTGATGGAAGAGCCATTGTTCCAGAACCCCTTTTTACCTTCTAGACACCTGAGCTCTGCTAATTTGTCATCACGGCTGATAGCTGTTGGATGTGTAAAACTTGGACACATTTTAAGCATCAGTTCGGAAATCTTGAGTGAGAGAACTGGGATAAAATCTGTTCGATTTTTGAAACAAGTTACTGATGAAGTACTTGATCAGATACTTTTTATCAACAACTCTAAGCATATCAAAGAGTGGATGGCTGGACGTGACTATGATTTTCCATCCTTGATGATAGCTGCTAACGTGGGGGGATGGCATGAGGAGGAAAATCTCATATTGTCTTTCAAAACTCCTCAGCTGGATACTTTTGAGTTTGTTGGGAAAAAAGCTCTGTATGTGACTTGTGTGAAAGTGACCAATACACATCTTCTCTCCGGAGTAAAGTCATCTAAATGGACTGATTTTTTTGGAGTAGATATCTCCCCCAAAGGTAGCTGGCGGTCACTGTATAAATGCCCCATTGATAAACGGACTGGTGATTTACAATGGAGGATTGTACACAGTGCAATAGCTACGAACAGACATGTGGTGCACCTCAATCCAAATGTAGAGGTGGGTTGTTTATTTTGTTCTGAAAACGAAACTATTTTTCATCTCTTTGTGCAATGTGTACGGTTGAGTAATTTATTCTCCTTTTTATCTCAATGGGTATCATCTTTAGGTGAAGATTTATCTCCTCAATTGTTTATTTTTGGGCCAAAGTATTTCGCTAGTCGTAAACATGTTTTGGTTTTACTAAATTTTGTGTTTGGAACTGCCAAACTCACTATTTGGAAAACAAGGAAAAATAAGATGCTTGGCAAAGATACTTTAGATCCTTTGATGATGTTCAAGGGTTTGGTAGCATCAAGGCTTAGGATAGAATATGCATACTATAAATTGGTTGGGTGCTTACCAGTGTTTGTGAATACTTGGGCCACAAATGGAGTGTTATGTACAGTTAATGAAAATGATGATTTAATGTTGACTTTTTAAGTCATTTTGTTGTTGTTTTTTTATCTTTATTTTTATTTATTTTATTTTTTTGTGTGTTTTTCGTAATTTGAGATTTTGTAATGCAGATTGTTAGTGGTAACACAGACTGGTTTTACCTATGTTGTAAATAAAGGTGATTTCAATCCTCTCTCTCTCTCTCTCTCTCTCTCTCTCTCTCTCTCTCTCTCTCTAATGCTGCTGAAGAATATCCTTTCAAAATGAGAAACAAAGCTGAAATGGAATGGACAACAGTGTATTTACACACGCAAAGATCACATATCTGAAAAGCATAAACATTTTAAACAGGCACATACCATTATTTACATTTAAATATACTTGTATTTCTAATAAAGTCCATAATTAACATCTCTTTAATGTACATGTATATGCTCATATGTATATAAAGTCACTTTTTTACTCCATTCCACCCTACTTTGTGAAGAAAAAAACAATTTTGCCCTTGATACTGTATAGCCTAAGCTTAAGACCCACAGGAAGTCACTGCTAGTCAGTTACCTCAGCACCGAACAGATGCAAACAAATATATGAATGGTTGAGTGAATTTTCAGCAGCCATTTTTTCAGTATGAAGAAATATTAAGTAGTATGAAGAACACTCACTCATAAAGCGACAAATATATAACACTCCCTATTATGTAAAAAGTCCAAGCGTTCTCCCTCACAATGTATCTCCGTATCAAACCCACTTTACCAATTTGCCAAACACACTGGGGCAAATCCAATTCAGACCATGGGTTTGTATCACAGTTATGCTTTTATCAGTTTATTTTTTTTGTGAACACAAGTTCAGAGAATACAAATTAAAAATGATATCTCATGAACAGCAAATACAATTTAAACATCAGACAACATAAATGCTGTCAGCAATAAAATGCAAAAAGGGAGCAAAAAATAACACTGCATTATGTTTTTTTTTTATTGATAATCAAAGTTTTTCAATTGTTTTCCACTCACAGACCATGTGTTCCTTATATTTCTCCTCAGAGAGATGGAAAAACAAAGAACAGGAGAGAAAGACTGTCAGACCTGTTATCTTTCCACTGATGGGACTCTTCTTAAAATATTCCCATCGATTACCTTTTTTGGATAAAAAGAGTTTTCTGAAATGTGGTTCTTCACTACAGCGAAATATGCCTGTGAGACTCAGTTTGGAAAATGTGAAAAAACAAGTGCTTGGTCTCACTTGAGTTTGTGTTGTAGAAAAAATCATGAAAAATTACTAGCAGAAAAACACTGGAAAATCTTCTCTAAAAGCTTGTTCACAATGATGCTTCGTACTCTAAGGACTGCATTAAACATTAATACTAATTTAATCTCCCCCATCTGTTTTGACGTAGTAGAAATAGAAATTGAAACCGAATCTACTGTTTCTGCATCAAAAGCAGAACACATTTTTGCTTTTCAGCATGCAGCTTCAGAATGGTCAAAATGTACTCGGATACTGCATTGCAGAAGTATGAATGTAGAGAATGCATAGTAGAGTTTTAGATACAGAAATATTACTATTGTACAGAGATCAGACATCCATCCATTTTCCAAAATGCTGTCCTATGTTGGGTAGCAGGGATGATGAAGCCTATCCCAGCGTCTTATCAAGGAAATACCCTGGATGGATGGTGAGTTCATCACAGGGCTAACAAATAAATGAATATAGACCCACAGGCAATGTTTAGTATCTATAATTCACCTATTATGCATGCCGAGGAGAAATACCAAGGTCCTATAGCTCAGCCAGGACTAGAGACCTTCTTTCATTAGGCAACAGTGCTACCCACTGAGTCGTTTTATTGTAAATTGACAGAGTAGTACTGTGGTACTCTTTGGATTAACAGATTAGCCACTTGCTGAACATTGTGGATCATGACTGAAGTTGCATTTCTACAGTAAGGAGACCAGCAGGAGGAAAGTTCTTCTGTTCATTATGTTGGAATTATGTGAAAGTGAAAATAACATGAACCTGGAGCTGAAGACATCTAAGATGGTCTGCTTTTATCTGGAGTGTTTGCATATGAAATTAATGCAAATGTCGCTGTTACCAATCAAGTGATGCCCAGAGGTCGTTACAAACTGTAATGTCTGGAAAGGTCTGTTTTTTCACCATTTATCACAAGTCTTATCTGCATCATCTCCAGCTCCACAGACATCCTCATCACTTTTGTATTTTCAGTCAACAAAGTGTTGGAATTATTAGAAACAGCTAAAGACAACTAAAGCTGCAAAGACATGTGGCCTACTAGTTGACCGTGTTTCTGGATGACTTAAACAGCAGTTGTACAAGCCTTTTCTGGCCTTTCATGTATAGATTATTTTTTCAAACTACCATACAAATTACTGTATCTGCTATCATGAAGTACAACTTGACATCAACAGGTTAACTCTCTATGGTATGCAATATGATATCAATCAGAAAAAAAATAGAGAGGGAGTGAATATAGTGGACAATATCAAATTCACGATTGTACAACCAATTAAAGCTAGAAGATATTCAAGCACTGTGATGGTCACACCAAATGAATTCCCACGCCTCGGCAGAAGATGGAATCTGCAGCTCTGGCATCTGGTGCACTCAGTGTCTGAAATTATCTGACTCGTTAGTTTCACTCATAAGTAGACTAATAAAGAGAAAAGTGAATGACTGATTCAACTCTTGAGCTAGTTAGTAGAATTAGTAGATTTCGACTGGGGTGCGTCAAGGAGATGTCACCTCCCCAATCTCAACGCAGTGATCGACTCGATCATGAGAAAAAACATTCAAGGACAAGTGAGTAGTCCAATAGGGCATCGACGGCTACACAACCGACCTGGCGTTTGTAGATGACAGCACCATATTGGCCAGGATGGAAGCCGAGGTAACCAACACCTTGTACGATGTTGATAGATTCGCTGAACCACTCAGCCTGAAGATCAACATCGATAAGACCAAGGCACTCACCACCGAGGGATCACCGGTGAACGTTCACCTCCAGAGGATTAAAATCGAACAAGTGAAAAATTTCAAGTACTTAGGATCCCTGATCCAGGAGAAGAAGATCGCAGCGGTTGCAGAAGTTCAATGTAAAGCTGCTTTGAAACAATTCATATTGTTAAAAGCGCTATATAAATGAGGGTGACTTGACTTGACTTGACTTGAGAAACTGTTTTAGGGTCCTTATGGGTGTTGCGCTTACTTAGGTGCAACAACTGCAACACATTTTGCAGAGTTGGGGGATCATCAGGTTTGGGGAGAGAGAGAGGAGGTAGTGAACATCCCCAAAGAGCTGGTTAGTACAATTTCTGAGCTCCCGGTGGCCGATTACAAAAGACTCTGGAGCCATGGCTGCAGCATGCACTTATTACAGAGACAATACAATTGGAGCAACCTTGGGTTAAATGTCTTGTTCAAGTGTACTAAGGGAATACTCCAAATCATGGCTAGTTCCTTATATACGTGCTCCTACATGTAAGTTTTAGCCCCTGTGCCACACCATCTAAAGTGGAAGCGGACTTGGGCAGCAAGACATTCCTTTCCAGCACACTAAACCTTATGGTGATAGTTATGGTGTGGAGAGATGAATTCCCTGTATCCCTTAATTTTACCAGAAGGTATATTGTCGTCTTCAGTCCTGTTAGCCCCGCCCAGCCTCCCTCTCCCACCACCTCTCCAAACTACCATGGAAAATGCTCTGTTTTTTGTCTGGTTTTTCGCTACACTCCTATCTTCCCTCCAGTCCTCAGCCACCCTTACCACCCAATTCTCATCATCTCCCATCATTCCTGTGGTGTCACCTTATCCTCCTCTCAGTGGCATGTAACACCGTGGATCCGCTGGGAGCCAACTCCTCCGGGGTGTGAAGAGCCCTTATTATTTGCTCCCTCGGCTCTACGTCTGTACGAGGGGCTCTTCTTCCAACGGCGACCTTGAACGACGATCAACGTCGCCAGGACGTCGCCCACCAAATCGCCACCCTGGCTCCTACCTCCATCAACTCGCTGGCTATCATCCTGGGAGTGCTCTGGGTCAGCAGCACCCAGACACTCATCCCTTCATCTCCTCCCTGGCTGCTGCCACCATCAACTCCACCCCGATTTCCTCTGCCTGTGTTTACCATCCCTTTGCCTCCTCTTACCATCCCTTCTCCATCTCCTCGTCCACCTACAAAAGCTGCCACCCACCCTCCCTCATCCTTTTTGTTATATGGCTGTCATTGACGGATACCGTCTGCCACAAGGAGAAATAGTCCAACTGCTCAATGTCATTGGGCCTCAGCTGATTTTTGCAACAGGCAGTTTCCTTCAGGTACTTGGTGATGGACTTATATATATTTGATATATATATTTGATAACAGACATTGTGGCAAGGTGGCCTGGAAGCAAGCATGCATGACTCCTTTATCTTTACCAACTCAACTGTGGGTCAAGGGGCCCAAAACTCGCAGGGACAGTGGAGGCTGCTTGGGGACAGTGGATCTCCACTGAGGGCATATCTGTTCACACCTGTATAATCCTGCCAATAACAGGGAAGCAGATTTCAATGAGGCTCACCGTATTGCCCAAAGTATTGTGAAGTGCACTTTAGGGAGGTGGAGGTTATGTTTTCAGGCTTTTCAGAAGTCCTTGTCTTCTCTGTGCGCCACAAAAGTGCTGTGCTGTAATATCATTGTTGCACAACATTGCAGTTCATGCGAGAGTGCCCTTGGACGTCAGGGAGGTAGGCGAAGAGGTGGAGGAAGAGAATGAAGATGGCATGAGACGTTGTGATGAACAACCAACACATGTTCAATACATGGCTGAGTTTCGTGCATGCCAACATGTCAATGACACGTTTTTTATTTCCTCCTTTATTTTCCCCCAGTCTTTAAAGCACACTAGCCATTTCCCTGTTAAATATAACATTTGTAGGCCTACTCTCCTTGAAATGTCCATATACAGCAGTGTACCTTTTCATTCCTTAATTTATTTATGCATTAATATTTTTTACTTTTTTATTCATTATTATTTCTTTATTGAATTATGTTAAATTAATTTAAGCAAACAAAAAACAAGTTAAAAAACTAATAAACAAATGAACAAAAACAATATTAAAGTATTAAAATATTCCCTTTTCACAAGATGTAAAATAAGTCTCTGATGTCCCCAGAGTGTGCATGTTAAGTTTTAACTCAAAATATGCAACAGATCATTTTTTACAGCATGTTTAAATTGTCACTTTTTGGGGCTGAGAAAAACACGGCGTTTTAGTGTGTATCCATTTAAATGCAAATGAGCTGCTGCTGCCGGTACAGAGGGCGGAGCCTCACAAGCTATGTGAGGCTATGCTAAAACTGCAGAGTCAGTCAACAGTCGTGGGAGGGGCTTGTGCAAAAGTACGTCACATGCCCAGAATCTGAAAACGGCTTGTTCTGAGACACTGCTTATGATTTATGGGGATAAAAAAAAAGCACTGGGTGGATTTTATAGGTGCCCTTTGAAGTCAAATTGGACAGGAGTAAAGTTTAGGTGCAATTTGCCGGTTGTCCTGCATGTGACCTCATTACTCTGTCACCTTACGATGCACTTAGGGATTTACGATTACTTCAGAGAACTCATAGTTATACGAAGATTTTCAATTACTACTTAAATTAAGATGGTTTTTGGGAAATGGCCCGGAAGTCTAAAATGATTCGTACAATCATTTTACGATCTACTTAGGCTTACAATGCTTTTGGGAAACACAGCCCAGTTTGACACAGTGACATCTTTGACAAAAGATTGTTGAGGTTGCACAGTCTGCCTTGGCTTCTACCCAAGATCTCACTGGGGTCATTTTTATATAACATGACAAGCATCAATCATAAATTGTCTTGCTGCTCTCGGTGGAGCTTCTTTTTGGACAGGGTATATGAAATCTGTCAACTGCGTCAGGTGTATTTCTGGGAACTATCTTTCTAGAAAGTAGACAAGATAACTTGAAATCTACTTGAAAAGCCCACCTATTCTAGTAACCTAACCAACAGTGTACTGGATGTAGGATTAGAATTGGTTGAAGGTTTGTTTCATGTAATTATGCCTAATTTACTGTTGTTATTATTATGGTAAGTACATGTAACAAATGTAACAAGGACACTGTAAAATAAAGTGTAACCCTCTACATATAATAAAATTTGATATGACAAGTGTTACTAAAGTAAATCATGGTAAATGTTGGTGATTTGTGGATTGAAAAGAAATTAATTGTTTTTCAATAAAAAAAAACTTTGTTGCACAAAGTTTTGTTTTCCGAGTCAGTGTTGTTGAGAATGTCCGCTCTGTTTCATCTGGCTTTAAATGAAAAAATCTGAGACATTTGTAGTTTGTATGGAAGACATATGCGCCAAACTTGAATGCTTCTCACTGGATCACACTGCACTGTTAAAATATTATTTAAAATCTGTAAATACTCTGTAGTTACACTGTTGACACCCCCCCCCCCATAACCTAAAACTTAAATAAACATATTTAAGTTTTTTACCTTATTTGTGCACAACTCTCATCTTTTCATATAGGCACTTAAATAACTTATCTGTAGTAATAAAGGGAATGAGCCTTGCTTTGCATGACCTTGTAAATGAGCTATGGCATCTACTCTCAATATTGTTTCTCTCCCTCTGGAGAGAGGTTCATGCAAACATGGAGTGTTTGCTCTGTTTTAATGTGGGGATATTGCGAATAATTGCTCTGCCAGTCCAAATAAAGAGTGAGCCACAGAAGAACAAAGCTTGTCTGCTGGAAAAAGGTAGGGGTTAAAGGACAGGTCAGTCATGAGATCCCAAGAAGGAATCCAGATTGATGGTTTATTTCATGCTTCTTTGGAAGCATTAGGTGTTTTTCTTTCCCCTTTGTATGTGTTCTGAGGCCATTTTAATAGCAAAGGCATTTGTTTTAATATGCAACGGCAGCATGTCTACACCGCAAACAAACAGCTTCTATGCAGAACTCTCAATAAGCTTGCACTGGACTGAGGGAAATGAAAATATGAATGTCCATTTATAATATCAGCATGAAATATTCATCATATTCTGGCAGAAGTCTTTGATTTGTTGTGTTGCATGTCATTATCTCATATCTTAAAGTGGTAGGTATAGCAGATCTGTGATTAAAATGAGCTGAAACATTACTTGTTTATGCCTAACTATACAATAATGTTTGGTTGAAGATGGATTATTAGAGATACTCTATAGTGCCAAGGGCACTGCATGAAACCTGTATTGTTGTTAATACTCTCTAATTACCGATTTTGTATTAGTAAATACCAAATGCTACATTTTGTTTTACCACCAAATTAGTTAGTAACACAGCAGAGCTTTGATTTTAGGCTTTATTAACTCCAGAATTTTTTTTGTTGTGCATGAAAGTTATAATTAGCCTGCACTTTTGTCAAATTTTGCCTATTGCAGCCTACCGAAGGTGATAAATGGATTTTTTTTTTATTTTTAAAGATACAACAAAGAGAAAGACTGCTAGGGAATTAGGGAGACTTGCCCCAGACCCAAAGGAGTTTGCAAAAAAACACACATTGGGAAAGCAGCCTGAAACTGCTGCCACAGCAAATACATGGACTGAAGAAATATACAATGGCGATTAGATAAGAAGCAAAAACTGTCAAGTTAAAACGCTAGTCTACAAGATGTAATTTAAAAGTGCTCACTGGCTGGATCTGGCTTTTTCTCTGCTGTATTCTAATACCAATGTATTTTTCAAACACCCTGTTTTACTTTGTATGTCCCGGCTCCCAGGGTACTTACGTGTAAATGTGTATTGATATGGAATGTATTACATTTATTTAAATTAATTAAAAATAGGTAAATCCTGTAGGTTTGTTGTGGAAGAGTATGCACTATTCAGCTACGAAACCAATGAGGTATACAAAATATATTCGATGTGTGCTATATATATAATCTAACCTTTCATTGAAGTAAAATAATTGAAAGTGGGGGGAATATATGAAATGAATATTTTTTCTCCAAAACACATTGGGAACAATTATTTGCCCCCTTTTATTATTATTATTTTTATTATTACTTTTTGCAACCTCCTTTTCCAAGATAACAGCTCTGAGTCTTCTCCTATAATGCCTGATGAGTTTGGAGAACACCTGACAAGAGATCAGAGACTATTTCTCCATACAGAATCTCTCCAGATCCTTCAGATTATCAGATCCATGTTTTGTTTTGATTTAGATGTTTGTTTTTGGATCACTGTCCTGTTGGAAGATCCAAACATGGCCCATTATAAGATTTCTAGAAGAGGTTGTCAGGTTTAGATTTTTTAACTGTTGGTATTTGATCGAATCCATGATGCCATGTATCTGAACAAGATGCCCAGGACCTCCGGCAGAAAATTAGGCCCACAGCATTAAAGAGTATTTCATTTTACACATGGGGTACTTTTTTATCCCTGTATGAACCAAACCCATGTGTTTGCTGTCAAAAATGCTATTTTTTTTGTTTCATCTGGCCATAGAACCCGTCCCGTTTGAAGTTTCAGTAGTGTCAGTTACTTTTCAAATGTTCTATGGTCAGATGAAACAAAAATAAAAAGAGCTTTTTGGCAGCAAACACTTAATATGGGGTTGGAAAATGAGTGTGCTGAACTGAAGAGAAGAAGCGCCAACATGAATCTGGGAATCTGAAGGATCTGGAGAGATTCTGTATGGAGGAATGGTCTCTGATCTCTTGTCAGGTGTCAAACGCATCAGGCATTAAAGGAGAAGACTCAGAGCTGTTATCTTGGAAAAAGGAGGTTGCAAAAAGTATTTAATAAAAGGGGGCAAATAATAGTTCCCAATGTGTTTTGGAAAAAAACAATTATTTCATAATGTAATTTCCCCCATTTCATAATGTGATTTTCTTCTACTGACATTTTAATACTAAGCCTACCTTGACCTTTGCACAAAAAAAAAAAAAAAATCAAGCTTTCGTGGAGATGTTGGGCAAGAAAAAAAAAAAAAGATTATAAACACCAGGGATTGATGGATTACCAGAGCATTGCAAAGCTTTCTGGGGAGTATTTGAAAAAGACCTTTCCAGGGTTCTATGGGAAAATAATAAAGCTCCCAAATGCTCCAAAAATGTATCAAGGTGAAGTTATTTCTTTACTTCCAAACGTAACATTCTTATTGACTTCTTGAATTAAATGCAATATTATGATCTAGTATTTTACATTACAGGTATTTTTTCACTGATTAAGTATTATTTCATTTAAATACTCTCCTCCCATAAATTTAGCGTCTGAAAGGGAAATGTCTCGATTACGTATGTAACCCTCATTCCCTGAAGAAGGGAACGGAGATGAAGTCGACGTGTTGACTGATTGGGATCACGCTTAGGGAACCTGTCATCTTTGAGTATTGATAAAACGAGCCAATGCACATTGGCGTGCGAGAAAAAAATGCCCAGCAGCGCGGGGTTAAACACGGAAGCGTATGCACGCACCACTTGTTTTTCGCTGAGGAGCCGAGCGGAGCCTGGAGTCAGTGGTGGACCAGCAGTAGTGGCGACGGGACTACGTCTCAGCTCCCTCCTTCAGGGAATGAGGGTTACATACGTAACCGAGACGTTCCCTTTCTGTTGCTCACGTTCAGTGTAGTCGACGTGTCAACTGATTGGGATCCCTATTAAAACGTCACTAGTGCTGCCACCTTCCAGTGCCTAGACAAAAGCCTCCTGACCCCCCGCTAGAGGTCTGTAAGCCCATCGGGACCCGACAGGGCCCGACACACTAAGCCCATTTGAGCCGGGCTCGGGTCGGACTCATACTTTTTACAGATCGGGCTCGGGTCGGACTCGGGCTTATTTAGCTTCTCTCCTTTCATTGTGCCCATAATATACATGCAGAGCCAACGTCACATAGTGTGTAAGAAATATTGTTATATTTATTATATTATTAATATTATACATCGCCTAAGCAACACAAATGTAATACGCACACGTGTCACTCACGTGCATTAACAGGTGACAGTTGACCATGCAGAGGATCAGTTTTATTAATATTATTTAACATTAGCTAGTTGGCGAAGAGTTCTTCATTTTTGAACATTGTTTTGAACATTGTTCTTCAGTTACTTAAAAGCAAAGAAAGGTAGGCTGTTTATTTATTTCCTAGGTAGGCCATATATTACTCAAGCTTTGCCAAGAGAAAGACACGGGCTTGCCTCAGGGAGCCGTACCGTGGATAATACACATATGGGATCGCTGTAGGGATCACAACATATGGACCCAGCCTAGCACAAGTTCCACCAGTGCATATGAGTGGTAGGCCTAGCATCGGATGCTCCGCCACTTCTAATGCTGAAGGGGTGTGGAGGAGCTCAACATGGTTTGACTAAAGGGGAACTCAACTGGAGCAAGAATGGCACACGTATCCAGTCCATATGAGGGGACTGGCGCAGCAAGCCGACACATCGAGCGGGGCTCACGGTGTTAACTGGCTTCTACTGTATGTGAAGAGAGCACACAGGAAGCAACCGGCTCAACAAGTAGGCTATAGAATCTAGCAAACGTGTTAGGTGTCGCCCAGCCCGCAGCTCTACAAATATCTGTTAGTGAGGCACCCTGCACCAACGCCCAGGAAGCAGCTACACTCCGGGCTCGCAGTCCCGGGGGACAAGGTGCATCTTGGGACTCATACGCCAAGATGATGGCATCCACTATCCAGTGGGCCAACCTCTGCTTGGAGACGGCCTTTCCCTTCCTCTACCGTATGGTGCCCCGTACCTGAGAGAGAAGGTCCTCCCTCAGAGGAATGGGTCAGGGAGGGGCTGTCGAGAGGAGCATAAGTTCGGGGAGCCAGGTCCGGTTGGGCCAATAAGGGGCAACTAGCAAGACCTGCTCCTCTTCCTCTCTGACTTTGCACAGTGTCTGTGCAAGAAGGCTCACTGGGGGAAACGCATACTTGTGGAGGCCCCGGGGCCAGCTGTGTGCCAGCGCATCCATGCCGAGGGTCCCCTCGGTCAGGGAGTAAAACAACTGTCAATGGGACGAATCCAGAGAGGCAAACAGATCTATCTGTGCGGCCCCGAAGTGGTCCCAGATCAGCTGGACCGCCTGGGGATGGAGTCTCCACTCTCCCTGGGCCACAGGCTGTCATGAGAGCTTGTTGGCGGCACGATTGAGCAGGCCGGAAATATAAGTGGCACAAAGTGACCTCAGATGCTTCTGACTCCATAGGAGGAGTTGCCAGATTGAGGACACACAACAGGTATTAGCTGTTAATTGACAATGAAAGGTGAGGACACTTGCATACTATAAATTGATGAGTTGACACTGTAAGTTGATGAGTTAATTTAATGATTTATGATGAGTTGATATCACGTTTTAATATGCAGTTTGTTAGCTGGCTTCCATGGCTGCAATATGCTGTGTTTTCCGCCAATTGGCATCCCGGGGTGTCGAAATACTATTTGGTGAACTGGCAGTGGGCGAGATCACACAGACCAAAACAAAAACAAACATTCCAACACAGAACGCACATTTCAAAACAGAATAACTGGCTATGTCATTGTTTTTCAGAGAAACAAGTATGTGCACTCATCATGTTTCCTAAATATCTGCAAGCATATCATGGTATTTTTATGCTTTAGTACAGTCAAAAACTTACATACAGCACCTTTAAGTTTACACAGGGCCTAATATAAGCATAAGCGTATTTATTCATTTGGGGCTAGAAGATCATCACTTCAGAAACCTCATATACTGTACTGCACTACACACACACACAGAGAGAGAGAGAGAGAGAGAGAGAGAGAGAGAGAGAGAGAGAGAGAGAGAGAGAGAGAGAGAGAGAGAGAGAGAGAGAGAGAGAGAGAGAGAGAGAGAGAGAGAGAGAGAGAGAGAGAGAGAGAGAGAGAGAGAGAGAGAGAGAGAGAGAGAGAGAGAGAGAGAGAGAGAGAGAGAGAATCTGCTAAGAGGTCTCAAGAGAGCATAATTTTCAAGTGCAAAGCTCTGCAGTTTGACTGTGGGAGCTCAGCAGCCAAGGGAGATCTCATTAAAAAAATGCCACGACTCTCCAAAATCCACAGAGAAAAAAACAATTGCTTCCATTTAAAAGTATAAATATTCTCTTTTTTACGATATATTTTGCACACAGCTACAGATTCTCATTGATCTTTTTCTTGAGCTATGGATTATGGTAGGATTTTCATATACTCACTCTAACACATCTCTGTTAAACGGCTTCTTGCTGTTGCCAAGAAACTCGCCGATCATCTGTCGGCTCAGCCCCTTCCTCTGGAGCAGGAAGTGCGCCACACCTATGGGTGTATCCGGAATGAAACCACGAGAGATGAGAAACTGAAGGCCCTTGTCTGGATTTCTGTTCGATTCAAAGAAAAAGAGGTAGACAGCAGATGGGAGTTGGGAGTTGGGACAAAGAGAGAGAGAGAGAGAAACATATTAGTACTGTTAACACAATATTAGTTAACACAAGATTATTAGTGAACAGTAATATAAAAAAAATAGTCTATTCCCCACACAAAGCTATTTTATGACTTCAGAAGATATTAACAGTTGTATGGACTAATTTTCTGTGATTTTGTGAGCACTTCTGATTCATTAGCCTATAGTTAATAACTGAATAAGAATAAGAATAACAAAAGGTAGTACATGATCAAATAAATTGCGCTTCAAACCAGTGTGTTTATGATTACGATAACAAACAACAGTTTGCAATATCAAGCAACATAATGGACAAGTTTTGTACAGCTTAAATAAATGGAAGTGGATGAAACCAGAAGCCTTTCAGATATAAAAATGTAGAAACATGTACATGCCATGATGAAACAGGTCTGTTAGGCTCTCTTGAAAGGACAGACACCTTCACATTCCACAAAAGCCAAGTGCGCATTAATAACCTCTATTTTTCCATTCAGTGCCTTATCAATAACCAGAATGTCAACGCTTTCCTGCCTTCAGACAATAAAAGTGACAACGAGGGACAGAAAGAAGCTTCTCGGCTGTACTTTATAGAGTTGCTTTATTCCTCTGGTCAGCATTCTCATTGCTAAGTCTTTGCCCGGGGGGGAAAAAAAGTACATGGATTTATAGAGGGTCCAATAAACTTTCATTCATCCACATGCTGAGAAAACCACGTTCTCTGACTGCATTCTACAATATCCCTATTTCACAGCTTCTTCCCTATTCATTACACTGATTTACTCCTTATATTAAATGCACGACTCTTGCTGACACAGTCTAGCTTTACTGAGGAGAACATGATATTATGAACAGCCTGTTTGTCAGTTACAATAAAAAGCCTGTTACTATGTTTTACTGTAAGGGCATTGAAATGATATGCAATTGAATGATATTAGATTCTGGAAGGGTTATGCTGTTTTTCTTTTATCTGTTTATTGTGATGGAGAAAACAGAAAAAAAAATTGACTCTGGTGATTCATTAAACAAGTTAAATGGCCCATACATCTCTAGAGTGCGTCTGTTCATTTAAACTTTCTATCAAGTAAAAATGGTTGTAATTTTTGCAGAAAACGTATATAAATGCTACAGTAAAAACTTAATAGGTTAACTGTATGTTAAAAATATATTACATTAGATGCATGAATTTAATTTGGAAAGTTTAGCTCCTTCCATTAGAGAGGAAGTGTCCTGTGTTTAAAATGCAGATTAATTCATTTATTTAATAATAACGTGTCTGTGGCGGTTGCAGCAAGGATGGAAATAAAAGAGTTGGATATAATTGCAAGCAGTTCTTTTTAATTAAATCAAACTCAAAATAACACTTCTCAGGGTAACTAACACAGACAAGATCAGACAAAAGCCCTATTCGGACAGACTAGGTTTTTTTTAATGAATCACTTGATATAACTTTTATTTATTATTAAAATCCTATTTAAATTAACTTCAAATAGCATAAGTTTAAGTGAGCAGAGACATCTATACAAGTATCTTACCTGACACTGATATTAAAAAGGGCAGTATTTACAGTTTCCACGATTTGGCTTTATTTATCAATGTTGTAATTTTTTATTTTTTCATCGGATACCATCCATGTTGAAATGTAATGAAACCATGTGAAAGATTGGTGCGCAAACGGTAGCTCAGGTATAGGTAAAAAAAAAAAAAAAAAACATAAGGAGAAGCATTAGTATAATACAGTGTACAATATCAGCAATCACAGACATTCGCACACAGATTAGATTTCTCAAAGTTCTACGAAAAACAGTAGGTAACTTGCCCTGGAATTTTCAATGAGGTTGTGTAAGAAAAACACAGATTTACATAATCATAAAGTACATCTGTGAAATATAACCCAGAACGTTGGCACAACGTACCCAACCTTCTAGCGTTTTAACAACATGGCCAAAAGGTTGCTATAACTGCGTTGTGTGGTGAAGGTTGTTACAGCATTGTCACAATGTTGACATTGAACCACCGTTCAGGGACATAGCTTAAAGGTCCCATGACATGCTACTTTTTGTAGGTTTTAATATAGGCCTTAGTGGTCCCTAGTACTGTATCTGAAATAAATTTTCAAAAATTCAGCCTCGGTGCAGAATTATAGCCACTACAAGCCAGTCCCAGAATGAGCTTCCTTCCAACAGGCCGTTTCGGTGTCTGTAGCTTTAAATACTAATGAGGAGGAGAAAGGCGGCGCAAGGTGGAGGGTGGGTGTGGCCTTGACCATCTTGCGCAACGGTACCGGTCCGTGCATGTTTACGTTGGATATAGCAATGGCACGAGGACACGCAGTCATTCAAGCATTTCAGTTTGACCCAGAATCTGATCCGGATGGAAAAGCAACAACTCAGTGGTTCCAGCAGGACGTTTCCGAATGGTTAGTTTAAAATATTATGTCTGGATACGGTACTTTATTCGGATGGTTTACAGTTATTATCATGTAGCTAACGCTAACCTACTGTTTCCTTTTCATGGGAGATCTGTAACATCTGTAATTTATCTTATTACAATTACATCATCAAGCTCTGCGATCTTGAAATGTGGATATCGCGCGCGCCGTATAACCAACAGGAAAACGGTTATCCAAATAACAAAGAAGTGTACAACACTCGCGTTACAGTGTGTGTATTCACACGCATAAACTGCATAGCTAATGTGACAGCCACATTCTACGTGTAACAGTCTAGGCAACCATAAACAGTAAAGCAACACACTTATATATCATTAGTTGACTTACTTGTCCGAGGTGTGTAGCTGAGCCAAAGAGAGTGATCCAGACTTTAGTTTCAGACGTTCAGCAAGCCCAGCTCTGTATTAACCCTTCGGTGTTCATTTGTAACGTTACATCCAATTATTGAGCAATTGTTATGCTTCGCTCGCTCAAAAGCCATGATATCTCTCGTGGACAAACTAAAATCGCGCGCGTTCCTACTTCCTAGCTCATTTTCTCATGGGCGGAAAATATTCTCTGGGCGGGCAAAGCAGAGACAGGGGAGGTAACATTCCTCCTTATGACGTCACAAGGAGGAGATTCAAGGTCAGCGCGATTGAGCTTCCATTTTCTCAAAGGCAGAGAAAGATAGCAAAAGCTCGATTTACATCGATTGAAATTTCTAGACACTTGGGGACCATATACAGGCTAGGGGAACTCATATTAATGTTAAAAAACCTCAGAAAGTGAAAATTTCATGTCATGGGACCTTTAAGGTTGTGCCTATGGTGTCTGGACAACCACTGGACGACATGTGTACTCGTCACTGCCCTGAAGCACGAAAATTTGCCTTTTAAAATTCAACCGACCGTTGGCCCTTCTCATTCTTCATCGAACAATGATGCGAGAGAATCACTTTTAATTTACCAAATTTACGTAATTATTCAAACACAACCTACAACTTCCTTGTCTAATGTGACATTTATTTAAACATCACTTACAGGTGTTGATTATAATTAATCTACTGTTAGGCCCATAAATAATAATAAGGATAAACAATATTTAGAAAGTATATAATTATCTAACATATTAACCACAAAACAAAACTTGCTAAATGTGGGATATCTATATCTAGCATAAAAAAAAAATATTATCAGAATGTCGTCTCTCAGTTGCTGAATGTCGTGCAACAACGTTGCTACAGCCCAATTGTATTGTCTTACAATTCCACGTTGTTACAATGTTGCGAGCACGTAGACAGCGACGTTGCCATAGTAGAAATGCAACACGCCACAGACTTTGCCACAACGTAAATGTGTTTGCTGGGTTATTACTGATTTTCTGGAGCTCAGCTATACAACTACAGTTACTACACAGACTGTCAACATACTCTCAACAGGTAAATGATTTCTTTATTAAAATGTCTATAACTTATACCTTTAAAAATTGTAACAATAATTTCCTAACAATCATGTTTTATTCTCTTTTAGTTTAACAGAACATGTAGCGTGAGCAGCTCTGTTCAGTTAAGGATACTTATCTTCTCTTCTCCACAAAGTAACAGAGATATGGAATTTATGATCCATATTGTTAGATTTTTTTTTAATTATGACTTTATGCCTAAACATACCCAATCACAAAAAAAAAACCATTAAAGCTATACCATGACTTTATATCACTTTTTCCTTTTAACATGGTAAAGGGCTCATTCTGTCCATTTTTGCTAATTTTGGCCTTCATGAACATAATTGTTTTTACGTAATCAAATGGAAGAGACACAATGTAAAACTCAATTGTTTATTTCAGATGCTGTCATGTACCATAACCTCATCATCTGCAAAGAGAAACTGCCACTCAGAATACACACATAATGAAGGATGTAAAGACATCATAAGGGATTGTGAACTGGAACATGGTCTTCATTACATATATATCGTGTTCAATGTCAATTGTTATTTATTAATGTATTAAGCAAACAACTGTTATTAGAGCACTGCCATTTTTGCTACAATCTGCCGTGTCAATAAAAAATAAAAGTACATGAACAAGAACATGCTGTTTTTTTTATGTAAAACCCAAATAGAGGCAACAAGATATAAATATTGTTGAAAAGGTTAAAACACCATTAAGGTTCTATATAGCACTTTCAAAGCATAGTTCTTTATGAAACCTTATTAAAAGGGTTCTATTTAGCACCAAAAAGGGTTCTGTTATTGTTACAAGCCGAAGAACCCGTGCGTAGGGGTCAGGGGTTAGTCTTCCACCGTACGGCCATGATTATAGCTTATAAAGTTCCTTACACAAACACATGGCTTCACGTCAGAAGGCCTTTATTGGAACCATATGGATTACTTTATATGTACTTTTTTGGGGTTCAGATTTTCACCAGCTTTTCACTCCCTTTATAAAGCTGGAGGAGACAGGACATTTTTTAATATAACTCATAAATGTCATATACACCTAGGATGGCTTCAGGGTGAGTAAATCGTGGGCTAATTTAAATTTTGGGGTGAACTATCCCTTTAAGGGTGAACTGTCTGAGCAAAGACGGTGCAAATATAAAACTGCCTTTCACTTTAGTGTGAATTAAATAAACTAGTGAGAGTGTAAAAAGTGTGTTTTGGGGAGTGAATTATCTAAAAGTACACAGGGCCAAAGGTGCTTCCATTTGAAGAAATGTCTCCATATCTTCACATCCAGAGAGACAGAAAGAGCTTTAGCTACATGTAGCTACACAAGCTACATTCACCTAACACTCAACTAACATCTGTGCTCTGATTCTATTCTGGCATTTTAAGAAAAAAGGGGGCAGGTGAACTGCAGACACAAGCCCTGCATAAAACATGACACTTACAAGACAGAAAGAGTGCAGCTTTTTGAGGCGATCATGGCCAGTTTCATTTCTTTAGACACAAACACACACAGACAGAATCAGACATCTATGTTCAAACCCACACACAAACCTCCATGTTTTCCTTTCTCCGCTCTCCTGCTGTTTTCCTCTCTTTTGAGGAAAAGAAACATTCCCATTCTATTCACGAGGCAGGTGAAAACTCAATTTAGGGTGGTATACTCACTCACCCCCTGTTCACGCATCAACGTCCTCTATATGTCCTTTACATGCTCTTTCCAACGTATGCACACACACTGCACTGCCCCCATAATCCTTCTCCTAATTATCTGTTTAGGGAAAGCACTTTCCAGTCCCCAAATATCTCTGTTAATCCAAAGTCTGATTTCAGTGTTTCGTCCCAGAGCACACACACACACACACACACACACACACACACACACACACACACACACACACACACACACACACACACACACACACACACACACCTACCTGCTTTAGATTCAGTCTGAGCTGTCACAGGTATTAGGCTACCCTGCAGAAAATGAACTGCTGGAACTAATGACAACCCCTCTCTCTTTTCACTCACTCTCTTGGAGCAAAACCTCCATTTGATTAAAAATTGGCTTATCCTTATCTGTCGGGGTGTTTGAGGTGATGACGTGAGGGTAAGGGAGAGACTTGTTTATTTTTATTTTGCTTTCTTTAATAGTGATAAAAGTTGATCGATTAACAGATTTAATCAAACTATTGTATTTGGCATATCACATAAATCCAAAGTAGAATAATATTAAACTAAGATACTATATCATGCATGTATAAAATGTCCATAATAATGCTGTAAAGCTTCTGAGCGAGATATGGTGTATGCCATTTCTGCAGGCTGCATAAAGTAATAGAGTCTTGTTTGTGTTTTTAGCAGGATGCTTAAACACTTTATTTGGAGTCCCTATGTAGATGAAATGTATGTACATACATTTTATTAAATTGTATAAAAACTTGAACTAAGTCATGAATTAATGGTTTCGCTGTTGTTGTTGTTTGCTTAACAAATTGGTTAAGTGAATGAATAAAATGACTCACTGATGCTTTAAGTCAGTTGTCACCAACTACTGGCCTAAGATGTAACCTCTAGAAAGGGTCAGTGGACAAATCTGAACAGATTCAAAAGTAAAACAATAGCTTCATTTTAGGGGGGCTTTTACATGACACCGATTTCAACATGCGCTTTGGCCATTTTGAAAACAGGTTTGAAAGTACACGTTTTTGAAAATGATAGCATTATTGCCTCTGTGTAATCTACAAAAAAGTGCATTTGTGAAATCAGTGATGTCATGCGCATGCATATTACGTGTTCAGTCTATAGGTGCTAAGTGTTTCTTTACAAAGTGACATCGCCAACTACTGGTGAATGGGGATCATTTTGACAACGTTGTCATCTGTACATGAAACTTTTTAAAAAAAGCAAAGGAAACCTTTTTTTGTTTGTTTTTAGAACATTGTTGCTGTGTAAACATACCCTCAAATGAACAATTTTCCCCACAAAATGTTATTAAAAATTGACCCCCAAAAAAATTTGAAAATGTAAAACATTATTTATTCATTGACAAAACTGTTCCAAAGAAGAAATCAATTATATGGGTTTTGAAAAACAAGAGGGAAGATGAGAGTGAATGACATCATCAAAATTTTCATTTTTGGGCGAACTATTTCTTGAATGACAGTTGAAGCTGAGTTATTTGAGGGATATAGCCATATGTTCAAAATGATCACAGTACTTTTCTTTATTTAAAAGAAATCTGATGAGCGGGTGGAAAATAAACAGCCTCCCACTCAACTTGGCAGGCAGTATATAGCCCTCCCAGCTGATTCAAAATCAAGTGCACACATACATTCACTCACCCATAAAGCAGATGTATTCCCTCTGTTACTTTTTACCGTGTATATTGCCATCATCAATGCAGGGCAAAGAAGGTTTCATATGGTGAAGATGGAAAACAAATTTGTAGATTTTGCACCTTTTTTTGCAAGATGGACAAAGAGCTGTTGTGCGTAGATGCAAGCCTATTTGCAAGTTATGTAAGCTACCACGTCAGGAACACACTGTTAGATGCTGTTTGGAAATCTGAATTTAAAGAAGAAAAAAAATATTCACTCATGACTCAGATCTACTCCTTTATTTGCCTGTGCTATTACATGCACACAATTACTTTCAGTACAAAATGCATTCATTAAAAGGTAAAAACAATGCGTTTCACCATAGACGCTGAGACAACAATGAAAGGGAAATCATGGAGATCTTTTATGGTGTACTAAAGAAAAGCAGTACTTAATCTGAATGAGCTTTTAACTTTTTAAAGCCATATTCCGCCAGTGGATTTTTATAGCTGATGAATAACTTTTAATTAGGCTCTCTATCTTCAGAGTATGGCAATGCTTTAAAGGAACTACAAATTACCCTGAAGTGCCACTGCAAGGTCATGGGGAAATAAATGCAGAAGTAAGGGTAAAAGTCATATATTTCTTCAATTATTGGGGTGGGATCTTCAATTTTCTTTTAAAATAGATGGTAAAATAGAAAAGAGGACACAGAACAGCAAACCAACTTTATATTAAGTCCTTTCATTACATTTAATGTAATTACAATTTATGTAATTTCATCTATAAATACACTATTGACCCTTACCTTACACCTTAACCCAGCCTTAAACCCAACCATACCATGAAACTTGTCCCTAACCTTACCCACATCCCACCCCAATAGCAGCAAAAGTGTTTTCCATTACAACTTGTACACAATAAGTACATTGAATAGTATGTGTCAAAACACCATTCAACATGTTGCATTCTCAGCATTGCCACGAGGGGAGCCATTTTGTGCAAAAAATTGTAAAGAGAACATCATGTTGCAAACAATCAGGAGATCCTTACCTCTGTGTTCACGTCCCATCCCTAATTACAATACACATGAGTTTTGCTTTGGGTGCTTGGGGGAAGAGCATGCTCCCTTGCGTACGAGCATGCGAGTGTGAGTACTGCGACCTGTTCTCACTCACTCAACGTCTGTCCCTTAATCGAGGTGGTGAATCGTGCAGTGGCCAGGTTACAGCTAGAATGGCCACAAGAACAAGAGACCCACAAGCGCTCAAAGTTAGAAGACAGATTTCTGTCCAGTGGCCAAGGGGACGGGCCCGAGCGACGGTCTCTCACCTTTTTCGAGGACCTCCATGAGGAGTTAAATTGTTCATGAGGGGAACCATATTCATTGCGTGTCTTTGTGTTCTCGATGTCGACTTATTCGACTATCGTGAGCGCATGGGCACATGCTTATATGATGATGCCTCAGGTGGAAGAAATGCCTGCTATCTCTCCCCTGGGAGCTCAACGTCATTGAATAAGCCAGCACTGCCATGCAGACTAAGCAGACGGCCCATGCTATCAGCCATTCTATGTCGGCTTTGGTTGCCATGGAGAGGCATCTGTGGCTAAACCTCATGGGCATCAAGGACAGGGACAAAGTGTTTCTACTTGCAGAGGGAGGCCCAGAAGCAGAGTGTGGTGAGGTGTGTGAGGAGGCCAGATTTAAGGACCATCATCTCCGCAGAGAAAAGGTCCTGAGGCTTTTGCACACAAGTCCTTGGTGGTGTGCCCCCTTGGGAATGGGTGCGTAATAATATATCAAGTAGCTCCTTCCCAACATCCTCACGACACCGTTGTTCCATCCCTGCTCCATGGTGATACCTTTGGGCCTTCTACACATGAGACCATTTCCATTGTGGCTTAGAGCCAGGGGATTTAATCCAAGGGCCTTTCCCCAGAGGCAAGGGTCTATGCGCCAAAGGCTTTGTACCCTTTCTATGTGGATCAGACCCCGAATCCTCACCTTGGACCCCACTCTAGCCATGTGTTGTTGTCGCAAGATGCTAATGACAGACTGGGGTGTGGTCTTAGATGACCATTCAGCCCAAGAGATCTAGATCTAGGTCATCATCTCGATTGGTACATCAATTGCTTCAAATTGATGGCTGTATTTCTAGCCCTGAAGTACTTCCTCCAGCAGCTAAGGGGCTACCATGTCCTAGTGCCGGTGGACAATACTACGGTGGTCATCTACATAAATCACCAAGGCGGACTGGGTTCGTGGCATCAGGCTAGTGCGGCAGGATCTGCTTTGGGCTCAGGACAAGTTCCTATCCCTCAGGGAGATTTACATTCCTGGGCATATGAATGTTGAACTCCACCCTGAGGTAGCCACAGGTGAGCACAATGCCCCCTCTACTTCTCTCTGAATCACCCAGCCCCCCTGGGTCTGGACGCCATGGCCCATGGATGGCTAAGAATGCGTCTTATGTTTCCATCGATCGCACTGCTCCTGGGAGTCCTGGCCAAGCTCTGTCAACAAGGGTCTTCCCTTTTATTGGTAGCAACTCGTTGGCCGACCAGAGTTTGGTTCTAAGATCTAATATCCTTCCTCAATGGCTCATCTTGGGCGATTCCAATCAGGAGGGACCTTCTGTCTCAGGCCCAGGGGACAATATTTCATCCCCGGCATGAGCTTTGGAACCTTCACGTTTAGCCCCTGAAGGGGACCAGCTAAGGGATGCTGGGCTTCCAGTTGATGTAGTACAGACTATTGTGCCATGGCCCAATCCACTAGAAGAATTTATGCCCTTAAATGTTGTATCTTTGAAAGGTAGTGTACTGCCAGATTGTTTCAGTGCTGGAGTTTCTGCAGAAAAAGTTGTCAACAGGCACATGTCCAGCTACTCTCAGGGTATTGGTCGCCACCATATCAGCTTGTCACGTCATGATCGACGGGGCTCCAATGGGGAAACTAGGCAGCTGAGGCCTCGCATCAAAGTGAAGCTGGTCGAGACCCCTTTTGAGCCACTAGAGTCAGCTCCTGTCAAGCTAAAGATTGGGGATTTGCAGGCTCTGCCGATCTAGTCTGGATTGGTGAAGGCTTTTTGCCTTCCACCTTCCTAAAGTTAAATTTTCTACTGTGCATCCGGTCATTATTGAAGCCTTCTGTCCTCCGCCGTCCACACAGGAGAAACTCCATTTACTGTTTCCAGTTTGTGTTCTCCAGACTTACGTCCACCGCACTAGCCAGTGGCATAATTCAGAACAACTTTTCATTTGCTATGGGGGCTGCAACCGGGGGGGACAGCAGCACAATGTACAACGGCACAAGCAAACAATGTCTTATTGGGTGAGGGATGCCATTGCCCTAGCCTATGAGGTGTGGACAAGCGTGGACCGGTAAGCATATATTTTACTTATATATTTTTATCAGAAGCGTACCCTCACTTTTTCAGGCAATTAATTCTTTGTACACATTGTGCGTTCTGTGCTTTTATAAGCAGTACGAACTGAACAGATACATTTTCTGCGCAATATGACTGTGACTGAAGACCAAATGTTTAATTTTGCATTAGTGGCGTGCGAATCACCAAAGGTGCGTTCATCAGCACGTTCCAAAAATGATAAGACTTGTGCAAACTGTTCCTATCGCGATGCTGATGATAAAATGGGCAACCCATTTGAATTTTATTGAGAATGTAGTAAAACGTTACAGAGAGCATGATCTAAAACAGCCACTAAAAAGACTGATGAAAAAAATGGAAAACATCATCCTGCACCAACATAAATTATAAAGCTTTTTCTATTGAATTTATTGTGGTCAATTTTGAGTAGTTGTAGAATTTATAATAGATAATTTTTTACTAAAGATTTATATTGCAACTGTGGCATGTTGTAGCTATAGTTTCTAAATGCGTAGGTTGCTTTTTTTCATAACAAATGCTATAGATTAAAATGTTAGAAAAAAGTTAACATTGGCCTAAGCAATAGTAATGAGGAGCCAACAATATTCTTACTTGTAATTAAATCCTTATAGTAACAAATGCTATAGTTAAACAATTACAAGTACTATGTTAGTTTTAAGGCCGAGCACAAGTTAGAAAGAGCTATGGAGAAAATGGACCTTCTTGAATTATCGACTAAACAATTGTTTTCCCCATGTGTAAAATGTGTTCCGCTAATACAGATATTAGGAAAAATATATTATAAGTAAATATATTTTGACTTCCCATTGCACTTTTGGCCAATATGGCTACTTTACACTTCAACCCCCAACCCCCCGCCCCCCGGCACCCCACCCCTCCCCCAAACCAAAACTACATAGGGAGACAACCAATCCCCCCATGACCCCCTCGCCCCCTCCCTGCCAACAATGCCCCATACCCTTTGGTGAGTACCGGCACTTTATTTTTTCCACTTCAAGCACTGCACATAGTTCAGCACAGTCCTGATTCAACCTTTCCCATCATGCTCCTCTGTGATGTTTTGCGTACAGAGAGCTCTTATCAAACTATGCCTCAGTCACTCTTGGCTGAACATAGACAATATACATGCGGGAGCAGAATTTTAATTGGTAGCGATGTGACACTGCAGAAATAAAGCCAATACGTTTTGTAAAGTGGAGCTGCATTTCTCCAGCTTTGAATTACAGATGTCCTTGTTGGAATGGTGTATGTGGAGGATATGACAGTTACAAGAGCAGACAGTTACTTTGCATGTTAATATTACTGAAATTAATACAAGAGGTAAATAGAAAAAGAAAGAGAGACATCTCTTTTGAAAACTCAAATTAGTAGATAATGAAGTAAAACAATACAAAATTAATAAACAGCTATAAAACTAATTAAAAATTCAATATGATAAACAAAATACACAAATTGAATACACATTAAATTAATTTATATTTATATACAAATTGTTGTGAAATATTCACACACATACAGTATATATATATATTTGTGTTTACCTATCACATTCATCTAAGAAACTGTGCCATTTTACTTGAATTTACTCTATACACAAGCTTTACAATTTCTAATCAGGCACTTATTGTAGCATCTGATTTCTGGCACTGCAGCAAAATAATGTCTGAATGCCTTGAGGGAGATTGCCATATTGCAGTCATGCATGAATTTTTGAAATTATGTTCCTTGCTAGTAAACTGACATAATCTTGATGTTATCTAATCCTTATAAAATCCATTATGTATGAATAAAAGAACAAACTGGTCCTGTATTAAAAAATAAAATCTGAACAAAACATGTTAAAATTAGGTTTCGGTGAAATGAGCTTGAGGAAATTAGCCAGAAGTTATTTGGATCAAAAATTACATACAGAATGGAGATAATTGCTATATGTAATTAGGTATAACAATAAGGAATTCAGGAAACAGGATAGAGATGAGATCTTACCCTGCTATAAAGATCTTTGCTATTAATAGTAAAATAATAGAATATTAAACATAGCTGCCAGCAGCAATTACATTTGATAACTTTTGAATAGTTGGTGGTCAATATTTATGTGGACATTATGACAATGATACCTACTGTATAAAGCAGTGTTTCCCAAACTTGTTGGACCCCCAACCAGAATACAATTTGTTTGTCACCCTCATCTGACACACCTGATTCAACTCATCAGCTCATTAGAAGGGAGTGCAAGAACTAAATTGTGTGCGTCTGAAAATGAAGACATCCAAATTGGGGCCTCTAGGATGGAGGCACTGCTATAGAGTTTAGTGTCAGGATGCAAAAACATTGTTGACATGGTGTTTACGCCAATGACTTCATTAAAGCTATACTGTATGGGATTTTCTTTCATATGACTACCAACTGAATATTACTTTCTAGCCCCTCCCATTCCGAGGGCGTTTTAACTCCTACGGTGGCCGTATTATTTCAAATCTGCCGGCAGCCATGAGTAATCTCCCCCTCGCATTCGTCACGGAGCCACTGAGTGTAAAAACGCGAAAGGCAAAGCTTGAATTTCCAGGTATGTCCCTCTTTGTCTAATGTATTTTCAAGATGGATGCGCAACATGGCTTCCGCCATTCGAGCGACTCGCTCGTATGTATTCTAAATGGCAGATTATACACTTACGAGAATACTTAATTAGTTGGTTGAAGTGATTACACATTAATGAGAATGTATAATTTTGAAAGAACAAAGTGTTTTTTGCTAAAAATCAACTTACAATATTACACAGTGTAGCTTTAAGGTATATCTGAAAAGTAACATTGAACACTAAAAGGCAAAATATAGAAGAAATCCATACAGTTACAGTTCTAGGGGCTGCCATAGACTCCCATCCAGAAATGTTGAAAACAGAAGTAGAAAGCTTATGAACAATATGTGCCTACTAGGGATGCTCATTTCGGTTAATTTTCCCGATCGACAACCGCCGATCGTTATCCGAGTATTAAACATTTACTGATAAGATTATAATATTGAATTGGCATTAAATAAAAATAAAATGACCCGTTAAAAATACAAACCATTTTGTTTGTTGTTAAAAAAATTTAACTTAAATAATTAACAAATTAAGATGACAAAAAGAAAACACTAAATCCGTTTGAAGAAAAAAAAAATCCGTCAGACCTAGTTTTTTCGTCAAATAAAAATACCAGGCCTACCTCAATCCACACCTTGTCTAGTTTTTTTTTTTTTTTTTTAATTAACATGTCTACATGATGTGGGGTTAGTCTGGAGCGCAGCCTGTTGACAGTTAGACCCGCGGCAGAAAACACCCTCTCCGACGGCACAGATGTTAAAGTCGCTCGCTAGAGTGGCCAGCTTCGGGAAGCACCTTTCATTTGTTTTCAGTCGTAAGTGCCACGAACTTTGTGCTTTGAAAGTTGTGATTTAAACGATTTTTTTTTCTCTGCTCAAAACGGGCTTCAATTCTAATAGTACATCTTGATGGGATTTCGTAATTGGGCTAAATATAGCCCAGTAGCTCTTGAAAACCTTCATCACAGACAAAACTGATGGGCAAAGTGTCTTTTATTTCATTGAACAGATTCTCTGCATTATCTCCTCAGATCGCCGTGCATCGCATCTTCTCCCTGATAACATGGAGGGCAAAGTTTGTTGCCCTTCATCAATCGATGCTTGTGGATGTTTGCTTCGCAAGTGATATTGCATTGTACTTGTACTACTTATATACAACTATATTTTGCAAGTAACTTCGCCGCCCTTTCTGTCGAAATGGTCCCACACAGTACTTCTTTTCACTTGCTTAATTTTGCATGCTCAGCGAAATATGTCTGTGGGCACGTGTGGTTGCGCGTATCGTTGCACCCCGTGAGTAAACAAATATAGGCTATATAGTATTTTTTTAACCATGCAGCAAAAAAAAAAAAAAAAAAAACTTTTAACTTTAAAACGTTTAACTGATAGTATTAATCGGTCAATTTTTTACTTTCGGTTAACGGTTAAACAGTCAATATGAGCATCCCTAGTGTCTACACCTACAATGCTTGGCCGCTAAATATTTTTCCCCGCATTTGCTCATCATTTTCCTTATATATCTCTTCCTCATGCACACAAAAAACTATAACCCAGATAAACACCATAGTCTAGTTACTGTAGTGTGCTATACAATTATTAGACAAAGTCTAACTTTTAAACTTTTTATGTCTTCATGTTTTCAATGGAGTTAGATGAGATTAGGGAAAAGGGAATGAGACAGCACTTTGAATAAAAGCAGTGCTATTAATAGCGTCAGACAAACCCAAGGTGACAGGCATCAGGGAGGGGGTGTTAGCCACAGCTGGAGACAGAATTGGATGACAGGAGTGAGACAGGGAAGTGAGACAGAGAAAGACTGGGATGTAGCGAGTTTTGAAAAGAAGCTATATTAGTGATAGGAGAGGACAACTTAATACATGGAGAGAGAAAATGGTTTTATAGCCTAAAATTTCTGGCATTAGTCACTTTAAGCAAATGTGATGTAAAGAGTCAAGGGCCCTTATGATTGGAGATAAAAGGTTCTCACGGTACTCACATGTTGAAGAGGTTTAGACCAATACGATATAGGCGTTTTCGCATGACGTCAGTGGAGAGGGTAGGAGATTTGCAACTGGTTGGGTTTTCGCAGTGGTACCTGGGCAAGCTAAGAATCATGGCCTGTAAAGCTTCTTTGGACGAGACCTCTGAAGTTGACCGGGCCGACGTGGATGTACTGCTGCTACTCATCTGCTCTGAGCTGTTGTCCGCTGTGTCTGACTCAATACGTTTAGCTTCCAAAACTTCTACATTTGGGGTGACTGGTTTCTCTGCAACCTCTGGTGGAGACAAGGTTTCAGAGGTTATTGCTGTCTGTGCTGGAATTGCTGGTTCTGGAAGTTCCTGTTTGTCCAGCACCAGAGGTGGTAGATCCTCCCCAAGTTCCTCCTCACTTGGTGGAGGGGCTGGGAAGTCGCCGTCTGGTATTTCCTCAACATCCAGCTCTGGAGGTGGAGGAGCTGGATCCTGAGGAGATGGTGGTGGCTGTCCTTGTTGAGGTTGTTCATTTGCATAATTAAACAGAGGTTGCTGTGGACTCTCAGTAATTATGGTCCCCTGCTGCACACAATTACCAAGAGAAACAGAAGTGGAGGACTCCATAACGGAAGAGGACATGCGAAAGTTCTGGCTATCAATTTGAACTGTTACATCCCGGAATGCCATCATCAGCTTGCTGGCACTCCGGGCCATATTCTCAGAGTTGTCCACTTGGCCAGTTCCGCTATGGAATGTGGAAGGGTCTGTGAGGCCACCTTCACTGACTGTCCCTGCCAACCCAGATTTATCACCAGCTGTACTAAATGCCTCTGAGCTAAACTGGTAGGTGCCACCTTCTTGGAGTGAACACATGGTCTTCATGCTCCAGTTGCTAAGTGCATCATCGATGGATTTAGCAAGAGACTGGACTTGCTCATTGAAAGAATCTTCAAGATCAGTGAGGGAGCCACCTACTGTGGTGGGCAGGGATGGGGACCGGACAAGGGGGATACTTGCTAAATTGCAGCCTTCAGCCAGCGCCCGTTCAGCTGAGATACCCTCTGTATTTTGCACCCGCACTTTTCGCAGGGAGATACGGCGTGGCAAACGACTTTCAAGGAGGGAGTTTCGGATCTTCTCAAAGTTTTTGCTGAGCTGATACTGGCGAAAGGCTGTCTGAATCTTGCAAGCGGCGCGCCGTGAGATGAGGTGGCCCCCATATTTGTGCTCTAACATTTCGATCTGAAAAAAAAGAGATGAGAAACGATGTCAGATAAGGCAACATTATGACAATCACAGAAAAATACCCACAGTAAGAGATGACAGCGTGAAATTAAATCAATAACAAGACTGAATACAGATTGCTAAATATCATGACATGCTGAGACAAAACAATTTTCCAGTCTTCGACTTGTCGTTCATGCAAAAAATCTTGAAATATGCCAATATGCCAATACACTATATACAACAACCAAAGCAATTACCTCACCATGAATAAAAGTCTTGAAGCGGTGCATTTCCAGTTGGGTTAACTAGACTACAGTATATGCTTTGGGCATTAAAAACTGCTTCACTCACTCCAACATTAATTTTGAATAAACATTTGATTAAATAATTTGTGGAGGTGAAAGTGTAGATAATACAGTCAAACTGTGATTTGACCTTGCAGGACAAGAAGAACTTGTGTAGTACATGATAATTTTGTCTAGACATTTACACAGCCAAAACTTTGATATAGCTACACTCATTCTTGAGATTATTTCTCCAGCTTGTGTCCCTTGAAAAAGGACATACTCTGGGAGCTGTTTGGCCGAAAATCAACAAGCACTTTCAGAAATTATTCGATTTTGAGTACCAGTGTGGTCAGAACAGTTTGGCTTTGCCTGCCACCATCCATCTATTTTCCAAATCACTTGTCCTATGCAGGGTCAAGAGGATACTGTAGCTAATCCCATTGTCTCGGGCCATAGGCAGTGAAACACCATAGGCAGTGGCCAGTCAATCACACGGCTTATTTAGCTGAAATGACAGAGTGCGGCATGCAACGTGCCATTTACGCACAAGACATTTCCTGCCATTAGGGGCATATTAGCCACTGTCATCTTCTCCAATCATTTGGTTCTCTCTGCCTCTAATCATTGTCTAATAGACTGTGGCATCTAAAGCACAAAAACAAGATGATAAATGACTTTATTTTGCGAAGAAATTAAATGATCTTGTTTGTCACATTTTTTTATTATTATTTCACAAGTTCACCCTTACATCAATTAAACAGAGTAAAAATTATGCGTATTTGGCATGCTGTCCGGGGGAGGGCTCCGAGCTTGGAAATTTAGCCCGAACCCAGAGTACTCCCCCGTTGTTGTAAGAGTATTTAGGACTAGAAGTGAGGAGATGGGGTGGTGGAGAGATGCCGTTAAACTGTCAACGAACGGAGGTAAGTTTGCAGTACTATATATACACCTCTTACCTCGTTGATTGGGTTGATTAGCAGAGTGTGGTCCACTCGTGTCTAATTAGGTTTGATTTTTTCTGAATGTGCTCCACATGTGTTTAATTAGGTTTAATTATCTGAACGTGCTCCTCCCAAACTTTGTTAATAAAACAGTGCTGCATGCCCCAGCCTTTCATAGATTTCACTTTAAATGTCCCAGAAGGGGAGTGATGGACCAGTAAAAGCTACAACATTAAGGGCCCTATTTTAACAATCTAAGTGCATGGTCTAAAGCGCAGGGTGCAAGTTCACTTAGGGCGTGTCCGAATCCACTTTTGCTAGTTTAACGACGGGAAAAATGGTCGGTGCGCCAGGCGCATGGTCTTAAAGGATTGTCCCTATTCTTATAATGAGTAATGGGTGTGTTTTGGGATTTATGTGCGTTAAACCAATCATAGTCTCTTCTCCCATTCCCTTTAAATGCCAGTTGCGCTCGCACCATAGCAGATTCGCTATTTACAAGACAGAATTTGATGGAAATTTCCGCAAGCAGACCATCTACGGCAGTGGTTCCCAAACCTGTCCTGAAGGACCCCCAACACTGCACGTTTTCTTTGTCTCCCTCATTAAACACACCTGATTCAACTCATCAGTTCATTAACCCATGTGATAATGAGCTGATGAGTTGAATCAGGTGTGATTGATTAGGGAGACAAAGAAAACGTGCAGTGTTGGGGGTCCTTCAGGACAGGTTTGGGAACCACTGATCTACGGGACAAGCCGGATTCCACCATATTTTTATGTACACAATAATAATCTCTTACATTGTAATCCTTTTATTTTAAATATTTAGCATGTTTGTGTGCTGCTGTGCGTCCCTGTGTGTTTAATAAGCAGATTGTACGCGCGTTGTGGACCCGTCTCTAAGTGTAAGATAGGACCCTAAAAGTGAAGTTGGCATTGGAGCTTTGGTTTTGGCTGAAAAACTAGATTCAAATTTCACTTTTGTTCATCACAGCAAGATTAGGGCATTACGGTATAACCAGACAGCAACTCTGACTTCATAAGATTCCATTTGTAGTCACAATATTACTTTCTATGCTGAGGGAAAGAGTATTCATTTGTACAAACAATCTTTGGATTCTTTCTAGAATGGTTTGAAAGTGAATTCAAGACTCTAACTCATATCTGAAGCTGGATTTCACCAGCTAGTCTCCTTTTGTGTTTCCATCAGCTGTCAGTGGTCTTGTCCTTTCCTGGGTGAGCTCAGATTAGAGGTCATTCAAGTCCTACCGTTTCAAAACGTTCTGATAAGACAGAGTGAGCTGATCCAATCAGTCACTGTTACGGATTCAAACTCCCTGAGAGAAGTTTGAATAACACCAGAAAGCCATCTTATCTTAGCAATCTACATTTATCTCAGACTAGGTTAGAAAGGAGATATATGTCTGGGGAATATTAAGTTCTGAATAGGGCCTGAGTTTCTTTTCAGAAAAAAACTATGAGCTGGGAACTCTACTTCATTCAACCCTCCTATGTAGTTCATAACCTGCCTTTAATATTCATTATTAAATGTTCCATTGGTGCAGATGTTCAATAATGGACCCTCTCATTTCATTTCAACCTTAAAAGAAAGACTTGTTGCAACAAATCAGGCTGTATTCAAAGCATAACACCTCAGACCTGGAACTTTATTGAAAGCAAGGGATGAAATAGCAGTTGTGGCCTTGGACACACGATGGGGTTTCAGAAGGGATGCCACCATTTCCAATGTGTATATATATATATATATATATATATATTTTTTTTTTTTTTTTTTTTTTAATATTTTTGATTTTTTTTAACCTTTTTTTGAAATTTTTTTGAACCATCAGTGCTATTCATTTTTTAGAGCTCTTGGAAAGGAAAGGAAAAGAAATGACAGACTAGTTGAAACGCAATGAGATGACAAAGAGAGTGAGAGGAAACAGAGACAAATTCGATTGCTGGGATCACAAAAAAACACTGATCGCCATAACCCTAAGGTGTGGAAAGAACACCATGGAAAAACAAGTCCGTAACAGAGCAGGGGCATGAAAGAGGGTGAGAGCATAAGACAAAGAGACAAGAAAGCGTGTAACGAATGCAGTCCTGCTGCAAATCCACCCATTAACCAGCTGTCAGGTTCGTTCCCGATCACTTCACTAAGCGGCGCCGGGGAGAGAGATCATTCCGAAACCACTGCAGCCGTAAAGGATGGAGGTATAGCAATGACACTGCTCCCTATCAACTCAGCCCAGGCAAATCAGACTTGACAGCTGGATCAGCACTCTGTCCACGCTCACTTTTTCACTATCCCAGCAGAAAATGACATATCATACATATCCAAATAAGATAGGCCTACATAAACTACACAAGAAAGGTTATAGAGACAGGTGTTAAACAGAAATCCTACGATAACGTTAAAATCCTACCCTAACTAGACCCCTATGTGATTCCCCTGGCTGAAAGAACTTTTTGGGGTATTCCATTTGTTTTCTTGTTAGAAATCCTAAAATATACCAGTAATTCATCAATGCTAAAAATGTGTGAAATTAAACACCTTGTCAATTTGTTTTGATTATAGCTTCCAATTAGAAATCCGACAAGTTAGCCGGCTAATCTAGCATACTCTAAGCAAGATATTGATAATGTAATATTGAAATCAAAGGGCACCCACTAGAAAAGGCTCAATTGATCTTAGCTGCTTTCTGTCACATATCTGTTCATATTTTGGTGCTTGACATTAGTTTCTCATTTGCATTGATTTGTGTCTCAAGGATACATGTATATTTATGAGGCCATCAGCATAAGACAGGATAATCAAAGGTCTCATTGGGAAGTTAGGCATACCTTCATTAGCATAAAGAGGCAATCACACAGAAGAGGTGCTGTAGTAGTTATCTATGGAACCATCAGCCTCTGAGAGATCGTGTCTAGAGTCACTAAAGCCAGATTATCAGCACTCAGACACCCTCTGAGGGAGCTAACTTTGCTGACAGTGGATCATGGCTCAAAGCATTTAGCTGAGCATTTCAGCCTTGTCAGTCAGGATAGTTCTTAAAGGATAGAAAGCCGTTGAAAAAAAAGCAATAAATGCACACACCTGTGACCGCATTGGAATTCCTAATAGATGTTCCCACATAGCTTGTTGGAATTACCATAATTACAAGATCTTTTTTTAAGCATATATATATATATATATATATATATATATATATATATATATATATATATATATATATATATTTCATATCAATAAATATTCTAAAAGACTTCTCAATTACTTGTATTATTGTTATTTGTTTATTTATTTTCTTTTTTTAGAAATAAAGTCTGAGATATTCATCTAATAATAGATTTGGATCTGAGGGGGAAAAAAGTAATAGCTTCAGATGCGTGTCATGAAAAATTACACACATACCAAAAATGACTAAAGAAGATCCCAAAAGGGCTTTACTGTGCCCACTTCTCAAAATATTAATCTCAGACTGGTTAAATTTTTTTCAGAAAACACTGTAACCAAGATAGGAGAGGGAACACAGGATAAGATCTATTTTCACTGTTTTCAGCACCCATGTCATCAAATTTGCTAATCCACCTTTTTAGTTTTTTGAAGCATCAGCAGTTCAGGGACACGAGTGCACGTAAACACATCAAACTTTCCTGCGTGTCGCTGCTTGGAAAGTTTGTCAGAAAGTTCTGCAGAGGGGATTCGGATTAGTTCTATTTATAAAACGGTAGGCTGAGATATGGACAAATTTCTCATGAATACCCAGTTTTCATTAGCATGGGTTTCTCTGAGTGATTATAGTAAGAGGAAGTTCAAACTAATGCATCGCATGCTAAAGATTATCTGCAATGCTGGGAGAAAAAAGAAAAAAAGATAAACAGTGTTTGATTTCTACTTCAAGACCGATGCCCTGGCCTTCGTGGAAGTCTCTGGGGCACTTGTGAAAAGCAATTACTATAAGAGAAGACAGGAATTCTCTAGAAAGGGTTGTGAACATGATCAGTCAGTAATGTCCTAATCCTGAGTGGCAATGGACATAAGTTTTATGTGTCAATGAAGACCTGGAGTAAAGCACTCTACTGAATAAACTTGTTTAACAGCCAGCTGATTGTATTCATAAATACATGACATGAAAAATGAAATGCATTTATATTTAATGGTAATGCATATAATTGCTAACTAATGGGCACTTACAGATCTACTGTTGTAATTTTATCAGCATTTTTCAGCATATATCTGTATAAGCCTATGCATCAAAATGCCAGCAGTCTCAGCTCTGATAATTTGTCAGCACTGGGAGTTGGACATTTTATGTGTGAACAAAGCTATAACAGTAACACTTTGAGCTTGTGCAAGCACAGGACACTCAGATACAAGTGTAATGGCAAAAAGATTGAGAATATCCGAGCTGATTCTGCTGGTTAGGTAATTTCTCCTGGATGACATATTGGTGGTGAAGTGTGAATAGCAATGTATTAAGCCCAGCTGTGGCTTTCTGACTGCAATATTCGCAATATAGCTTAAAATTTGCTGGTAACACTTTATTCCGCTAGTCCACTTTAGACATTCTACTAACTATAAGTAACTTTGCAACTACATGTCAACTACCAGTCATTATAGTATTAGTAGACTATCTGCTTAATATCTCGTCACACTTTATTTTGATGCTCCCCCACAGACTATAAGCACCTTTGCAAATATGTCAACTTATTCTACAAGCCCTAACCCTAACCTAACATTCTTTTGATTAAATTTAAGCAAAACAAAATGACTCATGTTTACTTCCACAAGCCGTCACGTATTTGCGAGCTTGCAGCGGGAATCTCTTAAGTGAGAACGAACATTTTATAGCTTACAGGCTTCAATACGTCGTCCGCCTGCATCGTCTTCTGGGATTTCTAATGGTTAGATTCTCTCAAGTCTGCATTCGATGCATACTCGATGTCAAGAACACATCCAGGTACTTCCATGTGTCCTCTGTACTTGCGTTCTTGAGTATTGGAATTGAACTTTGATGGTTGAAGATGACGTATTACGAGAACACAAGAATGCATGATCGAACTGACTTTTAGTTTTTCTGTTTTTCCTGTCTGTCTCCTTGGTTGTCATGGTTTTGAAGTATGTTTTCATTTGCTGTCATAGTTACTCATTCTTTGATTGACCACTTGTTTCCTCCCTCAGTTAGCCTGACTATAGGCTATATAGTTCTCAGTTTTAGTTGTTCTTTTTCGTAAGTTGTTTAGTGGTTTGATTTTTGTTATTAAAAGTTACTGCTGTGCTTAGATCCTGCCTCAACTCTTCATTCCTGCAACCACTGCTGACGCTAAGCAAGATAAAGGTGCATTTGTGTTTCAGATAAATCTGTGTACATGTGTGTGTGTGAGAGAGAGAGAGAGAGAGAGAGAGAGAGAGAGAGAGAGAGAGAGAGAGAGAGAGAGAGAGAGAGAGAGAGAGAGAGAGAGAGAGAGAGAGAGAGAGAGAGAGAGAGAGAGAGAGAGAGAGAGAGAGAGAGAGAGAGAGAGAGAGAGAGAGAGAGAGAGAGAGAGAGAGAGAGAGAGAGAGAGAGAGAGAGATGCTAGTATACTCTAGTACTAATCCGCAGTGTCAGACTCTGCACCCTTATCTGCCTTCAGGAGAGATTTCACACTTCTACAGACAGAAGATCAATAGCATAATGCCGACACACAAAGAACCGTAAAAGTGAATGCATATACTCTACTTCTCAAGCTCAAATGTTGGTACACACACACACACACACACGTCTTTTCAGAGCACCATGTCTTACACTGCAGCCAAATTCATATCAACACATTGATTTCAGTGCAATCACATGACCACAGCTGGATTGGTAATCTGGCATACCGGGCATTTCCCCTGTGGGCTGACACTTTCTATGAAGTGATAAACAGTGCAAGTGGCTTAATTCAGATTTGACTCAGAATTTTGTTTTATACAGTCGTGTGATTTTGGAACATTACAGTTTCTGTGGTGAATCTAGCTGAAAACAGCCACGACCATGTAAATACATGATGAGGTAAATTGGAAATCACCAATAGACACAACTACAAGCTTGTCAATTAAGCGGTCACTTAGATTAGGGTCCAATTCTCACTATTAACTAATTATTAACTATGACTTTTGCCTCAATTAACTCCAAATTACTGCTTATTAATAGTTAGTAATGTAGTAAATTTAGGTGTTGGGTAGGATTAAAGGATGTAGAATATGATCATGCAGAATAAGGCATTAATATGAGCTTTATAAGTACTAATAAACAGCCAATATCCTAGTAATATTCATGCTAAAAAAAAAACTAGTTAATAGTGAGAATTGTACCCTAAACTAAATGGTTACTGTTTTGGCAAAAATGTATTTATTAAAAATGTTGCTAATATTACTTGCGTTAAATATTGCGGAAAAAAATGTGGTTTTCGTATTTCCGTATTAGCCACCCGTTGTATTGAGTATGGTTTTACCTGTGTCTACCATGATCTAACAGTTAAATAAAACGTCTCAGGGTACAAATGTAACTTTTGTTCCCTGAGAACAGGGAATGAGACAATACGTCATCAACGTTATGGGGAATCGCCTCAGCGTGACCAATGACTGAAGTACCTGTGGAAACCCGCCAATCGCATTGGCCCGCGTCAGCCGTGACGTGACGCCCTGGTGTGCCCAGGAAGTATAAATAGAGCGCCCAGAGAACATGTCATCCTCTTCGTCTGAAGGGACTGAGCAAGCAGAACCGAAAGCATGGCAGGGAGACGTATTGTCTCGTCTCCTGTTCTCAGGGAACAAAGGTTACATTTGTAACCTGAGACGTTCCCTTTCGAAGGGAACCTCGACAATACGTCATCGACGTTATGGGGAACGCTGTACCCACGCCGCCATGCTAAGGGGATGCCTGACCACTACAATAACCCAGGTAACAGCCCCTACTGCTTACACGTCAAGCTAACAGTAGCACTTCCCCCTAGGGCCAACGCCGAGCTTTAGCTCAAGGCCTGGATACCAATAAGTATATGGAAGCCTCAGCAATACGACCCTCATATGGAGAGGAGGCCTACTACATATACTGACACAAAACTAGCTTGCTATTTTGCATGAAGGCCTCTGCAGGATGACTCTGAAAGTAGAGGAAGCCTGAAACATGCAATATGTATATGGAGGCCTAAACAGAACGACTCTCAATAGAGAAGAAGCCTAGCACATATATCAGCTATACAATAAGTATATGGAAGCCTCAGCAATACGACCCTCAAATGGAGAGGAAGCCTACTACATATACTGACACAAAACTAGCTTGCTATTTGCATGAAGGCCTCTGCAGGATGACTCTGAAAGTAGAGGAAGCCTGAAACATGCAATAAGTACATGGAGGCCTCAGCAGTACGAATCTCATATGGAGAGGAAGCCTACTACATATACTGTTTAAAAGCTAGCTTATTATAAGCACCTAAGCTATGAGGACTTGCGATGTCTAAATTAATGCCATATATACATATATATATTTTTTTTTGTTTCTTTTTTTTTTAAAGCCGCTCTAAGAAGAACTAAGGCCAGAAAAAGAAACATTTAGCTATCGTTCGTTCACTATACACCAAGCCTGATGCAGACCATCAGATTAATAGAGGTCAAGAGGTCAAGAGGCATTTATTTGTCATTTGCATAGTTAACACTAGGGAAAAACTGTGCATTGAAATGCTTGTGACGAGGCTCATACATATAGTGATAATAACAAGACATTAAAAAAAAAAAAAAATAAAAAAATAGAACATCATCATAGGTCCGCTGGGCCTGATGTTACTCAAAAACGGGGAAAGAGTGGCCCGGGGAGCCAGGTCTGTGGTGCGGCGCAGCTCGGCCACCGCATCAGGGGATAAGCCCTGACCCTGGTCCAGGTCCTTCAGCAGGTCAGCTTGGTACGCCTGCAACACAGCCATCGTGTGCAGTGTACCACAGGCCTGACCTGCCGCCGCGTACGCCCTGCCATTCAAACGGGATGTGGTCTGAAGTGGTTTGGATGGCAGGGTGGGAGTCCTTAGCGTCGATGCTCCCTCACCCGCCAAATAGTTGGCGAAGGAATCCTCAATGGGAGGCATCGACGCGTAACCATGCTCCTGCATCGCCTCCACGTTTGCATAACTCAAACGCTGGAAGCGATGAATGCGCGAGGAGTATGGTTTCTTCCATGCCTTCACGACCTGAGAATGGAGGTCGGGAAGGAATGGAAGGCTCCCGGGAATCGATGGGGTGTGGCCAGAGAGGAAGCGCTCGTCAAGCCTTCCACGCGCAGCTTCCTCTCTTACGCGCTGCCAGGGCAACTCGAGCCTGGCAGTAGCACGCTCCATCACCTCCATCAATTCCTCGTACGTGGGGCAGGAGGGCTGGGCAGGCTCAAGCATCTCACCATCCTCGCCCGCCTCACGCTCCTCCTGCTCGCCCTGGCTTGACGCCAGAAGAGCACTGCCTGCTGGCCTAGAAGATGCCGAAGATGCATCATCATTGGCCAGCAGCTCGTCCTCATCCCGCGCTGACGATTGAGAGAGATTCACTCCTCTCTCAAACTCGTCAGCGAGGTCTCTTTGTGATCCCCACGATCTGAGTCTTCTCTCGGCCTCTGCGCGAGAGGGACCCGATCCGCGGGGCAAAGCAGACTGTCCCTCTCCCCTCGAGTAGAGGGACAGACGAGAACGAAGCGTCCTCATGGGAAGACGCTCGCAGTGTACGCACTCCGCCCCCTCGAGAGCAGAGCGCGCGTGCTCTTCACCCAGACACCAAACACAAAGGTCGTGTGAATCACCAGGTGCGAGACACCTCTTGCACGGGTAAACGCACTTCCTATATGTTTTCTTAGCAGATTTCTCCATAACAACCAACTTACAGCACTCAGTAAATCAGTCCCTGAAGACGAAAAGAGGATGACATGTTCTCTGGGCGCTCTATTTATACTTCCTGGGCACGCCAGGACGTCACGTCACGGCTTACGCGGGCCAATGCGATTGGCGGGTTTCCACAGGTACTTTAGTCATTGGTCACGCTGAGGCGATTCCCCATAACGTCGATGATGTATTGTCGAGGTTCCCTTCGAAAGGGAACTACAGTTAAACTCTGGAACCATGGTAAATTACATTAGGGCAATTGAAGTATAATTTAACAAAATAGCTTTAAAGCCTATAGGTCCCGTGAATTAAGGACAAGCTTTTGTTTTATGAATTATAGTTCTAGTGAATTTTAATTGAAGTAAAAGGTTTATTCAATGAGAGCCTCATGAAAGATAGATATCAGTGTCTTACATAAATTAGGTGTTAACTCTTCACAAATGTTATTGTTTTTAAAGGGATATTTCAACCCAGAATGTCAACATTTACCCACCCTAATGTCATTCCATACCTGAATGACTTTCTTTCCGTGGAACATAAAGGAAAATCATTTGAGTCTGTTTTGTTTTGTCCATAAAATAGAAGTCAAGGGCAACCTAACCATAATGATTTGGCTGCCAACATTCTTCAAAATATCTTCTTTTGTGTTTCACAGGAGAAAGAAAGTCACACAGGTTTGTAATGACATGAGGGCGAGTAGCATTTAATAGCAGTAAATTTACTTTACGGCATCCTAGCTCAAAATCAGTGTTTTACTGTCAAGTGCATTTCTATGTGACAAAAGTGCAATATTAAATTTGTTAACTGCATTTGCAGTAAATTCAATAATATCTATCATTATTTGTCCCTTTTGTAGTTTTATTTATTCATTTATTCACTCCAATTTAAGGACCTAACCCAACCAAAAACATTCACGGGGGAACTCGTGGGCCAGATGGGCTGGATTTTAGCCCCAGTCCAACCCTGCACATGCCACTCATTATGACTATATTGCCATGCCCTATTTGCTATTACGTGAAATTGTATCATCATTTTACTTATAACCAGCTTACTTAACTTATAATTATAATCAGCCTACTGCCATGACAAAGAACTTCATCACCACAACATCTTCCTTCCCGCTTAAACATATAGTCATTGCATTACCATGGCTACTGATTTCACTGTACTACTGTGACTGTACTAATGGCTACTGCTACGACTGTAGGCGGTTGTGGATTGTGATTTTCTCATTCAACATACCAAAGCCAGCTGCTTCTCTGTGATTTGAACCTATGACTTACAATATATAATACAGTGATGTGTATAATGCCCAAATTGTAACTATACATTAGTAAGGTACTCAGAAGCAAAATTATTTAACTTAATAGCATGCATAGAAATCTGTATGTGCTATATATGACAGTGCAAGAAAGCAGCGGATGCAGTGTGGATGGCTTTAACCAATTTTACATTGTCTGAACACTTCATCAACCTGAAAAAGGCTAAATGCATTTTTTCAGGTAGGCTGAGGTGTCACGGAACATGCAGGAACAAATCTTTCTGTTGGAAAAATGTATGAATAAATAAAAACCTGCCAAATTACAGAAAAGGTTTTGCATCCATTAGCTGGGTTTATTGTCACACTGCATGGGTTAACCCTGCCATTAAACAGCCTTTAATTGAATGAATGAATGAATGAATGGATGAATGGATGAATGGATGAATGGATGAATGAATGAATGGATGAATGAATGAATGAATGAATGAATGAATGAATGAATGAATGAATGAATGAATGAATGCCTACCAGTCAATTAAATGTAATATGTTGCACACAATTGATAGTAAAAAAAAAAAAAAAAAAACTTTTGACAAATGTCACGCATTGATTGAACCATGACAATTTTAACCTGGAATTTTAGAATGAATGAATGAATGAATGAATGAAGGAATGAATGAATGAAGGAAGGAAGGAAGGAAGGAAGGAAGGAAGGAAGGAAGGAAGGAAGGAAGGAAGGAAGGAAGGAAGGAAGGAAGGAAGGAAGGAAGGAATGAAGGAAGGAAGGAAGGAAGGAAGGAAGGAAGGAAGGAAGGAAGGAAGGAAGGAAGGAAGGAAGGAAGGAAAATATATATTAAAATATACTTTGCAAAACCTTAGCAAAACTGAGATATAGCTCTTGTGTGCCCCAGCATTAGCTATATGTAATCATGTTTATTCTTATGCTAAATTATCTGTCTATTAACACTACCCTTTCAGAATTTATTTCTATTTAGATATGATTTGATTTTGTACTGTAAACGCAGAATGAATCGCTGTCCTGAATTTTGTGATGCAAACATAATTCTATTAGATAATTCTCAGCAAAAAACAATGGGGGATGGGGAATGCAATTCACATTATGAACACTCAGCAAGAAAATTACAACAAATGAGGAATGGGGTTTTTAAGGGCACCTCTGTGTTACCATGACAACACAACCTTCTCATCCTTCCTCTCCCATCCATCTCCCTTGCTGTCGCTTTTACCCTCTCTATCTCTGTCATCTCAATCTACTTCTCTCCCATGTCCCAAGAGGCTCTGGTAGCCTTTTCTAGCATTTTCTGTTCAGTCTTTAAAATACTGTAAAGAAACATGTCTGTGCTCTAATTAAGCCACAGTATAGATATAACTCTGTTCCAAAACATAGCAAGCTGTCATGAAGTCTACTGTCTACATAGGCTGTATCCTAACCAGGTCTAATTTGGAACATTCTACATAGGCAGCAATTTCACACACTATTCAAAAAGTATAGTTTCCGTAATCGGTATAGGAGACTAAACTCACAACTGATTCCAATAAATGTTGACATTAACATGTTGCTAAGCTAACAATGTGATACTCTGATAAGCATAAAAATACAGAGACAACATAAAAATTGGGGAAAATAGTGAATATTTAATTAGATCATACTATTAATATAAACACGTTTGATTACTGAATGAAAGACATTTGTAATCAGCATTTTACTCGACTCATCCACCATCTTGCTTGTTGCAATGGATTTTGGTACTCAGCCAAATGAGTTTATCATAGTACAAGCATAATCATGCTTCCTACCTTGTGGTACAGCTGTTGCATATTGTGCACACCTATGATTTTTTAAAATGCTGTTTAGGTAGGCAGTTCACTGGGTTTTGTAACAGAACTAGAGATGTTTTATCTACTCTGTCCCCCAAAAATTAAAAAAGAATGACAGGTAGGCCTGCATGGAATCTGTGAATCTTGCAGAAAGCCCCACAGAATTCTTTCACTTGCGCTTATAAAATAGTGTTTGCTAATTTGAAGTGTATGGAGCCATTTACAAAAAATGTGTTCTTGCATTTCAACTGCTTTTTTCTTCATTGTTGACTAATGTAAACATTCGCTGGAGGTACGTGTTTGGTCATGAGTGTCGTACTTCTAAATTGTGGTGTCAAATTAAAAGAAATAATGAATCTTTAAGTTTTAATAACCTTTAATGTATTGGATTATATTAAGAGTGTATTGTTTTAAATGTGGCTATACAGTATACGCACCTTCTGTTTAATTTCGTTTAATGCAAGAACACATCTTGAGTGAATGGCCTCCGATACTCTTTAATTCCGTTAAACACATTTTACCAAATTTCCACATAATTCAGAGCAGATTCCATGAGGGCTTTGAGATAAGTTAGAAAGCTGATGGAGATAGTAATGGATGCGTATGAGATGAGGATGGATGATCAACCTGTAAACATCCAACTTCAATAAGGCCCAGTGCCCTGTACCAGCTTCAACACACTCCAACACACTCAGCCACTAAAAAGCAACCGTCGGACGCATAGCAGCCAATCCTCAAGAGCCTGAAGCATACATTCACACGTCCTCAAGACCGCAATCCCACAGTGCCTTGTTCCCTACCTGCTTGTTTTTGAGGTCGAGCGAAAGTTCATAGTCGGAGGTGGTGGAGTGGCTGCATGCTCCATTCCTCTGTACTCTGATTGGTGAAGCAGTGTGATGTAAGCTTGGCCTCCTTCCAGTGCCTCCCGTACTTGCTGCTTCCCTCTCCTGCTCCTCTGGCTCCTTTTTCAGCTCCTCCTGTATTGGTTGATGCAGTTGCTCCTGAGGTTTTTCTTCCTCCTGCTCTATCTCTTGTGCCATCACCTCTTCCTTCTCCACTTCTGCACTCTCTCTCTCTTGAGGTTCACCTCCATCTCCATCTCCATCTCCATCTCCATCTCCATCTCCATCTCCATCTCGATCCTCATCTCCCCCTCCTGCATCGACAGATGTCACAGTGCTCCCTGCAACCTGAGGTTCCACCTGGACCTCAGGCTGGGAGGCACTGGTGATGGTCACCTCGGGTGATGGCGATGCGGCAGGTGATGGGGTTGCAACGGGAGAAGGGGAGGGTGGCTCTTCACTGCGGAAAGGAGGAGAAAACGAAGAGTCAGCCTGCAGCCCAGGCACCATTTGACCTTGTCCTCCAGCTCAGGGGGGGGGGGGGGGCGTGGCCTGGATGGGTCAATGCCAATCTCTCCCTCCCTTTTCTCTCATCAACTGTGCCCTTCGGGGCAAAGAGAAAGAGATGAAGCGATTGTCTTGGGGTTGTAGCCCCTACTGTCCATTCCAGGATGGACTCGAGAGTTACCAGACAACCAGAGGGGGAGGATGGGACACACAGTGACTTTGCAACACCCAATATGACACACACAGACATGACAGACACAGTCATGCAGCTATCAGTGTGGTAAATGTACTGCTCTTCTGTGGTGTTATTCTGTGACCTATGGTAGCTATGGAATTTTTCAGGCTAACTCAGCGGTATCCCACAAATCTTATGGACCCCTATGAGATGATGCCCCACCCACAAACCAGTGTCAATAAAGAGTCAACTTTACAATAACAGTGATAAGCTTTTGAGCCCTCGGAATGGTCCTGTCAGAGAAAGCAACAGTCAGCTGACTACAGATGTTAGGAAACTCAGTATGACACCTCAAAATTGTTGCATATCTAAAAATATGCCAAGAAAGCTTTCAAATTATTAGGCTGCATGTTAATGTAGATACTGTAAATGCATTAAAAGACTAAGTGGACCTTTGTGTGGTGTCATGCCAGTTAATAATAATAATAATAATTTGTTACATTTATATAGCGCTTTTCTGGGTACTCAAAGCGCTTTACATGGAAGGGGGAAATCTCCTCAACCACCACCAGTTAAGATGTAGCTTCATTTGCAGTGTAAAGATGACAAATTGTACCAGAATTTAATGGGCTAATTATCCCATGAAGGGCTGTGAGGTTGTCCCATAATTCAGTGGCCTACCTTTAGCCCTGGAGTTAAGTCTCTACAAGCCTTTTGGGATGCAGATGACAGTAGGGGCTTTTATTTTGCTTTTGTAATGGGACCGTGGATCTCTCGGCTCTCATCACCCTCTCTGTTTTAACTCCCCTCTTTCTCCATGTCACATTAGATCACTCTCTCCATTTATATCCACCCCTGTTTTTCTTTCTAGGTTCTACCCTTTCAGTCCCTTGCGCCCTCTACCCACTCACATGTTTCTTTCTTTAAGCATGGGCGAGTGTGACTGCGTATGTGTGGTGTGTGAAGCACTGAGAGACATTAGGAGCACTCAGGGCCTGTATGCATTTGTCTAAGCACAGTCTAATATCACAGAGTGCTAGTGGTCCAGGACAGGTCATAGTCAGAGTTCTGCACACAGACAAGCTTTTAAAAGGCTCTACTGGCATCAATGTATGCATGAAGCAGCAAAACTCAATTATCTTTCCATCCATGACACGGAAATTGGGGCGACAAAAAAAAAAAAAAAAAAAAAAAGATCTGCTGATTGTAAATGGATTTGGATTTGATGTTTGATAGGCAATGCTTTCCTAAAGAACAGCAAGCAAGGATGGCACAGAGATTTGATGGAGGGGGGATATGTGCCTCCCACATAGTTTGGAAGGGAGCGAACTGAAAAGAATTTAGCATGAATTAAAAATGGCCCTCAAAAACCTAGCGAGATGCCTTGCCTACCTAGACAATATTTTAAGGCATCATGAACCCACTCCTGACATGAAGGCCAAAAGGTATGATCTACTAAGATACTTTTGTTTGGCCAAACTCTAAGGCAGCACTGCATGCATGAGAGGCCAATCACAGAATGCACTGCAATGAGTAAAGGGGCAAAATTCAAGAAAAAGTTGGCAGAAACTAGAGAGAAATTTTGAAATTTTACATCTACTTACCCTTTGCCACTTGATACCAAACAAATATTAACCAAAAATGACTATGTTAACCAATATGTGTGGGCAGCATGCATTTTTAAGCGTATCAGAGTGCTGCTATTAGAGTCAAGATGCTAGCATGCTAGCATTGACTAGTTGTCTGATGCCCAGAGATGCTGCCAAATAGAGTGTTTGAAAACTTATGAGGTTCCATTGTGATTAGGATGCTGACTTCAAAGGTAGCTGTCTATGTAGTACTGTGGACAGATACCAATGCAGCTTACTAGGTTTTAGAGCAGAGATGGATTTTTTTCAGCAAAACGGAACTAATTTGTCACTATTTCAAAATATGATACATTTCCTTGCTGGTCTGGTGGACACCAGTGCATTTACAGTAAAAGGAAATCCAAACTAAAACCTCCCTCTAACTAACAAACCAACATATTCAAACATGAAAGTGGTTTAAAAGCTTGTATCCAGGAATCAAGCAAGAAATATTGGGAAATGGTTCGCAGAGTACAGTGTCTGTATCTTATTTCAACATGCGTTTGTAGCGTCACTGGCGGGATTGAAAGGGGCGATAAGGATCAACTCCTTCCAGAAATGGCTAAGGCGATAAGACAGGAGTCAGTGAGCACGAAATCAGAACATTACAGGCGGCGTATGCAGCATGGCACACACACACACACAGGATATCCCCAAGGGGGGAAAGGATTGGAGGAATAAAAGTGAAAAGTGGAGAGCTTGTTCAGGGAGAAAATACTGCTAATCCATTCATCCTCTGAATACGGGGGAAAAAAAACACTTGTTCAGGCTCAGCAATGGATAATTCTGCATATAAGTTACATATTAGAATATGTAGGCTTATAACACAGACAGCACAAATGTTTCCAAAGTCTTTTAGATCCCGTTTAAAACAAATTAAATAGCACTCAGTTACTTTTGGAATGGCGATCGATGGATGAACATGCCTCTTGCCCGCATAAGGGTGTAGTAATAAAATTATTTAGAAAAAAATATTTTAATGCTGGTGGGGATACACAGTGCTACAGAAATACAAAAGTGACCAACAAATTTGGATCACTTCTAGTGATCTTATTTAGGGCAAAATCTTAGACTGACATGGAGGACACAGGATTTATTGCTTGTCATTTTATTAGGTTGGTACAAAGTGTACAACATCAACAATAAGAAAAATATAGGTTTATTTATTGTCATTTGTGAACTGTGTAAAAGCGGAACTATGTAATCTTTTCCCAGATTAATTATTCTGTTTGTTTGAGCATCCCAACCAGCCAAACACGCGAATATTATCTCAATTAATGCCATAAGTTTGGGCCAGGGCTACATGTTTGTCCAAATAATGGCATTTTGCAATTCTGTTTGGTTCCACTGGAGGCACAGAAACATGCTTAGGGTGTGTTCACCCTTGTAGTTTGGTTATGTTGGTTCTTTTGGTTCTGACCAAAAAAGAAAATGAACATTTAGTCCTTTTTCCTTTACAATTAGCGTCCACATTGTCATTTTCAACAAGCCAAAAAAAGGGCTTTTATGAGGTGTATTTTGCAAAGGAATTTACCGAACATCCACAACAATAATCTGGGCTCATTGTATGGGAGTACAACTAGTATTTTTACCAGCTGAGACCTCATAAAGAGCTTATAAAATGTGTAAAGGAGTCAAAACATGGCATGAATTCCTGTACCGAACTGTAATGGACAATGTAGCTCCTATGACGAGAAAAACAGGGTATGCTTGAGCATTCTATCCATTTTAGGGTCTCATCTTATGACATTGCGTCCTGTTTTTGGTTCATTTAGATGTCTTTGGTCCGTGTTGCGTTCATATTTTATTTGAACTGCACCAGAGTTAGTTTGGAAGCGGACCAAGACCCTTTGGTGCACACTAGATTTGAATGGCAGCGTTCATGTTTATTCAATCGAACATCACTAACAGAGCAATCGCACCAGAATTAGTTTTAATCGAACCAAACCTGCCAAGTGTAAACCATATGAATTGTGAATATGGAGCACAGTTTCTCTTTAAACATAGGGTGTCTATGTTAAAAGAGAAACTGTGCTCCATATTTCACGATTCATAGGCACTTAGAGTCAGTCCAGTGGACTGAAGAAGAATTAAGTAAGTTGAATCCATTCAATTGAAAGTTCCAAAGAAGTGGTAGCTGTGAATAATAGATGTTGAAATAAAGCTTCCTCTCAGCAGGTGGCACAGCTAGGGAGCAAAAATAGACAGTGCTAAAAACACAGAGTGCTCATTATTTTTTTCTTTATTTTTTCTTTTTTTTTCTTGACGGTTCTAATGTTTGCAACTTGTAAATAGAACAGCTTGAACAACTGCTTAATAATGCTTCTTTTTTGCTTTTTTTTTCATTGAATGCACACTGTTTTCTTGAGGACAGACTGAGAGCAAACAAAATAAAAGGGTGAGAGGATGTAAAAGCAGGCATACTGAGGGAAGCGCTGCTGGGACATCAAAACACAAAGTGTGTAAACTACACAACACACAAACACACATTCCAAGTGAGACCATAAAGAAAGGCTGATGCCATGCCAAACATCTACTAACACGCATACAATTCTATAGACAAAGTGTATGTGAGTTTGTGTGTACAATGATAGTAAAAGCACTGTATATTTATATTTATAAAACAGATACAGTGGGGAGAAGTATTTGATACACTGCCGATTTTGCAGGTTTTCCTACTTACAAAGCATGTAGAGGTCTGTCATTTTTTTATCATAGGTACACTTCAACTATGAGAGACAGAATCTAAAACAAAAATCCAGAAAATCACATTGTATGATTTTTAAATAATTAATTTGCATTTTATTGCATGTCATAAGTATTTGATCACCTACCAACCAGTAAGAATTCCGGCTCTCACAGACCTGTTAGTTTTTCTTTAAGAAGCCCTCCTGTTCTCCACTCATTACCTGTATTAACTGCACCTGTTTGAACTCGTTACCTGTATAAAAGACACCTGTCCACACACTCAATCAAACAGACTCCAACCTCTCCACAATGGCCAAGACCAGAGAGCTGTGTAAGGACATCAGGGATAAAATTGTATACCTGCACAAGGCTGGGATGGGCTACAGGACAATAGGCAAGCAGCTTGGTGAGAAGGCAACAACTGTTGGCGCAATTATTAGAAAATGGAAGAAGTTCAAGATGACAGTCAATCTCCCTCGGTCTGGGGCACCATGCAAGATCTCACCTTGTGGGGCATCAATGATAATGAGGAAGGTGAGGGATCAGCCCAAAACTACACGGCAGGACCTGGTCAATGACCTGAAGAGAGCTGGGACCACAGAAAACCATTAGTAACACACTACGCCATCATGGATTAAAATCCTGCAGCGCAAGCAAGGTCCCCCTGCTCAAGCAAGCGCATGCCCAGGCCCGTCTGAAGTTTGCCAATGACCATCTGGATGGTCCAGAGGAGGAATGGGAGAAGGTCATGTGGTCTGATGAGACAAAAATATAGCTTTTTGGTCTAAACTCCACTCGCCGTGTTTGGAGGAAGTAGGAGGATGAGTACAACCCCAAGAACACTATCCCAACCGTGAAGCATGGAGGTGGAAACATCATTCTTTGGGGATGCTTTTCTGCAAAGGGGACAGGACAACTGCACCGTATTGAGGGAAGGATGGATGGGGCCATGTATAGCGAGATCTTGGCCAACAACCTCCTTCCCTCAGTAAGAGCATTGAAGATGGGTCGTGGCTGGGTCTTCCAGCATGACAACAACCCGAAACACACAGCCAGGGCAACTAAGGAGTGGCTCCGTAAGAAGCATCTCAAGGTCCTGGAGTGGCCTAGCCAGTCTCCAGACCTGAACCCAATAGAAAATCTTTTGAGGGAGCTGAAAGTCCGTATTGCCCAGGATCTGGAGAAGGTCTGTATGGAGGAGTGGGCCAAAATCCCTGCTGCAGTGTGTGCAAACCTGGTCAAGAACTACAGGAAACGTATGATCTCTGTAATTGCAAACAAAGGTTTCTGTACCAAATATTAAGTTCTGCTTTTCTGATGTATCAAATACTTATGTCATGCAATAAAATGCAAATTAATTACTTAAAAATCATGCAATGTGATTTTCTGGATTTTTGTTTTAGATTCCGTCACTCACAGTTGAAGAGTACCTATGATAAAAATTACAGACTTCTACATGCTTTGTAAGTGGGAAAACCTGCAAAATCAGCAGTGTATCAAATACTTGTTCTACCCACTGTACTTCTGGTCCTTGATTCTGATTGGATGAGCCATGCTTGAAGCCATTGTTTATTAGTCTACAAACATATAAATAAATATTAAAATAAATATTTTTATGGACTAAACATTTAATAAATGAAATATACCCCGTGAACCCATCGTTTACAGTGGAGAGTGCCTAAAAAGACTTTGGCCGTTCTAAATTCACTTTAAACCAGGGCTTCTTGGGGCATTGTTTTAATAAGTTGAAGCATTGGGTAAACTTAGATGAAGTATCTTCTTTTGTGTTCGCACAAAAGAAAAAGAAAAATGCAGGTTAAGAATGACATGAGGATTTTTTTTCTTTTGTAGCAAATGGAGAGGAAATACTATTTGAGTATCCATTTTCAAAATTAATGAAAAACGGTTAAAAATAAATAATGAAATAGAATTATACAAGTATACAACTAATAATTGGTACAATAAAACAATAAATAAGAAAAAAAAGTTAAATTTTCTAGCATATTTAGAATAACAGCAGAGCAGATTAACTTTGAGGAGGGACACAAACTAAAGTTTAAAACTGTAAAAAGACAGTTTGTTTGCTCAGTACACAACAAAGACTGTAGCAGCGACTCGGCACTGTGATAGATAGGGTGCACACTGCATCAACTACAGCTGGCTTTACTACTGCGACACAGTGCAGGCATTAGTGAGCATGTGGGGGATGAATCCGTGCTCCTGTAGTTCTGCGGGGTGAGTGTGTGTTTTGCTAGTGTGTGTATTTCTGTGCGTATGTGACTCCCTGCTGCTCCGGCCCCCGCACTGTCACAGAATCAGCTCAAGTGCCTGCGGAGAGAAAGAGCTTCTTCTTTTGTTTCTTTTTTTTTACAATCCCCTATCCACACACAATATGTATGACTCAAAATACAGCACTCTTGGCAGCCTTTAAAAAATATATATAATGAAACTTAGGGTGTTGGAAGGAATTGTTATTTGCAGGCACCAACTCATCTAATGTGTGATTCCTTACAAATCCAAACAAAAGAGTGTAATTTTGTGAGGCAATTTGTAACATGTGAATGACACATCATTTCTGAATCTGTCTCATGCACTTTCAACAAAGTCAAATTTATCCTAAAACAGTTATTGGTTTTTCCGAAAATGTTGCAATTTGTGGCACATGGCTTGGGTCCAATATATATATATATATATATATATATATATATATATATATATATATATATATATATATATATATATGTGTATATATATATATATATATGTGTATGTATATATATATATATATATATATATATATATATATATATGTATATATATATATATATATATATATATATACACACACACATATATATTATTATTATTATTATTATTATTATTATACAGTGTAAGTGAACTATTCATTTAAGGCTTTTGTTGTAATTGTCAGCTGCCATTTTTTTTCCTAGGGAGGGAAATCTGATTTCAATTATCGGCCCCATATATTTCTGAAAATGTTGCAATTTGTGGCACATGGCCTGGGGCCTCTGAACTCCCAGGGGCCTCAATTAAAAGCCACCCTCTAAGACAAGGGTGTTTATTTTATTTTATCTGGAACAGAAGCGTTGTTTAGGAGGGAAAGGTACAGTAGGAACTACTTCTGGGGGCCCATGGGGCCTGGAATAGAGGGTCATTTCTCAACAATATGGAGGGCCCCATAATCCAGGGTGCCAATAACAAGGGCCTTTTAACATCCACTGTTTTAAACATCACCCTTTACAGAGAGGTAAATTCAATGAAGGTCTAAATATTTGCACAAAGGTTACATGTTTGCATGCACTGCAAAATCTTGATACGGCCTTGTGCAATTATTAAACTGCAAAAGAGACACTTGCGGTAAGAAATAATAGTGGGTTTCCATAGTGCGCTGCCGCTTATAGTTAAATTGAGTTCATAACAACCTGACACTATCTATAACCATTTGGTCGACAGGATACTGTAGTTAGCTGTTATTGGTTCTATTGTTCAAATTTTCAATTTCTTAGATAGGCTTTATTTTTTGCTTGGGAAGTTCCAAAATCTGGAGATTTCTTGTTCTTTTATTTCCCCTAATTCCCTGTCATTACTATAACCTACTTATTTCTCTACAAACTTGCATGACCTTGTGCATCTTTCATAAAGCTATTCATCCTCATTGATTAATAGCTAAAGATCTTCAGCTTATTCTGGCCAAGAACTGCTACTCCCACAAGTTCGGGTTTGCTGAATAAGTGCCAATCACCCTAAAACTGTTGCTACCATTTGCTAGAGCATATTTTTTCCACCAAATTGAGTATCAAATATGTCCATATGATTTGTTTTAGTTCTTGGGACAGTCAATTACTATTTCCTGTTATATATATTCTGCATGCTGGTCTCACCCTATTCCTTTAAGTTGGTAGACAACTCAAATTGTTTTCTAAAATTAATTTGCAGTGAAGTAGTTTGTTAATTTTTTTTTATTCTCCAAGATTATGCCAAACTATAAGCAACAATAAATAAATAACAATAAAAACAAGCATTGTAGGCGCATTCAAGACACTGTATGTTTGAAATGATTTTATTTATTTTTTATTAAATTGTTAGATAAAACCAAATAATGAGTGTCACATTATTGACTCGTATTATGCAACTCTGCATACATAGTGTATTTTCGATCCTATAGTGTATATCTTTATTCTGACACAGGTGTTGGTGTGGGTTTGCAATATAATTTCTATAACCTAAAAACTAAAATAAACATAAAGAAAAGACTATAGAAGGATTAACATGATGACATCCTTCCTCCAGAAGTGACATCCTTAAAGTGATTTCTGTTATTAGTGTCATCATCAGCAATTCATCTTTTAGATAGATTACTTTTGAACATCATCACTACATCTAGGCAACAGATTTTTTTAAAGCCATGACCCAATGGGAGGAACACTGACTAAGCGATAACATGGCTCAAAGTGAATTGATTCACCAACCACCCCTGAAAGAAATCTGTTGAAATGGAAATGTGGAAAGGGCTTCCGTAAGCGTTGATTCTTTAATATGCTGCACATGTGCTTTCAGATCCTGTCTAACCATCACAATATTTGTTATTCTCTGTAATTCTCTAATCCTTTGAACAACTATTCATCATGAGTGAAGATCTGGCATGGTTATAACACATCTGCAGTAGCTCATGTTTGATAAATCCATCAACAAAGTGAATTCTGCCTATGTAATAAAATATAAAATAACCAGACTTTTGACTAGACTGCAAAGTCTGGTACATAGCTTTTTCTGACCAACTGAGACAGGAAGAGTCATCTGATGGAAAGCATTCAGTCTCAGTTTATATACAGTATGTGCCATTTAGAGGCCATACTAGTCCACATTAAAAGTGATGAGATTGCCATGAGATTGTGTTATAAAATACATTAGTAGTGTACATGCTCTGCTTTAAAATATAAATTAAATACTGCTGAAAGTGCTTGTGTAGAGTAAAACGTGCCATTGCAATGTTAAATTCGTTCTTTTGAGGTAACATGTTCACAAAATGATGGTAATGGTAATGGATGGCTACGGCAAGCTGCCAGGGCCAAAAACAGAAAACCTCTCTTCATAAAAGCAAGACCAGGATGCTGTTATTTACAGACTAGTGACATTTCACTGGAGTACATTACACGTTATTTATGTTCTACACACACATAAACAGATAATTTATTATATGCAGACATATTATATACAGTATATACATATAAAAATACACTTCTTGATTTGACAAAGTATAATCAAACTCATACAATACTTCACATCAGCACTCTCGCACAAAAGGGTTGGGCTCCACAATTTTTGACAGAAATAGAGCAATGCTGCAAAGTCAAATTTTTTCTTCTTTTTATAGCCACTTCTGCTCTCTTATAAATAGCACTGCTTTATTTTTTACACCAATAGTCTGCATCTAGTACTTCTGAAAAAAGGTACTAAATTACTAAAAAGGTAAAAAATGAATGTCCAATTGGTAAAATAATGGGGGGGGGGGTCATCTTACAGGTTGTAAAGCATTCAAAGCAACTAGAAATTAGGACAAATTAAGCACTTTTACAATATAGTACATTTAGATTTCCCGTTTACATTTATGCAATTGGTAGATGCTTTTGTACAATGCGACATTCCATTCAAGGTGCATTCAACTTTCAGTGAAGTTATGTTAAAACATCTTATTGGTTAAAATGCTGTGAAAACATTAACAGCATTTTCTTTCATACAATATAAGGTTTGGTCCTAATCAGAAACTGCCTTATAAAATGTCAATCAATCAATCAATAATTTTTTTCCAGGTGCCATATTAAAGGCTGAAGGCAGGGAAATACCCTGGCCTAGACAAATGTCCAGTTCACAAAAAATTCTGTCATACTCACCCTGATGTCACTCTAAACCATATCGCTATGTATAAAATACAAAAGTAAATGGATGCCAGATGATGGTGACCATGTCTGTCAAGCTCCAATAAGTGCATCACTAAGAATCAAAGCAAAAGTTAGAGCATCAAAGATAGAGCAGCCCATTGGTTAAGTGAAAACAATAATTGAAAATAATTGAAATAGCTTGCTGTGTCAGGCTGGTCGAGATGCTCAAACAAGCAATAATGTTTCGACAGCGCTATGAATGGCTTACTTAGATGTACTTGCAGTCTGTATTTTAAGAAGCAGACATTTTAATAGAAAACAATACACCGAACACATTTAATTGAAATAAATCTGACCAACACATGCCATTCAATCTGTTTCGACAGATTTGGACAATGAAGGTTGAGTTGAGCCAGAGCAGGTGCAGTCCAGGCTCAATGGAACAGCAGGGACTTATTACTTTATAATTTACATGAGCTCATTTGTAAATAAAACAAGATGTGCAGCTAAAGGGGTTATTTCTGGGTTCTGAGCAAAAAAAAAATATCCCAAAAATAATTGCCGATCCAACCTCTACTCTTGAGTTTACTCAGAACTGAAAACCATCAAGATTTGTGAGTAAATTGTGAGTAAATTGTGACATATTTTGGTCACTAATCGCATTACAGAGATTGAGCATTGCTTTGAAACTAATACTCAAGAAGAGCCATTATTAATCCGCCTTTGTTAATTTAAATCTCAGTAAACACATCTGCGTTAGGCTATTTTTGCTTGTCCACACAGTAAGGGAGGGAATGGGCTGCTTCTGCGGGGGAGAGCAAAAGACAGGAAACGTGATTTGACAGTCTGATTATAAGTCAGGAAGAAAGGATGGAGGAAAAACATCAGTTTATACCTCAAATATTCAACATATGCTACCTAAATTTTTTGCAAAACTCCAAAAACGTGCAAAAATGGTGAAAAAATGGTGTAGGATTTACTTTTAAAACAATTTTCACTTAGAAATTGCCAGTGAGTTTTGCATGTGATCGATTAATAAAGACTTTTTTTGCAAGGTGACATCAAAACAATTTTTAAAGGGGTCATCGGATGCCCATTTTCCACAAGTTGGTATGATTCTTTAGGGTCTTCATGTAAAGTTTGTAACATACTTTGGTTAAAGGGGTACTTCACCTCTGGAAAGATGAATATGTATTTAAAATAGGTAATTTATGTAGAAGAAATGTGAAATTATTTTTGAATTTGGAGCTTTCTAGACTGAGAAAATCCAGAAAATGTATTTTTGGCTTATGTGGATGAAAGACAACAACTCCCAGAATGCACTTGCTTCGCTGCCCTACGAGGCCACTCCCAAGCCACGCCTACGGGTAAGAGAGCGCAGTTGAAAACAACAAGGCTAGGCTACTAGTGAGACTCCGTGACGAGTTTGCCCGGGATTTCGAGATTGCCCAAAATGTCCGGGATTCGGCTTTTGCGTTCTACAGTCGCCATTCATTATGTTTACTGTGGCGAGCAGGACGAGGCTGAGGGCCGCGGGAGAGCGGCGTGAGGCCGGTGGCGTCATTACTGAGACGCGCCAGTCTCATATCTCTCACGGATGAGCGGAAATTTTCTTAGCAATGTACAAGCAACGCACATTAACCGATCACTTGTTTAGCGTTCATGTAAACACTACATTCAGATTCACCAATCGGAATGAATTCAGTTAGATTCAAACAAAAGGTGTGCATGTAAACAATGAATGGCGACCGCAGGAAGCAAAAGCCGAATCCCGGACATTTTGGACGATCTCGACGGCCGGACATGTCCGGGAAAAAGAGGATGGTAACCCCTACTACTCAGCTTTCTCTTACTACTCAGCTTTCTCCACAGAACAAGAGCCTGCTAGCTTAGCTTCCAAAGAAAGACGGCGCAATGACGCATAATGACGATTTTCGCGTCATCGGAGGATTTTTTCCAGACAAAAAATACATAAATCTCTCATCTCAGGGGGATATGAGGGTGGAAAGCAGGGTAAATCGAAAATAGGCTACTACACATTTTCTACTGATACAAAGCTTAATGCTAAATCCTGAAGTATCCCTTTAAAATCCCTCAATGGTTGTGTTAAACAACACCCTTTTTACCTCCTCAAAAACAGCTCTGTTCACAGCGACCCGTTTTGGTGCATGTCTCTTTAACTGATAATGAGCAACTGTTCACCCCTCTCTTCCATGGGGCGTGTCAACACAAGACACGTAAAGTGCTGTCTTGGCAACAGTAAACAAATGGCTGAAGGAGGAAATATGCTAATACAGGTAATATGCTAATATGGGACAGTCCGTCAGTGGTCGTGGGCGGAGCATGAGCAATATAACATCATATTTCTAAGAAAATCCAAATGGCTTGATTATTGAGAGTGATTAGTGTTCATTGTATGGTGGTTGTGTCCCCATACTGTAAAGACACATTTATATGCAAACACCATATAAAAGTGAATTTGCATCCGATGACCCCTTTAAAAAGTGGCATGCTGTGAAGGCAGAGTATGGTAACCCATACTTGGAATTTGTCCTCTGAATTTAACCTATCCAAGTTAGTGCACACACATTAGGAGTAGTGAGTAGTGAACACACACACACACACACACTGCAAACCGTGACACACACACCCGGAGCAGTGCGAAAACCAGTAAATTGACTAGCGCCAACTTTATTAAATAACCTTGTGTGATTCATTGAAATACTATCCTCCCATAAATGTTGCGTCTGAAAGGGAAACTCCTACAAATGCAGGGGAGACCGGGGACAGTTGCAACAATTTTTGCATTTCTCTCAGTTACTCAGAGACTATTTGGACTAGACCATCCAAATTTGTATATATTAAACTTGCATCTGTCTGCTAATTACCTAGCCTGACATCGTCATACTCAGATTCTAGTCAGAATGTGAGTCTGATACTGCTCCATTGGGCTGTGATTATGGGGCGTGTTTCAACCGAACCAGGAAAGGAAATGCCTCTGCACTCAATTGGATAGACCTACAACCAATCAGAGCAACGGTCTATAATAATAGATGCGATGGCGGAATCTACACATGATGTTTCATAAACAAAGTTCGGGAGGAGCACGTTCAAATAATCAATCCAATCAACTTGTCATCAAACAATTACCTAATGTCTACCCTATCATCATGAGAGGAAGCATATATATATATCACTTTGTCAACTCACCTAACATTCCTTGACAGTTTTCAGTTTTCCTCCACTAACTCTTGGCTTGTTCTTCCACAGCCAGGAATATGGGGGGAGTACTTTGGGTTTGGGCCGAATACCGAGCCCGGAGCCTCTCCTCGGACAGCACGCCAAATATGCATTTATTCTATCTGACTTATTTGTAAGTGTGAACTTGTGAAATCTCAATTCTCCAGCGGCAGTCATCTTTGTTGTAAACAAATTTAACCCAAGCGCTCTTTGGTGACGTGGATGATTATGTTACTGTTGATCACCTGTCCATCATCGTATAAAGCCCGCCCTGACAATTTGATTGGTCCAAACAACATTTATTCGGGCATAATAGCTCCTCCAACAGATCAAGTCCAGACCGAACTTCCCGACCTACAAATTTTATGGGCGGGGCTAAGTTCGGCTGGCATCCAGGCTACTAATTTCCCATACCATTTAAAGATGATTACAAATGACATATCGTTCACAGTATTTATTTGAATGGAAGAAGCCAGATGCTGCAACTGACCCCAACCCATGGGAAAGTTGCAACACAACCATGGGACACTTGCAACATGTTAAAAATACCTTAAATTTCACTAATTAAAGGGGGGGTGAAATGCTATTTCATGCATACTGAGTTTTTTACACTGTTAAAGAGTTGGATTCCCATGCTAAACATGGACAAAGTTTAAAAAATTAAATTGTACGTTTGAAAGAGTATTTCTGTGCCAAAAATATTTCTTCCGGTTTGTCACAAGTTTCGGAAAGTTTTTTTCGAGTATGGGCCTGTGTGACATCAGATGGGGCGGAATTTCCTTATACGGGTCCTAAGGGCACTTCTCCCGGAAGGGCGCGCGCGCACCCGTAGACCAGAGCGAGAGAGCGAAAGCAATACGCCCATCAAAGCGCTGTGCTCGGCTTTAGGGAAGTCAATGTCACCAAAGAAGTGGGTTTTTGGTTGCCAGGGCAAGACAACCCTGCACATATTCCCAAAGAACCCAGCGTTAAGGGACCAGTGGATGGAGTTCATTTTTCCAGAGCATCAACGGAGTTGTGCAAGTGTTTCTGTTTGTTCCCTGCATTTCGACGATGATTGTTTTATAAACAAGGCCCAGTTCGACACCGGATTTGCAGATCGTCTAATGCTTAAGGATGGAGCAGTCACAACGATAAAGGTTCACGGTCGTGAGTTGGAACCGCAGGCGGTGAGTAAAACTGCTTCAAATATCTGTGTGTTGTTAGCTGTTAGTAAGCACAGCTTTAGCTCCGCCCACACGACACGCCTCCAGCCGCTCGTTTTTTTCCGGAAAGACTCGGTACAGACTATCTTTCTTTTATAAATATAATAAAACTAAAGACTTTTTGGAGATATGAAGGATGCAATACTACTCTGTAGGTACTCAAGATTAACATGAGATTGACTGAAACTGAGTGTTTCACCCCCCCTTTAACTTTAGCTTTTTGTCTCAATGAGCATAGAATTCTGAAAATATTAACTGTTTTAGGCCTATATAATATTATAGTATTATTTATTTATACAATAATATTATTGTAGCCATAGCTAGTGCAAATAGCTGGGAATTAGGGAAGCTACAAATATTGAAGTGAAAAGGATAAGAAATGCAAAAAAAAGAAAAAGGTTTTGTTTATGTCTACCACAACATTTTAGAACATTTGTCCACTTACAATATTCGCACAAGAACAAAAAATGTGTATGCGGCCCCATTTACTGTATAAAATTACAAATAGACTATAATTAATCGAAGTAATTAAATATAGCTCTAACAGAAACGTTGCTTTTCGTCACAGGAGGTTTTCTGCCTTTTTCTATGTAGTAGGGCAAAAAAATAATTACATGCATACTTAGCCAGAATGTGTTTAAACCAAAAACAAGTGAAATGAAATCCCTAGCCAGTAAAAAAAAACTTCTCTGAAAAACAACATTTCAATACTGTAAATTACTTAATTCAGCCTTCTTACTTGCAGGCATTCAGAGCTATTTTCTGAACAAACACTACTTCTACAATATATATAAAAAAAAAACATTTCAAGTCTCTCAGCTGGCACATTCAGTCTTGTAACGTCTTGTCACATCTTGACAACCGTCTCCTTGTGACAGGACAGGAAGTGACATGTTTAAACAACTGACATGAATATCCAACAAAGGCATGGCCCAGTGAGAAAGTGACATCACATCAGCACATGTTGGAACATCTTTGATGAAGACTGAATCATGATTTAGTTGACAATCAGCTGCTCTCTGTGTCTAGTGAAGCAGATGCGTTTGGCAGTCTGTGACTCAACAATTTATTAGTGGGTTTGAAATATGCTAAATCTGTTAGAGCTGAGCAACCATAAAAAGCAGTACAGTGACTCACAGTATCCTTAACATTGCTGTTGTCTCTATCTAAATTATATATGAATGTACAGTATGATCTACTCAGGCCTGGCACTGCCAAATTTATGTTACAAATTTCAACTGCTTATCTTTGCAACCAAGGAGGTATCTGACGAGAGCTATCAGTAAGCATTCCCATTTCTTCATTTTCAATGGTTATTCTGTATATATCATATTAACCCAAAAAATGAGCAGTTAAAATACAGTTTGATGAGTTTGTGTAATGCACCAGACCATGTAGTGTTGAATACATAATGACCTTTTTAGACATAATTACTGCAACAACAAAAAAATTGTTGTATGAAAGAGCAAATCAATTAATTTGTTTGAGTAGGGTAAACTTAAATTAAACAAATGAGTTCAATCAAATTAACTTTCTTTTTTATCGAGATAAAATTGACACATTTTAAGTAATCTGAATAGTTTCATTGTTTTGAGTTTTATGAACTTGCTTCTTTTAATTTAGACAAACTTAAATTTAAATCAAACTGGGCTTGGTTTTATATTGTCCAGCATGCTTTGCCATGACACTGGAAAGTGAGAGTAAATGCAAAAATGTTGTGTTATATAATATTTTTCCACAGTAGAACAGATAAATGTAAAATGTTATACACTCACTCAGCAATTGTTATGCTATGCTATGCTAATGCTATCAACGCATTAAGTTAGCATTTACTGAATTACCTAGTTAAAGCCAGCTTCCACTACTAAAAATATTTAAATTGAGATTGCATGACAATTTTAATTTAAATGTACAAATTAGCTTCCTCAAATATTTCAAGTTAAGAGCAAATCAAATGTATGAGTAAACAGTGAAAATGATATGATCAATAACATATGATTTTACATTACATTGCTTTAACTCATAAAAAAGTTGAAAATTGCTTATTTTTGTAAGTTATACAATATTCAACATATTTATTTTTTAAAGTCAGTTTAATGTAATTTCAGTTGAAATGACAAACAAAGTTGATTGTCCTTTTTACAATTTAAGGCAGCATTTTTTTTTTTTACAGTGTACAAAAGTGTACAAAATTCTGCTAACTTAAACTTAGAGTTTCATAAAATAAAATAGTGTAAACTATCTCAAATGAAAAGTCCCACCCTCCAAAGAGATGTAAAACTGACGTGAAGAGATTTAAGACTTGTTTTTTTATATTGCACAAAACTATTATGACCTAAAAACATTTTCCTACATGAATTTCATACCTGTAATACATTTTGATATCTGCATTACATTTCCTGATCCATATGCATGGCTTTTCTGATGATGTAAACTTGCTCACCTGGTATGCATTTGCGATACGGAGTGCTCAGCGCTTAAGTCCCATGAAACAAGAGTCACAACCCTCCATAAAACAGCTCAAAGACTTGTAGACTTGTTGCTTCAGCAAGTGCACTTTTATCTCACCTTTGCTTTTGCTAACACGATTTAGTGTAGTATTTAAACACGATAGAGCATTAACCTTTTAGCGGGACTCACAGAGCATTTAATTTCTGGACTGCTGTGATACATACAACTACCAACAAAATAAAATGATGCCATGTTCATGTTCATCTGTTTCATTGAAAATTGAACGTGCTTTCAGGGTCCTGCGTCAACCAAGCAACTGGCATTGAAATTAATGGGAATTGCTCTCTCCTAATAGAACTCCTTGGTTGACTCTGTCCGCACATGAAAATAATGAGTTACATGAAGCAGACTGCAGCCATGCAGAGCACTTTTACAATTGTACTCCAGTGTGTTGAAATGTATCTTATGCCATTTCCCCTTCTCTTTTTTGATTGATGGGACCATATCAGCTCTTGACTGGCACATTTACACAATATCCATGTCAGACTACTTCCTTGTCTGTCAGTTTCTCCTCTGAGGATACTTTCCCATTTCCTTTTCAATTTGAATTTGCATAGGGTTCTACAATACTTGCTGCTGGATTACAGACTTCTGTTGTTTGCAAGAGACTTTGAGGATTTCAATCATCATTCACTGCCTGTTTCTGGATCCCATCCTAAAAGGAAATGTGCAGACAAGTCAAGTGAATCCATTTCTCATGTATTAGAGTGGCACAATCTGGCTTGAGTTGGCAAACACAAGGGCAAGGACCACTGCACTTCTCCAGAGAGTTTGCAAATGTGCCACACATACTGTGGGGCAGGTGGCAAACATGCCTGACAAATTATTATTAACATATGCCATTCGCAGTTGAGAGGCTGCAACAAGCAATGGCCAACAATGCAGCAATATAAAACACCCAAATCAGGCTTATGTCGCCTGTGGTGACATTTCTGAAACTACAAAAAATGATATATATAATATTACTCCTTGCATATTTTGCAACACTTTCAAAGTGAGATGTCAATTGATTGGTGCTAAAAGCATGCTCAGTTTTACAGTTTTATCCAAAACAGATTGTGAATCTTGCAACATTTTATTTTATTATGTTGGTAGTTGTATCACAAAATCAGCATTCATTGAGCTCTTTTATCATGGCTTGTATTTTACAAAGTGCTCCATATCCCAAGTGTGTATCCCAATGTATTATACAAATCATGCACTATGGTAAAAGTGTTTTAAGGTCGTAATATAGACCTGTGCAAGGATACCATGTGAAAATAAGTCTTTATTACTTGATTATCTGCCCTTATAATAATGAAAAGTTATAAAATGTATTAGTGTTTAGTGTTCATTTCAACTGGAAATTGCAGTGAATGTATTGTATTTGGAGTTTTGCACAAATGTAAGCAGGTTTTTTTCCAATGAGCCCATAGGTTGAAATCACCCTATAGTTAAAAATGTATCAAATGTAGCAAATAATCAGACTTTTGATTATCCATCAAAAAATAACACACACACACACACACACACACACACACACAAAATGTGTGTAGATCAAAACTCTTAATCTATGAGAAATTACTACAAAATGACTATGCAATTACACAAGTAATTACAAAGACAAACTCTGAAAACAATCAAAACCACAGTTGTACTGCAACAGCCTCAAATAAATTTCTTTCAAAGATCTGATGCCACAAACCTGTCAAATTTGGACAGATGAAAGTAATTAGAAAGACTAACTGAAGCAGCCTTTTAACTGGTAAACACAACATTATTTTGTGCTCTGGTAAAAACATGTACATCCATAAATTGTCTGGCAACCAACCAATCATTTGCCTTCAGATTTAATTGCTTCATGTGCAATACGCATCAGACTTGAATGCTCTGTGGGCAGCTGGGACTATGAAAAAATCCATAGGGAAACTCTTTGATCTCTAAGTTGTTTCTTCTAGTCAGCAATTAGAGAACAAATAGAGACTTTCTACATTGAAATATCCTCTGCCTGAGACAGATAGCAATCAAAAGTAAGAGATTTCAAATGAAAACTATTTGATTGTGCAGTTTACATGTATTTTACATCTCTATACTCTTGATGAATGTTAGCATTTTTTTCTATTTTAATTTCCCCTACAGAATTTTTAAAGAAAAGTTAATCCTTAAAGGAACTGCCAAAAAGCAATTTCCAAACAATATTTTTTTTTCCCCTTTTGGGCAGTTACTTTCAGCTCCACTACCACTTGCAAATTCAACTTTATCCCAAATCAGCGACCCAATCAATCTTCATCAAGTTCTTATTGATATATAGCCTTGGTGAGGCGCTTGGTCACAGAGTGTCGAAACCACCACTGCTCCCTTCAGTGTTTAACATTAACCATTAGACACAGCAGTGGGACGGTTTATTGACACGCAGCTTCCTCTCTGCTCCTTTAGCCATGAGCTATCTCACAACAGGCCATTAGTAAGAAAGAAGGAAGTGCAACAGATAAAGTGTAAACCTGCAGTTTACAAGCAGCTTGGTGACTGGGGAGATTGAGCTTTAGTTGGAGGACACTTCACTGCGCTAAAAGTGCCCTGCTCATTAACTTCACTTTCCCTCATGAGAACTCTCAAGGGATCCAATTTGAGACAGAGTTTTTTCTCACTTCTCACCACTGTTTATCGGCTATCTGGGCTTGTTACAAACTAGCACTTAAATACCACAGTAATTTAGCTTAAAATAGCTCAGTGCTAAAATAGCTCAGACAATCCATTTGTTATGGTGGTAAAAACAAGTTGTTTTTTTGTTTTGTTTTTCAGAAACAATGAACCCAACTCAGTAGATACTTGTAGAAGTCTCAATACGGGTCAATGAGTATCCAGGGTAAAAGAAATGGGGAGGGGGAGGGACAACTTTAAAAAAGAAAATAGCTTAAAATGCACGTGCCAAGTCTTAGCCATGCAATACTTGTATTCATATTGATTTCGTTTGGTTTTGTAAACCTTTTATGGCAGAGGCTATTTGCACTAAGTGCAAATAATGATAAATGCTAGTTACAAGTGTAAACAGTTTTACATGCTACATATTGTAAATATTGGAAGATACAATTTGCACCCCTTAGGGTATTGTAGTACATTAAAAAACAGTATTGAATAGACCCTACCAACCGAATCTCATTGGAAAATGTTACTATTTTACGAGAAGGCGATTTTTTTTTAATCCGTACAATGTGAATCATACGAAATCTATTTTTTTAATTACCATGAGATTGTTATTTTCAGACATTTTCTTCATTTTTTTATTTTTTATTTAAAAGAATCAACTCTCCAAGCTGATATGTGATGAGAAAAGGGATGTGAAAAAGGCAGATTCAAATTCGAGTTGGTTGCATCCAAAAGTAAATCCAGTGCTCTTAGGCTATACATTCAGAGTCAGTGTGTGCCCCAAATCCGATTTTTTTTGCTCACATGTGACTCAGATCTGTTTTACTCATGACAGTGTGAACAGCACAAACCACATGGAATCTGATCTTTTCAATTCCAATTTGTGTCACTTCCATATGTGTACTAAATCCGATACAGGTCAGATGTTTTGCAATGTGACCTCATATCGGAATTCGTGCGACTTATACGTCACTCCAGAGCAACAATCATCACAATTCTGCACTCATGGGAGTCACTTCAAAGTAACGTTATCAAGACAGTTGCGAAAGGTAGTCAGTGGAAGGACAGTGATGTGTTATTTGTAAGTATTACAAGAACTCATAAGTATTACAGTGCGAGCTCTATATACAAGCAAAACACGAGGTTCGTATCATAAATGCTTAAAAACTCATTTTTTATATATTGCCTGTGCGTAAATTCGCTGGCTTTGATGGCAGATCACACTGAAAACAAAGGCATAATCGGTTACTTTAATGTTATCCATGTTTACCTCCATATGAGAAGCGCTGCGTGATGTCTTTTTATCGTTTTTTTTTTTTTGTTTTGTTTTTTTTGCCTGGCTCAATACAGAAATGTTTCTTTTGAAAAACAAATCTATGTAATTAGATACATTTTTCATTATGATTTCAGGTCAGTCTTTTTTCTTTAATGTAAAACCCCATTGACTTACAATAAAGGAAGAACCTGAGCCAGATCTAGAGATTAGAAGATCATAGAGACTTGGAGGTTGGCCAGTAAGTGATCTTGAATGTGCCGCATCAGCTGCAATAAACACATATACTTTTATACACACCATCTGCTTCAAAATGGATGTTGAAGTGCTTCCAAACACTGCACTGCATTGCAGGTGAGCATCTGCCCTCTCTCTATTTAACAGTCATTCACTTTTCAATTGGCTCCCAAATCTCTAGGCACTATGTGAATGAAAGATTTATTCAGTTGAAATGGCTATTGCTTCCCAGGTGCATTCTCCCATGAGTGAAAGCTTATGCATAGCATTAATCTGAATTGGTTCACCACTTCAGACAAGGATGTTGGTAAACTAACTTCTTTTTTGCATACAACCTGGCCCATAAGTGTGTTTGAGGGAGTCGTCCAATTACACATCAATTTTTTTTTTTTTTTTTTGGTGGTGGGTGGGGATGGGGTATTTCAATGATTTGTCAAGTCAACATTCAATTCAGTCTTTATGGACTTTTGAATTTGATAATGATCCATGACATTTTTTTTAAATGTAAATTAAGGGATAGTTCACCCAAAAATAAAAATTGTGTCTTTTATGAACCTCATGTCATTAGAAAATGTCATTCATCAATTCAATTCATACCAATTCACCAAAACCAAAAATAGTTACTCATTTTCATGAAAGTGTGTTCTCATGGAATGTACTTACCCTCATGTTGTTCCAAACCTGTGTGACTTTATTTTTTCTGCGGAACACAATTAAAAAAAAAAAAAAATCATAAAAGTTCCCAAACTGTATTCGTCCGTACAATCAAAGTCAGTGGGTGCATTATTCGATTAGATAGATTATAACATAGCATGTTCTCTTGTTCAAGATGGTAATTGTTTGTTTATCTGCATACACTCTTCATCTGCATTGATGTTAAAATACAGAGAACATTTTGACATTGCTTTAAATAGGTCACTTCATACTGCTTCCCCCCCACTGAGGACCAATTATAATGTTTATTGTCAAAAACAGTCCTATTTTACTTTTTCATCACTATTGTTCACCCTTCTTTGAGCCTGTTTCACAATGCACCCAAGTAAGAAGCACTAGCAAGTGTATATGAAAAATGAAATGAGTTCTGGGTTACTTCACTGTGCCATTCAAAATAATTAAATAAATTATCATTATGAAATCGAATTAATATGAGGAGGGGGATCACATTTACATCCAAATGGTAATTAATCTATACAAACTATAGCCATAGAGGCCACATTTACACTGCAGGTTTTGATGAACAATTCCGATTTGTTGAATATATTAGATTGTTTTTGACGACCAACTTACATCTTCTTTTAAAAGTGACCCATATCCAATATCTGCATTTACACTATACGCTACACAACCCAAGTTGACCCGGAAAAGCTTTGGCCAAAAAGGAAGTAAAAACGGGGCGATATGCAGGGGACACAGATGAAATGATAATACAAGCTTTTGCTTTCCTCACCATCTTTAAAGGTCAGCAAAATATCGGGTTGAGGCTTCATCCTCCATTGCACCATTGAAAAGCACCATTGAAAAGCGACATGTGATCGCGGTTGGTGTCCACCTGAGTTGACGTCATTCGCCACCATCGCTTTTTCAATGATGTACAACTCGTATTGACAGGGAAATATCCAATCTGTCCACTTAAGGCGAGACACGGCAGGCAAAAACATTGTTTTTTTTTACTGGTCAATTTTGAGATTTTGGGATATTTGTCTTCAATAACATGTCTTCTTTCAGACTGTGGTGAAAAAAAGTCCGAAATACACATTTTAGTTCTTTATTTTGTTACACTTTGTCTGTTTGTGTCTGTAGATTTCGCGTAAATTCAACAAAAGTTGTCGTTGTAAATCATCCCGCCGATCCGCGATCTCTGTCTGCTCTCTGTCATCACAGGCACGGCTGGAAAGCTCTCTCTTCACTGTACAATGCTGTCGGATCACAATATGGTCATTTCCTTTTTATCAGCAACCAATCGCGAAAGTAAAAGGGCTGAATGCGCAATCTCATTGGCTGATGATAAATCTTTAAAGCCCGTTTTCTCAAAATGACCTTTCTCTCATACTCCAAGTCTGAAATCTCCACTTCAGTAGCACCTATATACACCAATCTTTCCAGTCTTGTACCTAGTTATATTATGAAGACATTTACAGAGGGATTTGTAAATATATTATTCCTAGCCTGATTTATATAACATTTTATTCCAAAAAACATGGCGAAAATCATTTTTTTAAGGCTATTGACAGTATATTCTGATTTACAGGATAACAGAAGTAGATATGCATAAATCCCTCTGTAATTTTTTTCCCGTCTAATATGTGAACACAATGAAAAAATATTTTTTAACCTGGCTTTATCCAATACTCAGATTTCATTTTTTTAAATATATGCAAAATAGCGCATATTTAATTAGAAATGGCCTAATTTGCATATTTAAACATTAAATTACAGAAAACTTGTAATACATTTTTTTCTCATCTTAATGTAGGTAATCAACTGGGAAAGTTTCATGGTGATATCTGCTAGTTAAAATTTTTACCATATTCACCTGTAGTGTCTCGCCTTAAATGCAGATGCAAATGCACGTATCCGATCAGAGAAAATCAGAATCCATGTGCTTATTTCTTGCTTACACATTTGTGGGTCGTATCTGATCTGAGCCACAAGGGAGGGAAAAAATAGGACCATGTAATATAATCACCTGAACCATGTAATATAAATGCGGCCACAGTGATTGTATCACCTTGATTTGGTCAGATTAACTGAACTGAAAGTGTTGTTTGTTTGCCTGTCACTGTGTTGTACTTTTACACCAGCTTGTGAAATATAGTTATCAATCACGGTCATCATGGCACTACACATTCGCACAAAGTACTTTTGAATATGTTTGAGAAAGTGGTCGGATTCAAGGGTAGATCTGGCTGAAATCTTTCTGTTGAACAGATTAAGATCTACACCACCCCCTTTCAATCGGAATGAAATTGTATTCCGATCAAGCTTAATCGGATCAGATTATAAACAGATTATAAGTGCCTCACTAGCCAGCTCGAAATAACTACATTTTGGCTGCACGCCCTTAACCCTTAAATGCATGAATGTTTCGCCAATCATTATTACATATTCTGGTCTTTAGCGACCCGGATCTATATCTAACACGGATTGATCTCTACCTGTTGTGATAATATAAAACTCTCCTGATATTAGAGCAGCAATTACAGAAGAATAAAATAAATCATATTTTGTTACCCTTTGGAGCTTGGAAGGGTTCAGTTTGAGCAAATGTTTTATACATTCATCACTGTCCTCATCAAAGTTAATTTCCCATATACATTCAGCATCTGCTCATATTCATGATCTCAAACGTATTCTCAAAACTATCATTTTCAACATCTTCAAAATCAATATTTTGATGGCTGAAAGCTTCTTCACCAGATCAACCATTAAGTGACAGTGACACTATTTGATTGCGTTCAGTACTTGCTCTGCAGTAAATCACTGAGCCATTTCAAGTTTTGCTGATTATTCTTCCTATTCTTTTGTTTTCTGCTTGCGATAACTATGAGTGAAACCTCACTTCTTCATTGTGTATCAGTGTATCATTTCACTTATTCAGTCATCAAAGATTAAATTATTGTTGTGCAGAAAAAAATATACTTTCACCTTTACACACCTCGGGTCATCATTTTTTTCTTGTTAAATTGTTTATAATGAATTGACCGAAGAATACTAAGAAGGCTGATGTCTAACTTTAAAAATATGAATGAGGAGGAGGGTAGTGAATGACATCACGGGTTACTAAAGACCCGAGGTACTGTATGTGTTTAAGGGTTAAACAAATCATTCTGTACTGTACATATTTCTATGAATCTTTGTGCACATATATATGTTTTTTCAATACACAAGAGAGCGAGGTGGAAAGGCAAATCATTTATGAAGAGGTTGTGGTGACTCTTGAACCAGGAAAAGGTGGGCAGATGTTTTCACATTTCAAAGCATGACTCAGGAAGTCTTTTTCTCACTTTCTAAACACATTCAGCCACACACACACACGCGCACACACACCTGAGATTGTCTTTTCTTTTTAAAGCCTGCCTGTGAAAGTGGGCATGTCTGCACATCCTCCTGCTGTGTCCTCTGTTCCCATGACAACAGCAAGACAAGCCAGCAAGGTCACAGGTAGCGGCAACACGTGAAATCATTTTGAGACTATGTGCCAAAGGAAAGAAGGTCAGACATAGAAATTAAAGTTTATAAAAACAGTGAATAAGAAAAATTAGCATGTGGGGTTCTAATTACTAGTGCATTTGTGTGCTCGTTAACCTCTGTGTCTTGAGTGGAAATTTCACAGCACCTGAAAGATGACCTTTAACTCAGTGTAATTGCTCTGTTTCTGTCTAACACCTGACCGTATCATTACGAAAGACAACTGTTTTACTTCTAGATGGTCTCGTTAAGAATGCATTGGAGACTGTATGGTTGGATGTCTGTATAAATGCATTATTACTATGGACCGCATTGGCCCATTGGTTTAAAAATATGCACAATTATATAAATGATATAGGGCCTAAGCCAAATGGGAAAATTGTTAATTTTGCAATTTAATTGTGCATATTACTTTAGTATTTTTGTTTTTGTTTTTTAATGAAGTTAAGAAGTTAAGAAAAGTCTTAAGATAAATTCTAAGTGCAATCATTGAAAAATTCTTAGGTTCTCAAACATTTTCTTAAAAACATAATTTTTGGTAACACTTTATTTTACAGTGTCTTTGTTATATGTGTTACATGTAATTACCATAGTAATAACAAAATTGTATGCATAATTGCATGCAACTAACCCTCAAACAAATCCTAATCCTACCTAGACCCTTTAGTAAGTACATGATGTTCATTAATATTACTAAGTACTTAAATATATAAGTACACCGTAACCATGGCACCTTAAAATAAAGTGTAACCCATATTTTTTTCTTAAGATGAAAATGACAGGATTTGATGTTTTCTGATTGTATGACGGTTTTTAAGAACATTCTTTTCAGGAATTCAGTTTCTTCTTCTAAAGTTTTGCTTTAAGGACAATCTTAAGGAAAACATTAAGAAATGTGTTTGCGAATACAAAATATTCTTAGTTAGAAAATAAGAAGAAAATAGCAGTTACGACAAATTTTATTCTCGAGAATGTTCTCAATTCTCTTAACAACTCCTTAATAGTAACAATTAACAACAAATTACTTAAATCTTAAGTCTTTTACTGGTGGCATAAATACAATATATGAACTGGCCCTATCTGTATATTTAGAAAAAAGTGGTAACGCATTTCATTAATTTATTAATTTAACCAGCTTTTGAGAGTTATTTGTTTGGGAATCATATACTATGATAGTGGTGTGTGTTTTTTTTTCACCAGCTCAAAAGATTAATTTGTCAAATTTGTTCACAGTTCCCAAACATAGGCCCTGTTTACACCTGGTATTAAGATGTGTTTTGGTCGATCGGATCACGGCACTAAATACAGGTGTAAACAGGGTCTAAAGCGTTTCTGAGCTTGTCCACTTTCGAGTACTTCCAGAGGTACTCGAAAACACATTCGACCGCATTGCTTTTGTAGTGTAAACGCTCATGTGGTCAAATGCATTTCAACAGCCGCAAAAGACCGCTTACTCTCCACCTACTGACCTAATGTGTAAACATTATGGGAAGCGCTAGCCAGATGGGATTTAAACTTTGTCACCTGAAGACCCAAGGTTAAAGATGAAAAACTTCCCAAGCACAATGTTCTCTCACCATTCCTGATTTCTAACACTCACTCTTGCGGCTGTCAGAGCAGAAATGAAAGCTCATGCTCTCTGTATGTTTTTCTGTCGTCTGCGGTCGTGTTCATATGTAAATTGTGAGAGCTTATTTTCGTCCATTAGATCGAAGGTCTGAAAAAGCCCATACATTTACCCGCCCATAGACCCTCCCCTCAAAGAAATCAGGAGAGAAGTGGACAAAAGAGACAACTGGTTAAAACACCATGTGAAAACGGGAATGTGTCTCCCTCGTCTACTTGTGATCCAAATGTCCAAAACGCATCTTAATACCAAGTGCAAACAGGACCTTAGTCACGACCCACCAATTAAGAACCACTTATCTATTGTATATGCTAATTTACTACTACATTTGAAAGATTTCTCTTCAATTCAGTATGTACCTCCTTAACTGTTTCAAAGAAAACAGCACTTGTCAAACCATTTCATTCTGATTTCAAAACTTATTCCTGGTAAAATTTTGTGATGGCATGCTAAGTATAGGGATTAAAGATCTGTGTTACAAACACATGACTTTTGTAACCAAAACAGCAAAAATTCTGTGCAGAGTAGTCGAACCGGGTTAATTTTTTAGCACCCAGCATGGTTATACTAATTAATTGTCATTAATTAACAACACTCTGCAAACCCAGCACATTAAGTGAACCAACTGTTATAGACAGCAGGAACAAATGTGTTGGGATTAGTCTGTGCTAAAACCAGGAGCATTTGATGATATGAATCACTGAATCTAATGAGTATCTTCTGGCATTAACACTACTAAAATGGAGGTACACCTGCATAGGAAAAGATCTGTTGAAATGTCTGATCTTTTAAATATAAGACTATATACACTACTAAATAGAGATGAATCCATGGAACGATAAACAAGAGCTTTAGCAGTGTCTTCCTACTTTTTTGCATTGTGAATGATGTAGTTTGTCACTCTTAAACAACTTATGTATTTGTATATATTGTAATATATTGCATTTTTTTTAATCAATGACTATATTCAATAGTCTTATTGTATTGTTGTTGTCACCTGCTCTTAATATTCAGTGACGTTAATGAGAGTTGAATGACTGATTATCTGTTCAGTTACTTGGATCATTATGCTAGAATGTGCAAACTAATTAGCATACTACATCTCATTAAAGCGTGCCTAAGTGCCGAGAGGAAGTGGTATTCAATTGAGAAAGTCAAGAATATGAATACTGTCATGCTTCTCAACAGTAATGGAGTTCAATAAAGAAAGTGTACCTAATTTACAAGTTGAAACACAATACATTTTAAATTTTAAACATGATCTCATGAATACCTAATATCCGTAGGTAGTTTGAGTCCTATCCATAAAGTGTATTCTAGCACATAGTCTCAGAACAGATGTCCCTGTGCATAATTTTCTTTTTCTTTTTGTTGCAAAATATTTAGTGAAATGCTGTTGGTTAAATTTAAACTTGAATTATGGTGTTTTGAGGTTTATTGGTTGTTTTTGGTGTAAATTGCCCAGAAGTTGAATGCTTTCATCATAGCCGAGATCCTCAAGACACGTTCTTTAAATTGTTTGGCTTATTTTATGATGCATTTAGCTACTGATAAGAGAACACTGTTGTATGGTATTCACATTTTACCATGTTTAAAAAAAATTCTGAATTTTTCACCCAAATCTGAAGATTCTTTTTCCCAAAACTCAATTATGTGAGTTTTTGCGTTTACATTTATGGATTTGGTAGACACTTTTATCCAAACTAACTGTGCATTCAGAGTATACATTTTATCAGCAACCTGTGTGTGATTTGTTGTCTTAAAAGACAAAAGCCACTAGTAACTCTAAATAAAAGACTACAACTCCTGTCCCCTCGAATGCCGTAATGGCTGTGCTGTGTGTTTTTAGGAGGGCCGCAGCTGCTGCTTGTCATGTTGCGTTTTCTTGAAGCAATTTTTCTCTCAGCGATTCCTTTCTTCCTGGTCCTGGCAGATATTAAACTAACAATATCTCTTCCAGCAATCCCAAGCCAAAGGGAAAAGCTGCAGACAGTCTCTTTTTTTATATACATTTCCGTTATCTTGCATTGCTAACAAGCCTGCACTTTCGTTCCTCATTGGGCAAGCCCAATGTCAAGAGAATAAATCCCCCAAACAGAGATTTTCTCTTAAAAGGATACATTTCTGCCCAGTGTTTACTTAATCTTTTCAATCGGGCAACCATGCGCACTCGCTCTCTTTGCGCTGCAATAAAAGAATAAAAGATCTGACAACACGACAAGCTTGTATGTTGGAGTTTAGTGATGTTCATTGTGACATTCTGCTTGAATGAAAATGTCATACAGTACGTCCAGTCTGTGTTCTTTCACAAGGCGAACGGTTTGTAATGGTGCCGTGCCGTACCAGGCTCAAGTGAAGTGGAAACATAACCTTAACCGTTCATTAACATTCTTAGAACTGTTCGCCACAATGGTGGAAAAGCGGCTTTAAGGTTTTACTAGTTTTTAGAATGTAAAGAAGTTGAAAGTTGCAGTGTTTTCAAATATAGAAATGGCTAAGAAAAAGTATCATTCTTTGCAGTCTGTCTGAATGAAATTGCATTTGTAGAGCAATCTGAATCTCATTTGCAACTGAATTACTTCTCATAAAATATCTAATGTGAAGAAAAATTGCAAAGCACTCACTTAAACCATGCATTACCAGAAGTCCTATTAATTGTAAGTAGTGTTCAAATTACTCTTATCAATACAATTGTACTCAATAAATAACAAAAACTAATTGTATTGATTTCCCGTGTGATGGAGCAATCAGAGTTGGTTAAATGAAGTCCATGTGCCACAAGCAGGCACACCTATAGTTTTTTTAGCAGTTTAACCATTATTGTTCAGCCCTATTTATTGGTGATTATTTACTAAAATTGTGTAGCAAATGACTATTTCAAGGATGTGTATAAAAAGCAGACACACACACAACAAGGAGCCGCTAATCTACGCCATTAACATGCAGCAACACCACTGCTGGTTTCCCCTCAAAGCTGACTATGAATGATGAAACATGATATTATGATGTGTAAAATGACTTCAATGGAAATCAAAGATGTTTTATGTCAATTTGCTGTTATTGCAATTTCATTTTAAAATCCCTAATCCAAGGGAGTTACTGTAGTTTTCCTGTAGTTGATCAAATATCTATCTATCTATCTATCTATCTATCTATCTATCTATCTATCTATCTATCTATCTATCTATCTATCTATCTATCTATCTATCTATCTATCTATCTATCTATCTATCTATCTATCTATCTATCTATCTATCTATCTATCTATCTATCTATCTATCTATCTATCTATATCACCCTTGTGGTTTAACAAGCTGTATCAGAATGAGCCTTGGGAGAAAATTCTTAAGCAGTTCTGAGTTGTTCTGCTTTATATCTTACACTAGTGCTGTTATTACATTGCAATAACAACATTATAACACATATGGTGAATTGGTGAACTATGAGTAAGCAAGACATGACATGGATGATTTGGTGCTTGTCAATGCAGCGGTGTGATGAGGAGAGAAACATGAACACTGACTCATTGACAAACAGTCAAAAGTGACAGACGACAGAAAACAAGAACTAATTTTCTCTCAAAGCAAACAACCAGCAACTCAGAAACTGCCGTCGGTGCCCTGTCTGAAGTGGTTTGCTTCTCTGTACCTGAGAGCTCCTTGAATTCTATGTTATTGGACATTCAGCATTCTTATTGCAGGAACAATCTGTTTTTTGTTGTTTGTTTTGTTTTTAAATACAGTATTAACGTTCATTAATCGGGTCTAGCTACATTTTATTATTATTCAAAACAGCCAATATACTATCACATAGGAATTTCGGCCCCTCTTAATATTAGGTGTCTTTCACTACTATGTATAAACATTTAAATTAATCATTTGCAATGCACTTGTTGTGCACATATGTTTTTACATTGTACTTACAGGATATTTAGAAAAAAATACCTCCATGTAATTACAGCTATAATTCATTTCTATGATTAAATCTATAATTACACTGTTAATCATTTCCTTACATCTTAATCCACCCATAAATCTAACCATCCCACCAAACCTGTCCCTAAGCTTAACCATAAGTTCATTATTTTATAATTGAATATGAAGCAATTCAGTTCTGACAACAAAATTAATTTCTAAGTTTCAGATAAGGTAGAAATAGATCCTTAAGCTAATCATTTGTGCAGTTGGAATTATTGAATCTTCTTTCTCAGCCCATGAGTGGCAGAGGATTTTAAACTCGTACAAACACATTCCAATGGATAAATGCCATGTTATTTCTACCTCTGCAGTGCACACTGTCAAGACAAACCTAAGGGGGATGTGCAATTGCATTTTTCTTCAATCCTCCACTCTGGCAATCTTTCTGGGTCTAATTCAATAACTTGTGCCCTCTGTGGCGTTTACAGTGTGATTTAGAATCATCTCGGTCGGTGACTGCAGTGTTCCAACCAAACTAACAATGGTCAGTGCTACAGGAGAGAAAGGCCATCATCAATACCAGTTTGCTTTAGTTGCTGTGCTCATCTCTTCTTTGACCCTTCCCTTTCCAAACACCCAGGATCTACAGTATGTGGAGTGCTTTTCTTAATGACTATTGATGCCTTCCCGCCAATTTGAAATGCTGCACAACAACAGGAATTTTTGGGGGTTATAATGTTTTATAAATGGGCTATATTACAAGATATGTTGATTAATCTGACAATGGTCTAAACCTGTGGTAGACGATCAATGTTGAATCACTGATGAATAATGGTACATACTAGACAGCACCAACACCTGTGTCTATACTTGTTTTTGTCCTGAATATCATATTATGTTTGTTGTTCTTAGTTTTGTTGCCTAAGTGCCTGAAGAGGCCAGAGATGGGGATCTCCAGATGATTGATTTGAGCAATAATCACAAAGCAAGATACTTATCACGATACTTGTGTAAACACAGAAATGCCAACAGAATGGGAAATTACTCTGACCGAGGTTTTTTTTTTTTAGTCTCTAGCTAAGCCAACTGAGCGGAACTTATGCCTCCCGACAAACATGGCAGTTATACATAAGATACACATGTTTTTCTTTTGGCCTGATTTAGAGGGAAATCATATCAGTGTTTGCTTTGCCATGGTCACAGTCAACTGTGATGATAGAGGTTGAATTTACTGTAGGGAGACAAGGCATGAAAAGACTCAAAACCACTTCAGGACGGGTATAACTAGGGCAGCTGTGTTGCCTAGCACCATCAGAAACACAGTCTTTACTGTGGCAAGCACCAACCAACCAACCTACCTGGGTACACAGGCCTGAGACTCAGACTCAGGGGCTTCCGGAGCAGGACAGCAGAACTGGTGTAGAACGGTCTGGTTTCTGTAAGAAAAGAGATAGGAAAATGGTCACGCTAAAGGCTTTTCCCCAAACTAGCTCTTGTTCATTATAAAGTAGAATGAAAGTGGGTCAATACAGAAGCAGCGGGGGACTGAACTACCAGACCTTTTGCCAATACCTCAATCCCCAACAAGGAAATTGTGTGATGGAAACTGTATGATATATTGTCGAGGTGCTGAAAGTTAGTCTGACGGAACTAACCATAACTAACGTTTATTTTTCCTTGCAGGCCTAACATTTAACACTTGAGAACAAAATGTGCCAACACAGTTTATCAACGTTGGTGTGTCGAAATCGGGGAAAAACTTAAGACAGTAATCCAAATATAATACCCTCATTATATAATGAGTAATCAGCATACAAATAACCCCATGATTCTGTTGATTTTGATATCTAAATGTCCCTTGCCAGTAACAGAGTAGGTGGATGCTGTTTTCCACAAATTGAGCCAATCATATTAGAGGAAAATGATGTAATGATCATGAGTAATTGTTTTGACTGTGCTATGCATCTCTATCCTATATAAACTGCTGTATTCTTCTTTGCTGGTGAGATTCTCTGTGATTGTTATGAGAACTCCTGGTCGATTAAAGCATATTCAATGGCATTTGCTGAAGTTTGTCTGTTTTTTTTTTTTTTTTTTGCTGCGCAGCAAGTTAGTGGAGCACCTTATTTCCCAAGTGATATATAGTGTTCATTGGGGACGTCCCAGGTAAACCTAAGTCAGGTGCGTAGGGGAAAGTCTACCACATTTGCATTAAAAATCATACTTTAGCTGCTAGTTATGCTAATTAAAGTGGGTTTACATATCGTTTGAATCAACATAGGCTTGTTCCTCTGTCTACATTTTTTGCAAGACTCCAAAAACATACCTATATATACAATTAACTACAATTTCCGGCTTGATTAAACACTAGAGGCAGAAAAACACAGACTTTTACTCCATTTCACACAAATTATGGTGACATAGGCAAATTATTGATTATTAAAGACTTATTTTTGCTTATTTGCTCCTTGCACAATACTATGTTCTGTCCTTAAAATACTTTTTTATCATGGTACAGGATTTGTAAGTGTGATAAAAGTGATAAAAGACTTGTAGAAGCAAGCTAAAATGGCATGGATACTCATGGATCTCATGTTTGCTCTCTTTGACACTATAGGTTCGGTTTAGGGTAGGGCTTTGCAACAATCAAAATGTCATTGTATATTTTGTCACTTTGTCTCTAAGTTACATGTAGCTGATACACATGATCAGAGGCTCTAATTAATTTTAAAATAATTGTAAGTATTCAATACAAAATTGTCATATTCCAACATTAAACACAATGTAATCATCTGATTGCAGACCATACTTAGTTGTGTACTGCGACACAAATAGACTTGAAGCTGACCTAGAACAGCTTTCCACACAAGGATAGTAGTGCACACTGTCAAATTTGACTGTCCTCTCATGTTTTCTCATGTGAATGAACATACATGGTTTTAAACATTTTTCAAAAGAACTTATTTCTATCTGTAAATCTGTGTAAACTATTCTGCATTAAAATGACTGAGTTCATCTTTAAAATGTAGACATTCCCCTGTAATGTTGATCCTGGAATATAGATAATAGTGTTAAATTTGCATTATCACAAAGGTAGTTCATACAGACAGGAAACTGAAAGGGGCCTGAGATTGTGATTCCCCAGTTTTCGTGACAAGTTTACCAGAACATTAAACACCATCTGCTGAGCTAACTGCTGTCTGTTTGAGTCATTTTCCTGAATTTTGCACACAATAGAATCTTTACAATAAAACATCATGGGCAACAATAAAGTTTAATGAGCAAACACAGATGCAATAATGCAGTGACATAATAGTGGAGAGGGTCTATAAAACACAATAGCAAAATGGTGATTTTTTGGATGTTTCTTTTTTTTTTTGGAAACCTGACTGATATGCATTACTATTTAAACTTGTCTATGAACTGTCTATAACAACATTCTTTGCCAGTTTTGAAATACTTTCTTTGCAATGTCATTATGCAGCCATAACATTCAATAGTACCAGAGTTAAAACAGGAGTTTACAGTTTCGACGGTGGGTGAATATGGGTATTTGATGAACTGTTTTACAATTATTATTTTGATTATTGATTGCATAATGATGGTGTCTGAGATCATTCTAGAAAGCTTTCTTTAAAAAAAAGTAAGAAAGAAAGAAAGAAAAAAGGGTTGGTGGCTTGGCTTGGCCGTTATCATGCCTAAATCTGTGCCCTGGTGCTTATGCTGAAGATTTGTGTTCGATTCTGGCTTGTGCCATGTCCTTCTCCCATTTCACAGTCATGTCTCAAAAATTGACTTTTAACCCCTAAATGCATGAATGTTTCGCCAATCATTATTACATATGCGGGTCTTTAGTTACCCAGATCTATATCTAACACGGATGGATCGCTACCCACCTCAATTGTATAAAACTCTCTTTATTTTTAATAGCAATTACAAGAGAGTAATATAAAGCATATGTCATTACATTTTGGAACTTGGATGGGTTAAATTTGTGTAGATGCTTTTTACCATCATTGCTGTCATCGCCAGAGCTCATTTCCCCAGTACATCCAACATCTGGCTCTCATTTGACATCTCAACAATATTCTCAAAACTGTCATTTAACGTCTTCAAAATCAATATTTTGATTGCTCACACCATCATTGTGTGTCATTGTGTGCCCACTGCTTACTGCTTTAATCTCAAGATATGAGTGTGCCATCATAAACAACATGTCCATGAACACCACCTCATCCACACCAAAGCCTCTGCCTCCTTTTTTCCCCTTTAGTGCAGCTGGTCCTCTAGTCCGTCAGAGCAGATAAAAGAGGATTTGGCACAAAGAGGGTACATAGTATTACTCAGGATGTCATATGGCTAAGTTAATAAAAGTTATGCTGTTATTTTAGCTCACGGACTTTAGACATGTAGGGGGCAGAAATCCCATTTGCTAAGACAGATCATCTCTCTTCCTCCTTCAACCTCTATTTCAACCCTTTAACTCTTCTCTGCAATTACTTGAAGAGTGATTCAGAGTGATTCATTCGTGTCCCTGTTGGAGAAGTACTACTGGATTTAGTGTCAACTCAAGGATATAGCAGCAGGAGGTCTTCAGGGAAAGGAACCATCTACCTACTAGACTACGCCAGAAACTATTCTGATATTAAGTGCCGTTTTAGCTAACACTTCACTTTACAGCCATTGTTACACATTGTAGTTACTAGTAATTACTATAAATTATGCATAATTGCATGCATCTAACCCTAAACCAAACCAAACCCTAATCATAACCCTATAGTAATTACATGAAGTGTAGTTAATATTTACTAAGCACTTAAAAACGTACTTAATATTACTCAGTACTTAATGTATAATTACAGTGTAATAAAGACACTTTAAAATGAAGTGTAACCCTTTATATTAAGGTGTCTGTTTTACAGTGTAATTACATAAGTACTGAGTGGCGACGTAATTGGGATCCGAATTACGTCAACGTTACGTCTCCAGATTAGTAACCGAGACGTTATTACTATAGTAACTACATGTAACGTGTAACAAGCACACTGTAAAATTAAGTGTTACCTTATTATCCCAAAGGGAGATATATTTGGAAAACTCTACTGAAATGTATCTCAATGTACTTTGAAATCAGAGCATTTTTGTTTTGTTTTTTTGTTTTGCTCTTGTAAGTTGCTTTGCTTTTACCCTTCTATCCAGTTCATCCAGCTCCGTGGGGTTTAAGTCTGAAGACTCTACTGTCCATTCTATGATTTGAGGCCTTCATGTCTTCTGATGTAGTTCTGCCATAGCCTGAAGGTATGTTTTGGGTCATTATCGTGCTGCAGGATGAACTCCGGACCAACTATGTCAGAAATGGCACTGCAAAATGCTATGCTAGTGATTTTGTTTCATGCTGCCACTCATTCTGTGCAAGTTGCTGACTCTGGATCCAACAAAAGCCAGAGACCATCCCGCTTTCTCCACCATTTTTGACAGTTGGTGTCACAAAATGAATAATCTTTGTATTTGTTGGTGTACAAAAAGCCAATCAGAGTGGTTGGAACATAATCTTTCTATACGTAATTAGTCACATGACATTTGCAACTCAGGTGATTGACTCAAATCACATACTTGCTATGCCAACTGAGCAACTATTGATAAGAATGGGAAAGTAAATAAACATGGCATCTTGCTACAGCCACCTGGGTTTATAACAACCACATTTCAAATCTAACATTTAAATGATGAGTTTTTAGCTTGGGAAGTAACCTTCCTCTACAGAGGACCCTTCTCGTACAGTCCCTTTCATGTTGGTACATTATAAGGTTATGGGAACAAAGAAAATGCATAATGATACATAAGGCTGTCAATGTTAATTCAGCATGATTATTACAATAAATATAGCATAGTGGCTACCAAGTGGCGTGGGGGATGAAAGTGTGTCTGCTAATTAATTACTATTGTTAATGATTCAACTAATTGTGTTTTTATTAACAAGTGTGACTTGACACTGGATTGTTAATAGGTTATGGACTATAGGCCTCAAAAGGCAGCAGATTACTAGAGCCAGACTTACTGCTGTTGACACGGATAATGACTTTTTGAACAGAGGTGACATAAAGCATGGATTTGGTCAATAGGCTCAGTGAATTAAAAGCTGTGTAAATGGAACTTAAGCAAGTATTAAAATCAATGACCTCGAAAAACACACCTGGCTGTTATTTAACAATCCAAAGTAAATGTTAAAATTTAAAAGGATACCCAAGGTATGCTTGAAAGAAATAAACATTAACGTTCGACGGGATGATTCTGTTTAAAACGTAAAGACATGCTTGAATTGATCAAGAGCGCTGTAATCTGATTCAGAATAAAATTATATATATTTCAAAGGACTCTTTACTCATTCGCTGCCCATGGGCTATGAAAAGATGAAAGTCATGTTTCTGACAGCAGAGGAAGAAATGCATCATTTTAAAATGCATAAACACAACATTAGATCCAAGTTTGTACAGTTGAGGTTTTATCAATTTAAAGTTTGAATTGTGTTTGTTTGAGCGAAATGCAATATGTTTTCATGTTCCAAAAACACTGAATGCCCCTCAAGTACCCCAGGCAATCTTATTTTCCCCCATTTGTATTTATAGTAAATAAATAAATAAATAGTGTTCATTTGGGTAAATCATTTGGTTTATTAGTTTGATAGCAGGGTACCTATTAAATTATTGTTTTGATGATATTACGTCTGTTAAATTGATGGTCTGAGGGACTAACTACAAAAAAAACTGTCTAAAAATTTTCAAAAAAAAAAGTATTACATTATAGTATTTAATGCTAGAAATTCAATACAAAACATAAATGTGATTTTTTTTTATTAATTTTGAGGCTATACATTGACTTTAGTATACTTATGTGTATACTTGGAAAATATACTTGGACTTAAGTTTATAAAATGATGAAGTATAATATTTTTTTTGTTAGGGAAATGCTTAACAATGCCCGGGAAAAAAAAACAGTAACACCCAAACAACCAAATAGCAACATGCTACAACCACTGAGATCCCCTTAGCAACCACATTGTAATGCATTGGCAACACCCACCCAGTTTTGCACTAGCATTTACTACTCGTTTTCTTTACAAATTATAAAAGTGCATTAATATACAACTTATTATGAGTCGTTTGGTGATGTCAGGCACTAAAAGCATCCAAATTACTTCTATAAAATATTCTCCTATATCTCTTTTAAGAAAGGCTTTCACTCTAAAAGCTCATTTTCGACATACACATCTCTGTGATGAGGTCATCTCCCTGTGAGCTCATCACAATATGGCAGACATAATGACCATAAAGGCAAACATTAGTATTCCAGGTTGAACCAAGATAGCATACATAGAGCACAATATCTGATCTCGAAAACGTTCTGCTCCACCTTCAAAAGGTTAAACATCTATTTCCTCCCAGAATAAATGTATAAAGCTCCAGCTGGTTAGTACAAATTCTTCAAAACCTTAATCTTCCCACAGCTCCATATGTCATGTCTTCATGTATTCATTCTTTGCTGACGAATCATTCTTTTGATTTCTTGGGTTCTTTTCAATGAACCAGGTGAACTAGGGTATAAAGTGGACTCAAAATTATCCCAAAAACATTCACTAATATTTAAATGATTTATCCAATGCTAGATTGAGAGCTATTTGTCAATGTAAATGATTATTAAAGCACCTTAACAGCATATGAAATGTCTTGTAATGACATTGTAATAGCATAATTGTAATCTCGTAATAACACAATTGTGTTACTAATTTTGTGTTGGTATGCTAGTTAAAACACAATTTTCAAAAAGAACCAATTTGCAGCAATGATTTAGGTTTCCAACACTAGTAAACAAACAGTGTTGTTTTGCATGTCCAAGACAAAGAGGTCCATAATACCTTGACAATGCTATCCATTAGCCATTAGAGACCTACAAAAATTGGTACAACATAATATAACATCATTCTATTTGAGTCTATCCTATTTATATGTTGGGCAAGTATGGAAAATCACAGTCATCTTGTGAAGGCCTCTTGTTTCAAATCAGTATCCACTGTTGTGGAAAAATACTCTTTTTTTTTGGCGTCACTTTGATTGACTATAATAAGAATCCAATTATTAAGCTATGCCATAAGTTGCTTCAGATCACCAAAGAAGTGAGACCTATCAAGATGACATTTACATTGTGTCCTAACCAGACACGGGGTGACAAGTAATTTGTCTCGCCACAATGATCAGGGACACATTGACATCCAATAAGGTGTCATATATTTGATATTTAATACAGAGGATTCTGAACCAATGAAATTTTCAAGACAGAAACTCTTATGAAATCTTGTATCACTTCTGACACAATGTAAGCTTTGGTTCTAGAGATGTACTCAAAACCAAATACCTTAGGCTTGGATAATGACTTCAGAACAAATTCTGACGAATAATAGAAAAAAAAAAGATTAGACTAACAAGCTCAAGGATAAAGCAATACGTTTAATGATCTTATCCAAAAAATACACCACAACTCAAAGAGAAATCTCTGAAGCCAAGATTACTAAAGTGTGAACTTTATAAAAGAAAATGGTTGTCAGAAATCGGAACTTGTCAAGAGTAACCTTAAACAAAGATATTACAGTGTCTATGCCAGTGAGATACACAATAATAAGCTTTAGGATCTCACTCACTTCTCAAGTTCTTTCTCAAACAGAGCAAACACAGTAACCTGCAAAGAAAAAGCACAGCTTGTTGTGACAGTCATGCTGTTGTCATTATATTTCCAATTTAAGGAAAACTGTTTTTTTATACATATAAAATGTAAAAATTGAGAATAAATTAATGAATTCTACAAAACATATTTGTTATATGGAGCCTATAAACAGAATAGAGTTATAATTATCAGTTAGTTTTAGTGAGCATCTGGATAATCTAAATAGAGATACAGATAAAGATAATTTTGCCACTGTAACAAGAATAGTCCATTTTTATCCCATGGTGACTTTAATGGGAGCGTTAGTAAAATGTTCTTAGAACATATATTTGTTAGCTGGGATACTACTTGTGACCCACTGGATTTCACATGAAAAACAGCCCAACCAAACAAACAGAAAAATAGACGTCAGACTAAAAACATTCTTGAAGTACCATCTGCCGCAGCTCACATTCTCAGCTGAATTTGTCCTGTTGAACAGAATATGATGCATAAATCATGTTACTCTGTCCATAAGGTGGATTAATCGTTAAAAATAGGCAAGAATAGCATCTGGATAGTCCTGTGGGGATCAGCTTTTAAAAATAGACTTAGCCCCATCTCTCAAATTCACAAACGTACAAACACATACACTCATTCAGTATTAAAGCACTAAGCCTCCTTGAAAGGTTTGCATCAGCAGGAAGGCTAAAGCAGTCTCGCAAGGTTCTGCATTCTCCCCACAACACAAGCAAAACAGGGCATGGGGTGAGAAAGGAACGGAAAGAGTTGGGACGTTAATACTTTAAGAATTCAGGAGATGTTTTAAGCAGCAAACCAAAACTTTGTGCCTTTACAACACTGTGCAGTGACGTAGGTTTTCTAAGCACAGTTTGGAAACCATCTTCTTAAGGTAAACACATAAACTCTTCCTGTATGTTTCCAGATCATATTTTGTTGCTTTTAAAACAGCATTCCAATCAACTAAACATAGGCCCTAATTCTAAACCCAATTCTACCACTAAAATCAGCAGGTAAATAAGAGGTTTAAGGGGATGAAATTTTGAAACAAAACAAAGAAAGTATTAAAACAACATTAAAACATTCATTCTGAAAAAATTTTTATAAAGCCACATTGTGATATATAAAGTCACATATTGTAACGAGTTGGTGTAGTAAGCAATACGTTTGAACGAGGAATACTTAAGTCTTTAATTATAAATGCAGGAGATTGTTAGGAGAACACAGGAAGACAAAAACTGACAGTATACTGAACTGAACAGGGAGTATATATGCAGGAGATAAAAAGGAACTAAATAACATACAGCCGATGACAATTATAAGTAATAATAATAATAAGAAAAAGAAACTAACAGGGACATGATCAAAAACCAAGGAAACCAAAACTAAACAGAGCAGGGAAACAGGAACTAAGGGAAACAGAACAGCATATTAAAATAAGAGTCCACATAACATAACATATTTGACACTGTAATCTATAAAGTGCAATATAATGGTGCGATTCTGAGTAGCAAATGCAAAAAAATAAAGACATAAAATAAAATCATGAGATATGAAGCCACAATCTTGAGTAAAAAAGATGCAAATGTGACAAAAATGATGCAAATGTGTCATATATAATCCACAATTATGAGAAAAGTCTCAAATTTGAAAAGATAAAGATAACGCATTCTCATCCTAGGGCGTCATATACTGACGCTTTTGACATTTCGTCTACATCGAACGCACATGGCACCCTTTAGCGTCAATATGACACGCACAGAGCTTTGTTCGGTTATGGGTAGGTTTAGGTCTGGGGTAGGGTTAGGGTTAGACCGCTAGGAGGCGCCTTCTGGCCCATTTCTATCTGCGTCTCATATTGACGCTAAAGGGTGCCATGTGCGTTCGATGTAGACGAAATGTCAAAAGCGTCAGTATATGACGCCTTGGGATGAGAACGGGCTGGATATAAAGCTACAATTATGAGGAAAAAGCCATAATTGTAATAAATAAAGTGGCAAATGTGAAATATAAAGCCACAATTATGAGAATTAAAGTGTACAAAATAAAAGTATTTTCCTTATTAATCATCCTCTTTTTGTATTTATCTTATTCTAAGTTAGAATAAGAAATGAAACAAGTTGTGTTTTACCAGAGACCTTCCCTGCCTTAACACTTTCATACTTGAGATCTACTGCTACTCTGGTGGTCAAAAGTTTGAAAACAACCTACTGGCATCTTTAAAATGCAAAAACAACACAGAATCCCTAAAACTAAGCTGATCGGGTGATGGGAATGTTGCGGCAGGACCCACAAAGATGTTGATCCATGCACATGTCCTACTTGGCGAAATAACACTAAGCCCTAAGCACTACATTCACAAAAGACCAGAACACCCACATGCAATATCGACACAAGGCAAATTATGATGTTATGGTTGTGGATGCGTGGGTTTCCTATTGATGCCACTGGTTCACCCTTCTGTCAAGCATGCGGGATGCACACAGCTCATTACGTTTGTCTGTCGCTTCTATTTTTTCCTGCTAACAGCTGTGAGACTACAGAATTCAGGCTGATTATGAGCATTCAGCCTTTTCTGGTGCAAAACAACAACAACAACTTTCAGCCAAGAGAGGTTGGAGTTGGAACATTGTGGTAACAAGATAAACGCTAATGAAAATCCTTATGTTGACTAAGGGTTTTTTTATTAACCCGTACTAAGTTGAATAATTCCACCAACAATGTTTAAGAAAAATGTAGAAAGAATTGATTCAGATAATCTAATCATAAAATAATGGATATGGGTCACATGGTCCCAAGGTTATTTTCAACGTTTCATTTGAAGAAATAAATTCATTTTCAAGATAGAGCAACAGTTCCTGTTTAACGACACTGTCAAGTTGATAAGTTAAATGTAAATGATTTGTTTTATCTAAAAACAATTCATAACTTTTTCACCATTATGATCTCAGGGTTACACCTGCAACAAATTTGGAGAAGGTTTGATGAACGCTGTAGGACAGGTCTGAAAAAGCATGTCGGATGAACTGCTTTCTGCTTGAAAATGGTTTCCAACACTAGTATTATGCAAGAATTTAAACGGAGTATCAAATAGGAATATAAAATGTACCGGAAAGTAAAACAAAAGGAATCCGAAGAAAATTGAGAAATATTTTGCTTCAACGCCACACAGTTCAAAAGTAATAAGCTAAATCATATGTGAACTTTGAACTTTAGGTAGCACTTGGGCTTGAAATAAAGAACCCAAAATTACATTTAAAATAAGTTGAACCTCTCCCCTATGAGTGTGTCAAACTATATAACTAACAGATTCACTAGGCACCTTCATATTACTATTCATTTTTCATTCTCAAAACTGTGCTAATTTCTTCAAATGCCTGCATATAGCAAACTATTTGTGCTTTTACAGCAAGGACAGGTTCACGCATGCACCATTGCAGTTTAAGTCCTGAGTCATCGCCACATGAACTGATGATGTAACAAAAAAGAGTTCCGTAGGTCAGTGCGCTGAGAGCGATTAGCACTGCACAACTGCACTGCAGCACTGACCACATGTGCATGCAGTCCACAGCTGCAGATGCTCTCAGAAATCAACAGAGATGTTTTGCTTTAATGAAGAAACTGATTTCCATTCTCATAAGATAAGAGAGGAGTTAATGTTAAGAAATAAAATTTGGCTTAAACGCAACAAAACCATTCACAATTCAGTCTGGTTAATTTTCGCCGTGTTCAGACTACACGATATCAGCCTGATTTTAGCAGCCCATCGAGATGCAAGAATCGTTCATTTCATCTCGTATAATGTGTCATAGTGGATGACAACCAATGCCACAACAGAAAAACTAGCATGTTTATTTTTTTCCCTCTGTGACTCGAAACAATAGGAGCGTACACAGCTTTCAAACATGGCAAAATGAGAAAAGATGATGGTATTGGTGCTGCTAGGTAATATGCAATGGAGGAAAGGTTCGTGGAGCTAGACAACAATACTCCTTCCTTTATGATGTTTATTCGAGTGAATACCACAACGGAGTGGAAAAAGATAAATGCTGGGGAATGATAGCAGAGGCTATTAGTACTGGAATTAGCATTAAGCTAACATGCTACTTCAGTAGTTTGTTTACGTTCTTGTTTCTGGAAGTCAGTCGCTATTTCCACCTTCTCTGTGACATCACACACATCGAGAAAGATGGCAATTCATGAGTTTACACTTACAAATAATCAGATACTGCATATACAGACGTATACAGGAGGGATTCTGAAAACTGGTGAGGAACATAGGTTAGTCGTATAAATATACAACCCGTTCTCATACCCAAGGCGTCACTTTTGACCATGCTTCAATATCTGACGCTCAAAGCACCCTTTAGCGTCCATATAAGACGCATAACCGTACCACAGACCTAAACCTACCCAACCGAAGCGTCACATATTGACGCTAAAGGGTGCTTTGAGCGTCAGATATTGACGCTTCCGAAAGCGTCAGTTACATGACGCCTAAACCTACCCATAACCGAAGCGTCACATATGGACGCTAAAGGGTGCTTTGATCGTCAGATATTGAAGCATGGTTGAAAGTGACAAAAAGTGACGCCTTAGGTATGAGAATGTGTTGAAATATAGGCCTCCACTCGTGCTGACTAGATAGATCATTTGAATGTGTTCCTCCCAATCTTGTCATTAAAACATCATGTGAAGATTGTCAACTGTAACTGTAGTCTGACATGTTTCTTGTCCATGACATGACAAGAATTTAGGAGTCAAAATCGCATAATCTGTGACTATCATAACAGACAAAGATAGTGTAGTCTGAACCTAGCATTATGCAGTAAATACCTATTTTTTATTTTTTTTATTTTTTTTACTTTGACCTTTCAGATGATAATAAAGCAAATAGCATACCAAATCAGTCATTTGGACAAAACAACTATAATTTTTTACTAATTAGCCATTCCACAAGTGAAAAGCTGCTGCCAACTTCCTGGTGCCCATGCTGGGAAATGATTGCGCTGTCAACATGCCGGCATAGTAGTGATTATGGAGAGCTCTCAGATCTCCATAAAACATTGGCTAAATGCAAATATATTTCATCTTCTTTCACTGAAGCATTATTTGAAAAGGAATATTAATATCTATGAAACATAGATAATCATCTGCATGTCGTTAAAGAATTAGCTAAATATTCGTCCCTGGAATCCAACATACTAGATCTTCTAACGTACTATATCAAGATTTATCAATGTGTAGGGGAGCCACAGATGAATTTTGGGTGGGAGAGACAGTATGTGTTTGTCAGTGATGGTATGTCAGTATTCTAAGTAGGGCTGGGACGATACACCTATCTCCCGATTCGATACTATCACGATACTTGGATGCCGATACGATATGTATTGCGATTTTTTTTTAAGAATTGCGATTCTACAAGTATTGTGATTCGATAATGCTATATATTGCGGGTTTTTTTAACACTAGACCAAGGGGAAAAGTTAAATCATACACTTATACAGACTGTACATGGTTATAAGATGAGTCATATTTACAAAAAAAAAAATCATCACATCTTTCTGACTTATTTCAGAAGCATCATACAGTACTACATTCTCTTTAATAAACGATTCAATAATAAATACATTTTTAACAGTCACTTGTCGCCACCTAGTGGCGAAACAATGTTTCGATAAATGCGTTATTTTAAGCGCCAAGTTTCTATCAAAAATAGATTTACATGTACTCTATTTTGATCACTATCATAGACATCATTGTTTATACTTATAACTTTAAACTTTTATCCCAGTACTTCTGTGATCATTTGAACTATTGTATCACAGAAATAATGATTCTATGAGGTTTAAAAGACTGTTTGTGAAGCTGTTTCATGACTACTCTCTCTGGGTCAGTGGCAGCGCCAACACAGATCATTTGAATGTTGCGATATGATTTTGTCATAAAGTTTAATAGACAGACGAAAAGGAAGTAGATCGCGTGGGTGTTTGAATTGAGATCAGTCTTTTAAAGATGAATCGTGCAGCTCTACTGTCTTATCTCTCTCTCAGCATATGAGTAGCGCGAGGGCTTTTCAGTGCATTCAGTTTGAGACTCTCTTCCACGCGTCCACTTGGGATATTACGTCACTCAACACTCATAGATAACGACACATTTCATCCTCTGTTGGAGCAAAAGTGGCCAATTTCTGTCAACCTCGTCTATAAGCAAGGACAAAAATTAATCAATTTAATTTGAATTCATATCGATTCTGTAATAAAAAAAAATCAATTTTACAATTGTTTAAAAGAAAATCGTTATACCTAGGTGAATTGATTTTTTCTCCCAGCCCTAATTCTAAGGGTACGTTTACACAACAACGATATGCTTAAAACAGAGAAGTTTTTCCTTTGAGTTTTCCGCGTACAGACGACAGCATTGTCAAAACGATCCTCATTCACACGGATCCGCGAAATTGACTAAAAACGCTGTATTCTGCTGCCAGGCCATTAGATGGCGATGAAACACTATAGACTGAACATGTAATGCGCATGTGCATGACATCTACATCATCTACAGAGATTAGCGTTTTTGTTGTGTACACGGAGACCATTTTCAAAAAATTGCACTTTGAAACACGTTTTCAAAAGTTTGCGTTTTCAGGCACCCAAACCGCAGTTGTCGTGTAAATGAATGGCCAAAACACATAAGAATTGTTACGTTTTTAGTTGAAAACGGTGTCGTGTAAACAGCCCCTCATTGTCAGTGGTGTTGGTAGCAACGGCATAACTGTCAATCTGCCAGTGGCAATGCTTTCAGTACCATTACTCTCATCTGTCAGGGTCATTGCTTTCAGTGGCGTTACTTTGATATTGTTAGTGGCATTACTGTCAGTGGCATTGCTGTCAGTAGCATTCCTGTCAATTGCGTTTCTATAAATTGCATTGTTCTCAGTGACGTGGTTGACAGTAACATTGGTGTCAGTGGTTTAGCTGTCAGTAGCGTTACAGTCAGAGATATTGCTGTTTCTTATTTAGCTTTAATGTTGTGTAAGACCACTGACAACAGAGAATAACAGCCAATAGAAAATTCTATATAAATTACTAATATTGCATGGTAGGTTTAACGTGAAATTATTGGAATCCCAAATGGAAATAGCACACAATGTCACATGATTCTTCTTATTTGTGAGTAAAAAAGTGTGATCAAACATTTGGCCGCACTGCCTCTTAGAATTCGGCTGCTGTGCGACCTTTCCCAATCGCACCTTTCCCAATCGCCATCTCTCTCTCTCTCTGTGTCCACTGGGTGCAGCAGGGAGTGCAGCGAATGTTTGAAAGTCACCTTTGCACAGTCACCTTTTCACACCCTTCCCCCCACATTCCCGTCTCTGCGCACGTACGACCCTGACTAATGATGTGCAAGTCTTTTTCTGATGCTGCTGATGCTGACTGCACAGACACAGAAAAAAAGGGAAAAGAAAAATGAAGCAATCTAAAAGCACTCAATAGAAAATGTGATATTCATGATTTGGGTTTCTGCCATGCAAAAAGCCAGAGCCAGTCACCCTGTCATAACCACATAGACGTGCCTAGCATCCACACTGAGAAAATTCTAGCACCAGCGCTATAGGGTTTTTGAATCGAGAATTGATTCTTATTCAGAACGAGCTCCATTTTGAGGTAAAAATACTGAAACCGAATGATTTTCATCCCGTTTGGTTCTTGAGCGCCTGCATTTTTTCCGCTGGTGTGAACACAACACTGTACTAAAACACTCTGTCTTTTCTACACCACTACTGAATCTACGTTCATCACCGCGGCAAAATAAATCATGTTTTGGCTTAGTGAACTTGCAGGATGAATTGCACATGATGAGAGAGAAAGACCGGGTGTCACGAAACAATAAAAAAAGACATTGCATCTTCCTATTGCTATGTGTCGCAAACAAACCAGTCAATATGAATCACAAATTAGCTCACTCACTTAAACAGTCTGAGTAGTTACTGAGTTAACATGTGACTCAGTGAACCTCAAGTCTTATTTCTGACCATATGTGAATCAAACATGGTACATCGTACATGGTATAATATAGTTAGGATTAATAATCTGGTGCTTCCTCAAAAGAACTTAAAGAATCGTTACTGGAAATGTTAAGTTGAATCTGAATCGCTCAACTACATATTTCTTTTCATTTCCATTTCCTTACACACTGCCAACCTGTAGCTCCTCAGCTACAGACAAATATGGAGAGAAACAAGGAGCCACATATAGGAGCCAAGGAGCAGACAGGGAGTTGGTGTATGCCAGGCAGATTATGTGAGTGTTTGTGTTCATGTTTGCAGTAGATGTCAATGTGTGTGCTCATAAGTGTATGTCAGATCACTTGGGTGAACACCTGTGTGTTCTAATTGAAGTGCTGCCTCAGGTGCGGCCCACAACATCGCCAACTCTCACCTCAGAGCCAGAGGGACGCCCGAAAGCAACCTGTCCCTCAAGAGCCCGCTCCACACACCCACACACACACACACACACATTAAAATGGTAATTACAATGGGAAGCAGGGACAGAAATGGAGGGTAAAGTCACAAATTAGGTTGAACTTTACAAATTTACAAAAGTATATCTACAAAATGGGACAACCCAAATCTATTTCCACATAGACTGTCTAGAACTGTGGCAAGGTGATATTTGACCACAAAAAGGATTAAATTATTATTTTTGTAAAAAGAAATAAAATCTATGGTAACACTTTAGTTTATGGTCCAATTCTCACTAAGTAGTGGCTTATGTATATTACTAGTATATTGGCTGTTTATTAGTACTTATAAACAGAGCCGGTTCTAGACATTAGGAGGCCCTAGGCAAAATTCATGTTGGAGGCCCCCCACCCCCAATAAAAAAAACACTTGAAACAAATATGATTCCTAACCTTTTTATTTATACAACATTTAATTTTAAAAGCAGTATATTTTTACTTACACAGTACATAAGTTTGGACACATTACTATTAATGTTTTTGAAAGAAGTCTCTTATGCTCATCAAGCCTGGATTTATTTGATCAAAAATACAGAAAAATAATATAGTGAAATATTATTAAAATTTAAAATAAGGGTTTTCTATTTTACTATACTTTATATTTATGTGATGCAAAGGCAGCTGAATTTAGTGTCAAGTGATCATTCTGATTTATTATCAAATGTTAGAAAGGGTGCTTAATATTTATTTTATAATCTGTGATGCTTTTTTTCAGGATTTTTGATTATTAAAAAGTTGTTTTAAAAAAGTATTCACTATCATTTTTTATATATTTAACACATCCTTGCTGAATATTCCTGTTTTTTTTCTGTATTTTTGATCAAATAAATGCAGGCTTGTAGAGCATAATAATAAACTTCTTTCAAAAAACATTAAAAATAGTAATGGGTCCAGACTTTTACCGGTACTGTATGTACATATTAATCAAACTTTATCTAAGGTAATCTCTTTTTTGTTTAATGAAGATGTTATTGTTGTTATTTTGCTGTTTTATTCAATTTATTCACAGTTCCAGAATCCCACTTCAGTAAATGAGCATTAGTGCTTTTATATTGCATTGCTACTTTATATATGCTATACACAAATCAAGTGGAAGAGAAAGACACGATCGCTACTGAGCAGAAAAAAATGGATAAAGTGATATTATTGGCGTATATGTCAGGGTATAATCTAATCATCAGCAGAATTTAGAAGATAGACCCATGAGATCCTTTATTTGAAACATTTAAAAATGTTGTAGTGTGTTGGCTTTTTAACTTAGAATACAGACGTCTTGTCTTTTAATTTTGTAGCTTTTTTACTAGTCAGCTCCCGACGCGATGTTATTCATTGTACGCGCAAATTCAAAGCGTCGCGTCTGGGCACGTTAATGACGCTCGCGCTCTTTTAAACTCGTAATAAAGCGGTGAATGATTTTTCCAGAAATGACGCTGATCTACAGTACAAGTTTATATTTAGAATACATTGCAATCACTCAAAAATAGATGACGACAACTCACACACCTGCATTTTGAGCTGTGCTTCTTTGTGTGCTTAGGCTTTTGCCTCGCAGCACCTGATGGATGCGTTCGTTACACATACTTTTAGAAGCCGGCACCCGTTTTGTAACGGACACATTAATTGGTTTAACTGCAGTAATGTAACAGTCTATGGTGAAGATAAACATCGTCACTATTTTTAGTTAATTGATAAATATTGAAATAAATTGTAGATAGGACATTTGTACATTATTATTTTTATTTTTATTTGTCCCTCTATCTGGGCCCCATCCCGCCAATCGGGCCCTAGGCACGTGCCTAGTTTGCCTTTGCGTTAATCCGGCTCTGCTTATAAAGCACATTTGAATGCCTTATTCTGAATTACCATATTCTACATCCCTTACTCTTACACAATACTTAAACATAACAACTACCTTACTGACTATTAATAAGCAGTAATTATGAGTTTACTGAGGCAAAATCTGTAGTAAATAGTTACTCATTTTATTACACAGCTCCTTGGAATCCTTGATTCTGATTGGTCAGAGGCTAAGATTACTAGGTTTGTTATTCCCCGTTAACAAACTTTGTCAATTGCAACGCTGAATAGCATTCCGTCTATCCAGTTATATTAATCAGTTTAATTAAAAATGAAATCCTTGAAAGCCTTGTAATAAGTGGTATGACTGAATTTTATCCCTTAAATGTCTAGTTTGAACTTGCATGCTGTTGAAGTTATTTTTTCATTGTTAGCTCATGTTAACTACTGTTAACTAATGTTAACAAATGAAACCTTATTGTAAAGTGTTACCAATATTTGTTTAAAAACATTGACTGTTCATATGGATGATGAAGGTTTGATCCCGACCCATACCATGTTCTTATTCAATTCTTTCTTCCCAATAATTTTGCATTCCATTCTTTGCTATGACACTAATGATTGAATTAGGTCAAATTAGAACAAACTTCTATCTCCTGGCTCTCATGCCCTTATATCTTTTCATCACATCAATCATATTTCAAATAGAAACCTTTCCTCCCTCCCTGCAGGGACATGTGTTCTGAGCAGTACAACCAAATTAGACGAACAACTTGTCCTTCTTTGAGACAAACTCAAAAGCGATGTTGTGACCCTGTGTCCCAGGCAGAAAGCGAAGGCAAGAACATGTCTGGAGTTGATTCAAATGCAGCTTTCAGAGCTTGTATCCTCTGATGCCACTCGTAAAGAGACGAGAACAAACTTTGAGGACATCTTTAAATATTCAGTGAGGAAATGACTGTGCTTTTTTTTTTTTTTTTTTTTGCTTTTTTTTTTTTTACCTGCATAAACTTTTAAGGGAAGAGTGTAATTTCAGCACCACTAGTTACACCAAACAAAATGGCGAAAATAATGACTATAAGTATGAGATTATAAGTATAATGGTGAATGATGAAAAACAAAAAAAACAATTCTGAATGTTGGCTGTCAGCCTCTGTCAGTCTCTGTTTTTCCATACAAAGAAAGTGTCTATCATTCTGATAACCCTTGTGAAACAGAAGTGCACTTAACTGTATTTAATGTGCACTTCTAGAGTACTTCAAATCTTAAAAGTATATTTTTAAGTGTACTTTCATGGCTAAGTTTCTTAAATTTTGAAAAGTGCACTTTATAATAATGTCATATTTAAAAGTTTCACCTAAAGTACATTTAAATCATTGTTTTAATGATATTTGGTAAAACTTTAAAGAACACTTATTTTGATACATTATTTGACACGTGTAAAATTCAACATTATAATCTTAGCTGTAGTGTGATATTAATTTTAAGTCAAGTCAAGTCAAGTTAATTTATATAGCGCTTTTCACAACATAGGTTGTATCAAAGTAGCTTCACAGTAATAAATTAAAACAATACATCAATGTTTGTTTCTAGTGGAACGTCCACGTTTGTTAATGCTGATCAATAGTATCGTTGATTGATTAATTAAATTAAATATCCCCAAATATCCCCAACTGAGCAAGCCAAAGGCAACATTTAAGGTTATATATATATATATATATATATATATATATATATATATATATATATATATATATATATATATATATATATATATATATATATATATATATATATATATATATAATGTACTAAATTATATATATATATATATATATATATATATATAAAATGTACTAAATTGCAACTATATGTGTGATTACAAAAATATTTTAATATATGACACAAGTTTCAACAGAAATGACATTAAAGTGTATTTCAGTTTACTGTAAATGCTTGTCAGTATTCAGCAGTACAATAGAAGTAATTATGAAATAACATATGAAGATGTACGTAGGTCCTACTGATCAAAAAACACTTTAGTTCAGCTTATTGCATTTAATATCAGTTTAAAACTATAGGCTAATACATATTTATTTACATAAAATTACGCTAATATGCAAGTAAGTGTCTGAAATCATTACATTCAGTTCACGCTTAAGTATATTCTTTTAAAGCATATTATTTCCCTAAAAGGTACTCTTTAAAAATGCTAAAATGTGATCTTTTTTACAAGGTTAACATCTTTTCTATTCCGCAGAAGGAAGAAAAGTCACAACAATCTCACAAGAAAAGTGGGCTTGGAACAACAATCTCACATCACCAGTTTAATAACAGGTAATTACAGTGTCTTCTCTCGTTGCATAGCAAAAGATAGATGCATAAAAGATAAATTTGTGATGCTTATTTAGGACAACAGAAGTTTCAATAAAATGCGTTATAGCAACGGTTACTGATTTTAGATTCAGTTTCATGGTATTCAATGGCAAAAAAATCTTAGTAGCACATTCTTAGCATTCTAATCATTCTGTGTTTCTGGATATTTCAGCGAGCACAGATGCCAAATACAACAGATGGCGTTCAAACCTCAGCGTGTGTGTGCTTCGAGGTCTGTGACATCAACTGAGAAATATATTAAGCCGCTGAGCTGAAAATATTGGCCTACAGATATGTAGAACTCGAATTGTTTTTTCAACAATTAGCATATGCATTATTCAAATTAAGTATTCATCTAATCCAAGTCCTCTATAAACGCCTCTATTACCGTACCGCACAACCGTATAAAAAGGTAATATGGCCAAGAGATGTAAAAGAACATAAGGATATTCGTTTTTTTGGATATGTATTCAGAAATATCACATCTTTCTGAAGTATGCCATCTGTCATTTACTGTGTAGTGAATGAAAATCACATCTGCCCAGCAGTTATGCCAGACTCTCACTGAGATCTTAAACTGTTTTGGCTTTCAATAGGTCTAACTTGGCATGGAAGAGCAGATGATGCCAAAGATGATGGTAGAAATTGAGAACTAGTTTAGCCACCTCATTAAAAATGATTTCATGTCGACGTTGGATGCCAAAATGCAAGTAAATCTTGACAAGCATCAGGTTTCTTGAAGACTTTGAAGATTTTTTGTCATCAATATGTTTCAATGATGTATAAGAGAGTTAGGATAATGTGAGGGTACACATCATAATATTTATTCAAAGGGAGGTGGGAAAGTGTTTCGATAAAAAGTTTCCTTTTAAGTGTCATTATGTTTTTGAGGAGTTGCACAAAATCACCTGAACTAACTACACTGTAAAAAATTTGCTGTAGTTTTGCAGCTGTTTGCCAGTAACTTACTGTAGATTTAAATTTATGTTATTTACTGGCAACAGTTTGTTCAAAGTTAAATGAACATTAAACATTAACAAGTCTTTGTCTTTAAAAAATAAAATTATAAAATAACAATCTAATGCAAAGCATTCTGGGAACCAGAAATCTTCATCAACCTTTTTCTGTTTTTTTCCTTCAGATTTTGGTTCCCAGAATGCTTTGCATGAGGATGTTATTTTAGTTTTATTCTGTAAAGATAAAGACTTGTTAATGTTTAATGTTCATTTAATTTTTAACAAATTGTTGCCAGTAAATAACATAATTTTAAATCTACAGTAAGTTACTGGCAAGTAGCTGCCAGTAATACTGTAATTTCTACAGATTTTTCTAACAGTGTATGTCTTGTGTGTCATAAAAAGGTCAAATTATCTGATTTTAAGAGACTTGTTGACCTTGACAGTTTTGTAAATATAATAATTACAGTTTTTCTCAGTCGCTTTGGTGCATTTCTCATAACACTATTTACATTTGCCCAACATTTAATGCAGTTCTTAAAACAATTAGTACAAACTGCAAAACCTAGTTGATAACCTGCGAAAGCGTGTCACTTGCTCAAAATGGAAAGCCCATTCCTCAAAATCAAGTATTTATGTCAATGAAAGTGTCAGTGTCATCAAAATAAAAAGTCCTGACACCATCGTTTATGAACAAGATAGTCAAATGGCTTAGTCATGTTTTCATTATGACAGTTTACTCTGTAAATGTTTTCCAATGATAAAAGTCAGATCTTGGTGACACTACCTGAAAATGTTCAATACAGCACTAAATACTATTTGCACAGCCATTTGAAAAAATACAGTAAAGTTACACATTGCTGTATTTAGTGAGGTAACTGAGTACAAGACACTGAATATATGTATGTTTCACATTTTTACTGCATATGCTCTTTGCAGTTCTAATTTGTTCACAGCATTGTGCAAAAAAAAAATAAAAAAATACACCATTATTTACAACAAACATAAACTCCCTTTGGGTAGAGCTGTGCACAACTGTACACAATATTGCAGTAGGCCTATATACTGTATTGGAACTGAACATACAACATACATAGGACTGTAATCATTCATGCACACCCAGACGTTCCTCTCTGTCTAGTCACATAATTTCATCTACATCCCAGCGAATATCATCTCTTGCTCAATTGCAAATTGTTCAATTTAGGAGACTTTTTCAGGATTTTTTTTTTTTTTAAATGACAGATTTTGACAACTAGTTCAACATTTTTGTATGTAATGACTCAAGCAATGAAATGAGGACTATTAGTTTTATATGGAATGACTTTTCAGCATTCACAAGTAATTAATTTTGACTGACATGACATAAGCAAATGATAATGTTATAAAACAGCAGAGAGTTGTATGAAAGCAATTGATGCATGTCCAAAAGCATTTGCAATTTGTTGGAAGGAATGAGAAACTGCTACTATGATGTGCACAAATGACTAAATGTTGTGGAGGTTGAACTAACTGTTGTGCAAATGTAAATAGTGATGTGAGAAATGCACCAAAGCGACTGAGAAAAACTGTAACTTAAGGATTAATTTCAAAAATGTCATTATTTTATATATATATATATATATATATATATATATATATATATATATATATATATATATATATATATATATATATATATATATATATATATATATATATATATTCTTTATTATGACCTCATAATATCAACAATTCCATGTAATAGTACTTTCCATTAGTGAAACTGTCAAATGAAGATGTATATATAAACAGGTTGTGCAAAATTCAATTCCCTGGAAACCAACATTCTGGTGACTTATTTATTTAATCCTTCCATTTTAACCTTCGAGTGTGATTTATGACTGCCATTAATCTTAGCCTGCACATTAATTCCACAGCACGCAGGTTCATCTGACCTGTGCCCTTTCAGATCCCAGCTGTGGTGACTCACTGTGTCATCTGGTATATGCAAATTTATTCCATATCCTTCTTAAGTGGATGGTTTTAAGGAGATAAAGCCTTAAATCAGAGATAGAGCCTAACTCAAATAAACTCAAATGTGTCAGTCAAAGCGCAAATAATAATGCAATGCAAGTACATGTTCCATTCCCAGTGCTGCTGAAGGAGCAAAATTGAAGCAACTATACCATTTAAGCTTGCTTTTACAAGTCTTTGAACTCTTTTGTTGCGCCTGTATTTGTCTGTGTTCATTGATAATCTGTTCCTGTAAACATAATTTGTGTGGAAAGAAGTTTTGGGAATTCTGTCATGACAACTCTCTGGGCCCTATCTTGCACCCAGCGCAATTGACTTTGACGCATGTATCATTCCTATTTTGCACCCGCGCAAAGCGTGTTTTTCCCTCCACAGAAGCACGTTGCTAAACTAGGGAATGAACTTGCGCTCCCTGGGCGGTTCAGCGCAAAAAAGGAGGCGTGTTCCGGCGCAAACGTTCCTTCATGCTATTTTACAGGTTTAGAAAACAATTGCGCCACTAACCAAGAAAAAATAGTTTAAAGTCAGTGGCGCGTTGCGCATGTTATTCATATGCTATTTTAAGGGCGCATGCTTGGCCATAATCAATGTAGCGTGTGCACAACGCACATACACTTTAGTTCTCTCATCTACACAGAAGCAGCAGTTTTCATTTTTGCAAATCATACATTATTACGAACGAACGAACGAACGAACGAACGAACGAACGAACGAACGAACGAACGAACGATAGATAGATAGATAGATAGATAGATAGATAGATAGATAGATAGATAGATAGATAGATAGATAGATAGATAGATAGATAGATAGATAGATAGATAGATAGATAGATAGATAGATAGATAGATAGATAGATAGATAGATAGATAGATAGATAGATGTGTTTAGTAGTGATAGTGTTGCTCTCCTTGGCTGTGAACCGCTCCTGGCGCGCGCCTGGCAAATCCGCCGTTATAATAGGAATCCACTTTAGAACAAACGCGCCTGCTCTTAAAGGGAATGTGAGATGACGCTCTGATTGGTTTATTTCACGTTACGCCCAAACCACACCTATGAATAATGAAGCTGCTTCAGACCAACCCATTTTAGATTTGCGCCTGGCGCAAGAGTCATTTATCCCGCCGGGAAAATAGCAACAGCGCCAAGACCCGCCCACAAAGTTACTTGCGCTTTGCGCTTGGACACTTGCATTTCAGATCGTTAAAATAGGGCCCTCTGACTGTTTGGCATGGTGATGGGTGTGACAATGTTTGGTCTTGGCGGAATAGATCTGCTACGCTGCTGTTATCGCTGCTGCTGCAGAGCAAGTATGGGACTTGCTATTGCCAATACATACATGACACACTGCTGTGAGCAAGTAAGACATGCTGCTGCTGTACAATATAGCGTACATGAGTTACCCGTAGCAGATCTATACAGGTGGAGCTGGGGAAGGAGGAGGGTAATAATATATAATAATAATATATTAAGAGTTCAGATGCAAAAGCCTCTAAGTTCCATCTAAAATTTTCTTCTAGAATGATAATTGATAATTTGATAATTAATTATGAATAATGATATTTTTTTTTTTAAGAAGAAGAAGTAGTAAAGGAGCAACAAGTAAAAATTAATTATCGTGGCAATAAACATTATGCCACAACATGTGCTGTCAGCTTACTGAACTCAGAATTTCTCTTTAATATCTTCTCGAATGATTTGGTTTAATAACTTTCTACAGTATTCACATTCGCCCTAGATTTTATCTTAATCAGGTTGTGTTAATACCTAAAGACAATTATTTTACTGTCTCACTTTCAGATTGTAAGTGTCATCAGTCCAGTTACACCACAACACCACAGCAGGATAAAGCCGGATATTATTTGTTCGGCAGATTTCATAGAAAGAGCCCTAAAATAAGCCTTTGATATTAAAGAGGATTTGCTGAGGCAATCAGCATGAGTTGGTTTTCTGTGAGCTGGGTTGACGACAGCCAGTCAGTGTGTTAAAAGATCCAGAAAATCTATATAGAGTACACTCACGTCCAGTTGTTTGTCAGTGTATCATTAATATTCATCATTCTGCAGAAGCTTGTGTATAAAGCAATCAAATAAATTAAAAGATTTCTAAGTCTTTGTTCTAGGGTACATTAAAGTGTCCGTCTGACTGTGTAATTGCACATAAGCACTGAATAATAATGAGCACAATGTGTTTAATATGGGATTATTTTGTAGAAGGGTTTATAATGAAATATTGTTAGTGTTATGTCATAAATCCTGTAGGAATTTAGGAGTAATCTTTAAAACCCTTCTACATCCCCACCCAAAGAAATTGCCGTCCTACTGGAAATCACAGGTATGTTGTGGATGGAAGTTTTACAATTAAGATGAAATAATTTAAGATTAAAATGTAATTTGTTGTTCTACAGGAATATTTAATGCTGTTGGAGATCATAATTGACATATTAGCTCTAAAAATTCTAGTTTTTGCCGTGCGTCATGCGGAAACTTGTTCCGTTGAAACTTGTTCCTGCCTGACAGCTATAGACCTGACAGGCAGGTCTATAGCTGATGTTTATGCTTCATATGGTAATATCTAAATATATTGATTATTGAATTAGTACGAATGAATCAACCTGAGGTTACATTAACAAAAAGACAGATCAGGTAAAAATAGCTCATTTAACAACTGCATGTCTGATTTTTCATTTTTTATTCAAATAATGCTTCATAAAGGTATATATGATGTCATTCTTAATACTTTACTGCATATAACACTTTAATGGTTTGTAATTAGTTTTTTTTACTAAAACACCATTTTAATTCTTAATGTTTACAGTTTTTAGTTTCTAATACTTGAAGCCTTTTGAGCTGCATTTGATGTTTGAAACGTGCTATACAAATTAAATTAAATTATTAATTATTATAATTATCATTTTCTAGCGTGTATCCATAAAGCTGCGGTTATAATAGTTATAGGGCTAATATTTATTAAACTCAATATTTATAGTCTATAGCCTACAGACCTTAAAAAGGGGTGTCGTTTCATTCCCTTTTTTTATTTATTTTTTGGCGTAGACACTGTAATGTACCGATTTCTGAAAGCATACATATGCCGCATGATCACACAGTAATAGAGAGTGTGATGAACTGTGCGTTTCTCGGTGTGATTTTTACTCACTCCGGTTTCCTGGCGAGTCCAACGGACCGGCAAAGTGTCGAAGGTGTCTGCGGAACCAGAGATTTGCAGGACGGGCTTCTCTTCTCCTCCTCCGCGGACTCGGGGCTGGACTGGGTCGCTTTGAGAGTCGGTGGGGATGTAGGTACCAGCTGCAGATGCTGCGGGTGATGGATGGGAGCTACCGGAGGATGCTGCGGTTGTTTGGACGGATGCTGCTGTTGCGGTTGCGGTTGCTGCGGCTGGGCTTGACCGTGAGTCGCCGAATGCTGGTGCGGGTGAGCGGCCGGCTGAGGGCTGCTGGTCCGCGGGGGTGGGTGGTGGTGGTGGTGGTGCGGATGATGGTGGTGGTATTGATGCGGATCTCTCAGCTGGCGATTCTCGCCGATCAGATCCTCAACCTTCCTCTCCAGATCGTCGATCCGCTGCCGCTGGGTTTGAATGAGACTCTGCTGGTTTTGTACGATAGTGGTCAGTTCTTTGAGGTAAAGCACGGCTTTCATTGGGTTATCCAGCAAGCTCTCCATTACTGTAATCTCAGAGCTTCAAGCCTGCTAGATCAGGATGGAGCTGGAGTCTTCTGTATGAAGAGAAAGTGCTGTGGAGAGAAGCTCTAAGGATGCGAGTGATGATGGTGCTGAAGCAGGAGAGATTGGGGGAGGAGCTGCGGAGGATGATGAGGCAACGCTGTGGCCAATCACAGACATGCGTGTTTGCATGCAGTGCACATTGTCCAATAGTGACATCAATTTAAAGGCGCACTAAGAAAGTTTTTCCACATTAAAAGTTTTATACCTGGGCAGTGCATTTTCATGTTCCCATTACCTTAATATACCCTTGTGAAAAGAAGTAACGTATTTTTTAAAGACTTAAAGGGATAGTTCATCCAAAAAGTGAAAGTTCACCCCCATACATGTGATTTAAGCCTATGTTAGTCAACACATCGAAATAAGTGTAATATTTTTAATGTACTTGTACTGTAATTACTGTGGTAGATTTTCCCCTACGCACCTGATTTAGGTTGAACCATGTGTCCCTGACACCTGAAAATATTATACTCAGTTGAGTTCACCTCTGAACGCGTGGGTTGACGCCTAGAGTAGCTATTCTTACCGCATAAAATAAAATGGCTAAGAATTATAGTTACCTGACTGCAATCTAACCCCGCCTAAGAGCCTCACAAAGAGTCGAACGACGTCTCGCCCCCTTTCGATACTATCACTCAGGAATAAGGTCTTAGTGTCTCAATAACCTGTAACTTGTTCCACTTACTAGCTTGTTGCGAAGAATTAACTAGACAGACTCCCAGACAATGCTTTTGAACATGCTTTAATCATGGCTGGGGGATCTTAGACAAATTTCAGAGAGAATCCCACCAGCAAAAAGAATACAACAGTTTTCATAGAATAGAAGCATGGCAAAAAATGACATGATACATTACATAATTTCCCTACAATTTGATTGGTTCTTCATATGCAAACCTTCTGTTACTAGGTAGAAGCAAACATAGATCTAAAATCAATAAAAAAAAATTGAAAAGGTAAGAAGTTCAGTTGATTACTCAATATGTCATGAGACTATAGACTGTTATATTTTTTATATTGTTTAGCCAGCATCTCAGAATTTTCCACTGGTTTCCACACAATCTTCAGAGTACATTTTGTTCAAGTGATAGAATTTTAGGCCAAAAGGAGAAATAATGTTAGAGGTTAGAATTATGATTAGCTTGATATTCAGTTTACTATTTTATTCATTAAAAAAATCCATCACATTACATATACAGTATTAAGAAATGTAGTCTTGAAAGTGTACTCTAGCACAATTAAAGGGAATGTTCACCTAAAAAATGAAAAATTTGTAACCACTGTACTCACCTTTTTTAAAAAAATATGGAAGTCAATGGGGCCCATAAACTGTTTTTTACTGACAGTCTTTATTATCTTCTTTTGTGTTCTACTTTTGTGTTTTTGGGTGAATAATCCCTTTAAGCGGCCTTTTAGTGCATTTATGCATTTAAAATGAAAACTTGAAAAAAACAACTTACTGTTTTTTTTTTTTTCTATTTATTAAATGGTGTCCTTGGATTTAGTCTTGGGTGGACTTGTACTCAAAATGTACATGGTCTCGGACAGTAAGTAACACCATAAAATTAATATGACATGACATTAAGAAACATCGCCCACTTATTAAGGATTTGGACTCAACTCGGACTCAACAAGGTGGGCTCGGACCCAACACAATGTTTATTTTCCCTCTCCTTGTTAACAGCTTAAATATATGAGTCAGGCAATCTGCTACATTTCTGTTTTCTTGCAGAGCTGAGTCACTGACTCTACCAGCTGCTGTTTGATAATAAGGTCCGGCATTACAAGCCATCTTATTATCAGTGTAAATGACATTGCACACATTATTACTGCAACATATGCCCTTATATCACATGGCTTGGAATACATCCTTCTGATTGGCCAATTGTAGCATTGAGTGGTTGATTATTTTTATAATGAGTGCTAGATATTTCACCAGTGCCATTCACTTGATGTCTCTTGTATTACACATCTACTGTATATTACATATACAGTATTTTTCTTCTCATATCAACACAAGAAGAGTAACTGTAGAAGTTGGCTGTACAGAAAGTATTCATTTTAATATCATAATTTGATAGATGGCTTGCAGCTCAAGAGTCCCCAGTTAAATCAAAATGAAAACATCAGTTGCGTATAGAACAAGTCAAAAGAGCCCACGGCCACGTCTCTATGATATTCTGGTCCATAGATATGACCTGGGTCAATAGTATATGACAATCATAAATCATAAGATTGTTTATCTCAACAAGCTGCAGGATTTAAAGGTCCCGTTATATGCCCCTTTTCACAAGATGTAAAATAAGTCTCTGATGTCCCCAGAGTGTGTATGTGAAGTTTGAGCTCAAAATACCCAACAGATCATTTTTTACAGCATGTTTAAATTGACATTTTTTGGGGCTCAGAAAAACGCGCTGTTTCAGTGTGTGCCCTTTAAATGCAAATGAGGTGCTGCTGGACGACACAAGGGGCGGAGCTTCATGAGCTCGCGCTCAGTCTGTCAGGAAAAATTCATCTCTCTGAATGATGATAATATCATAAACTCTCAGTAACGGTGTTCATTTCGAGTCGGACAATAATGCCTACAGAGTCAGAGTGCTGTATAGAGATGAAACAGGTATGGTTTAGTAGTTTAATTACGGTTATTAGAACGTATTTGTCATCTGCTTGTAGGCTATGTATCCATTATTTATTAATAGCCTACAAGTCTGCTGTCTGAATGATGATCAAACATGTACTGATGAGTATAATAAAGTTTATTGTACATCACACAAAAGATGAAGCGTCAGTTTTACTTCAGAAAATCACCGTAAGAGCTGAGTAAACACAGTAGCCTAAGTTATAAGAAGTGCGCAAGTAGCCAGTAGTGTTGAGGGAGCATTCCTGTGGGCGGAGGTTAGTCAAGAAACGGTTCTGGTGATGTCACTAAAGAAGGAAGTAGAGGGATGTAGTCCAATCGAGCCGTTTTTTTGTAGTCAACTTCTGTTAAATAAAATATCTCGCTTGGCATTGAACTTTGAGCTTTATAATTTTACAGATATTATTTATGCTCTAACAGCAACATTACACTCTAACTAAAGTTTGAAACATGGGATCACGCAGAACGGGACCTTTAAAGTGCTCCAGTGTGATAATGCTACAAGTTCAAAACTGCAACTAAAAGTATATTAACAATAGTAATTAGTAATGTTTGCCATATATTAGATGGATATTTGTTTGTGTATTGCTTTTGTGAAAGAGTAACAATTTGGGCTGACAATCTATTTAAAAAAAAGTAATATTCTTTTTATGACACCCACGAATTTAGATTATTAGGACCATATCTGTAGCATGCATGATGGATAAAGAAATTTTCCCAAATTTTACAAATTATCGTCAAACTCAACCATTCAGCCCTGTTACCGGAGTTATTGTAAGAAGAAGAAAAAAAGATTAGACATAGGCCTATGTTCTGTATTTTATAAGAAATTGAAGTTAGTAGATGCAAACTAGCATTTGGTCCCGATTTAACCAAAACTGTTTCGTCATTGACAGATTTTTTTTTAGCAGTGATGGAAACATCTGAAAGCCATCCGTCATTTTGACAGATTACACTGAGGCTAATGTATGGTCATTTTTAACTGTAATTCTCACCCCCGTCCACTTGGTGGAGAGTGCGCTCTTGCAGACTATCAAGTTAATGGTCAACGAAGGGCTTTTCTGAGTTAGTTTACATCGTTACAAGCTGTTTAATCGACATCTTTCTGTGGTTGAAACACTGATTGAGCGATTACATGAGAGACATGATACGGATTTCGGTAAGTTGGACTGTATCAACAAATTTCCTGGCTTTCATTCATGTTTATTTCGTTCTGTTACGTAGTAAAGAGGAAGGAATTAATCGCGTTCACTACTCGTGATCTGCTTTACTTGAACTGAGGCGCTACTGTGATCTCTCGCGCCACTTTAAAGAGCGCCAAAACGCTGCTTATTGTTTGAATTTTATGATATAATGGACATAATTTGAAATCTGAGACTTTGTTTAAAATTGAAATTAACAAAACACAAAACTTATTGCGATTTATTGGACAAACATTCATGATGAAACCTGAAAAGTGATCCAAAGTCTCTTTCTCTTCTTGTCCTGTAATTAAATAAATAAATGAATAATCTAGCCTAGGCTATATGCTTGTCCAGTAAGTTCATGAATAAAAATGAAAATGTGAACAAAAAACAGAGCCTATTAAATGGCTTATTATTATTCAAATATGAAAATTAAAATGACATGGTAATAATAGATTATTTATGACAGAATTCTAAAAGCCTTCAAATAATAGACCTCTGGTCCCGACCTACAGTAGCTATAGCCTCTACTGTGTACTAGCTTGATTTAGGCTATATTTTCAACCCTGTTATGGTCTATTTGATATTGATGTTCGTTTAATGTCCCACATTTTGGTAACAGGATTTGAGAAAAATTGCAAACCACAAGGACACTAAAACAGCTCATAATATTTAGACTGATCTCCCGAAATGGATAATCAACATTTTCTGAGGGTTAAGCACCTCATTTTAGGCCCTGTTTGGTAGCCTACCCTATTCATTGAAAGTGCCTTAAATTCTTTTATGTGTCTTATGGAACTATACAAATACTTACGAATACCTTGAAATCTCCTCTTTTAATAGAACACTTGGTTTTGTTTTTCATGTCAGATCTTTAGAAATAATGGCAAACACTGACTGACATCCAAGAGGGTTGAATCATAGATGCTCACCGACCTTGAAACCCAGCAAATGAAAGCCAGGCCTGTTTCATCATGTGATCACCGCTGCAGATTCATAAAGAGTAATTACATAGTTGTCCATCCAAAAGGCCATGATTTTTAAGGATATTGGGCCAAAAATGCTTTTTGCAGTGCCACTGGAGAATATGGCATCTAACTAGACATGACAAATTCTATCTAGATTGAGTTGTGATTGAGTTATGTCCACTCTCAGGCAATGACCATTTAAAATACACTTTGGCTTCGCTTAAAGAAAAGACTATGAGCCAAAAGTAAACTAGTGAAAAGAATACTAATGATTTAGCACAGTGCTAATTTAGAGCACTTGGTGAAACTGGGCTGCAAGTGGTTGGTAAATAAGATGCTTTTTCATCAGAAATACTTCAAATGCACGTCTTATTAGCATGTTTGGTGCTTTTAAGTTTGTAGAATATGGAATATTTAGATAAGAGAAATGGAGCATAGATCTCTGCTGGGCAGCACTCCTTGACGAATACTGCCACCCTACCGATTCTGCTATACTATTTAATATAACAAACTTTGATTTAGACTTTATGTAGTAATTAAAAGTCATGGCACAAGAAGTGGACAGAGTTCACTGTTCAGTAGACAGTGCCCTCTGGTGGCTGGGAGTGATTTCAATAGACAGACATGTGACAAGTAATTTTTTAAACAAATGGTATGGGAAGATTCAGCATGAAATACAGTAGAGATCAGGAAAACGACAAATCGACAATCACATTTCATATGGTGAGATTTTCCCATATTAACAAATTAAAGCAACAATTTTCTTAACACTATCATTTTGATTATGATTAAGGTCTTGTGACTTATTTTTTTTTAATTTCTGGTTTATTTTAAATATATACAGTACCCGTCAAAAGTTTGGAAACATATATTTTTTAATGTTTTTTAAAGAAGTCTCTTATGCTCAAAAAAAAAAACAAAAAAAAAACAGTAAGATTATGAAATATTGTTACAATTTAAAATAATGGTTCTCTTTTTTAATATATTTTAAAATGTAATTTATTTTTGTGATGCAAAGCTGAATTTTCATCAGCAAGTACTCCAGTCTTTGGTGTCTTATGATCCTTCAGAAATCATTCTAATATGATGATTTGATACTCAGTTATTATCAATGATGGAAACAGTTGTGCTGTTTAATATATTTTTTGGAATACTTTTTTCAGGATTCATTGATGAGTAAAACGTTAACAGCATTTATTCATAAAAACAGCATTTATTCAAAATAAAAACATTTCTAACAATATAAATCGTTACCATCACCTTTTATCAATTTAACGCAACCTTGTTGAATTAAAGTACTAATTTCTTAAAAAAAAAATAGTTATTGTTCCCAAACTTTTGAACGGTAGTGTATATTGTTACAAAAGATTTCTATTCTAAATAAATACAGTTCTTTTTAACTTTTTATTCATCAAATAATCCTGAAAAAAGTATCTCAGGTTATAAAAAAAATATTAAGCAGCACAACTGTTTCCAACATTGATCATAAATCAGCATATTAGAATGATTTCTGAAGGATCATAAGACACCAAAGACTGGAGTACTTGCTGATGAAAATTCAGCTTTGCATCACAAAAATAAATGACATTTTAAAGTATATTAAAAAAGAGAACCATTATTTTAAATTGTAATAATATTTCATAATATTACCGTTTTGTTTTTTTTGTTTTTTGTTTTTGTTTTTTTTTACTGCAGGCTTGATGAGCATAAGAGACTTCTTTCAAAAACATTAAAAATAGTAATGTTTCCAAACTTTTGACTGGTACTGTATATATATATATATATATATATATATATATATATATATATAATCTATCTATATATAATCTGTGCATATATATATATATATATATATATATATATATATATATATATATATATATATATATATATATATATATATATATGTATAATCTCAGAGTTGTCTACCCTTGGAACAAAGAAGTGCACTTAATTGTATTGAATGTGCACTTGTAATGTAGCCTATAGCCTACTTTAAAAAAAAAACTGTTCTTGCAGATGATATAATATTATTGAATTAAAATGCCACTTAAGTGTACTTAAAGAGAATATACTTTCATGAGTATGTTTCTTAACACACTTTTAAAAAGTTCACTTATAATGTTAAATTATAAGTTTACTAAATGAGGAACTAAACAAGACACAGGTGAACATAATAAGTTGCTACAGAAACAAATCATGACATATGCTGCGTTTACGTCATGTCATCATTATCATAATTACGAGATTACAACCCTTGATGTTCTACTTGGAGGTGTTCACATCGTTGGACTCGGAATTATACACGCAAGTTTTTAGATTTAGCTTACATGGTACAAGGTTCCTCCTCTACTGGTCCCGTCCAGGGCCCTGGCTCTTCTTTCTCCACCAATGCCGCCAGAGTCTTTACTGGCATTGACTAAAGACTTTGTCTTCTCCTCATCCTTGTGCTCCACCGGCGTGACTCCTGGCCAGCCCACTCCATCATGGTCTTTGAATTTGTGACTTCTGCCAGAAACTTCTGACCACTCCACCTCGGCTCTCTGAGCACATGACTCTGCCTTGGCCCTCCGATCCTGCGGCTCCAATGTGGCTCGTCAATCCCTCAGCTCCACCTTGGTCCTCACTCTCACCGGCTCCTTCAACCTCCAGCTCCTCCTTGGTCCGTTGAGCTTGCAATGTTGCTGTGATCCTCCATTCCTCTGGCTCCACCTTGGTCTCCACCTCCTCTGGTTCTACCTCAGTCTTCTGATCCACTGGCATTGACATGATCAGCAGTCTAGCAAGCTCGGCCATGGGCTTCCATCCCTCCAGCTCATGGTCATCCACTCTGCTGGTTCCACTATGGTCTTTTCCTTTTCCCGGCTCTTCCATTGGGCTCTCCAGCTAAGGCTTGGTCGCTTTCTCCACTGGCTCTGCTGTGGTCTTCTCTGCTGGCTCGATCAGGGTGTTTTCCTTCACTCCCCAACTTGGACTTTTTATATTGTCTCCAGTGCCAAGTTTCCAGTTTTATCTTGACACAAATAGCAGAATACCTTCTTCTGGTCTCCTTTAAAGTTGCAGTCTGTAAGAATGACAACTAGTGGTCGAAATAGGTACTTCAGTCCAAATTCAAAATATCGGAGATCGTTTTTTCCCCCACCCCCTTCTCCTCAGACTCGACGCTCACATGTGTTGCCAGTTTGAGGATATGTAACAGCAACTTGCGCAATTGACAATGAAAGCCGAGGACACTAACACACTGTAAGTTGATGAGTTGATTTATCCGCGTTTTAATATGCTCTCGTTCATAGAGATTTTTATATGGATATTGATGCTTTTTAGGTTGGATAGAATCTGCAATCACTGATCCTGTTTGTTTGCTGTAGATTAATCCAGAATCGTAACTCCAAAACAGGCAAAATGTCAAAACACTAGACAGACTATCCAAACAATAACAACAAGGCGTATTTGAGAATGCTCATTTATTTGATGATTCATGATGATTCATGATTCATTCTTTTCATGTTTAAACTTCATAAATTGCACCTTCGTGGAGTTTATTGTGGAAGGATAATAGGATATTCCAAGAAACCAGGTAGGAGATCAAAAAAACATGAGCACGGGAAACCAGGATAGCGCTCAGAATTGCAGTGTGACAGCAAATAAGACTTTGCAAAGTAAGAGTGAAAATACAGGGCTTATATAGGCAAAGTTTAACCAGATAATGAGACACATGTGGAAATGATAAAACAATAATGAGTCCAGGCAATACATTATGGGAAATGTAGTTCATGAAATGGTAGCAATAGACTAGGGAGCTGGTGGATGTGACAGAGACAAAGCTCCTTGTAACAGAGGAACAATCATGCTTCAGCGCTATGATGAATTCTCAGATATATTTTCATCTTACTGGTAGATAAAATAATCAGTTACCTAAATATCTTATAGGAGAACTCCGGTCAATTTTAACATTGAGTTCATTTTTTTGTAAATGTGAAGTGCTGTCAGTACAGAGAACAGCGACAAAAATCGGTGTTGCCTACACCATGTTATCCTCTTTTTAAAATTTGCACCCTGTTGACTTCAATGGGGCACATTTTAAACCTGCTTTTAGCCTCTTAACATCCTTGATGTGTCATTACAAGTGCACAGTTCATGTGAGTGATTCCTTCGGAGTTAACATGGGTGAATCTGACTGCAGTAGATGTGAAAGATATGAATAAAAATTATGTTTATTCAGCCAGCGCTCATACCTGTATTTACATCCTGTTTTCGGTCGAAGTCCACAGTACTCTGTACTGACAGCACTCCAAATTTACAAAAAAAAATTAGCTTAATGTTCAAATTGACTGGAGTTCTCCGTTAAAGCTGCAGTCCGTAGTTTTTCCTCTGTTGCCATCTCTGTTCGAAATCTGCAATTGCAGTTACTCGAGGAATTATCAACTTTACGTGGGTTGTGCCTCGGCAGAGTGCGGATGAATCCAATGTTTTGAGGAGAATGTGCGGCTGCCGGCTGCAAGTCACCACGGCGGTGTGGATACTGTCATTCGGAGCCACAGATTCTACTTTTTGGAAGTATGACCAACATAAGAATTTTCACCGGAAAATGTCATCTGAACAAGTAAGTAACATACACTTTTGTTCTGACCAACTAAAGGGAAAAAAAAGCATTGCAGTAAATCACACTGATTAAATCTAACAATCGCTTATCATATCACGTCAAACCGTGCAAATTATACTTTGTTCTCAAATTGTTAATATTAACAACATCAGCATTGCGGGACTACATTTAATGCCCTTCCGATATTTATCCTTGTTTTTGCAGGGGCCCGGTTGCTTTCTCCTTTTTTCTGTAGCCACTCTGAAGTCCGAAGTCTTTCGCATTTTACAACGGGTGAATCTCCAGTTGTCACTGGTGATTGTCGTTTGAGCCTTTCTGGATCCGCCATCAAATTGATAAGTTTATATATTATAAGTGCTGTGAGAAAAGGCTATAAATCTCCACCTCCAACATCCTCATACGCAATATAGCCTACTATAAACACCTTCTTTATGGGTACAGATGTGACATAATGACACAAAGACATACTCGAATTTCCCGCGGAAATCCACCAGTACCACTGGAATTAAAAACATTATTACAAGCTTACCGTTTTGAATCGAGCTAAGGCAAGCAGATAGTTTTGAACACTGGCTGGTTATACCTGCTCAAATTTATTTTGGTTAATTTTTAACCCAAAAAAGTTACGGACTACAGCTTTAAGAAAGTGTATACAGTATAAGTGTGTGTGTGTGTGTGTGTGTGTGTGTGTGTGTGTGTGTGTGTGTGTGTGTGTGTGTGTGTGTCAATATGAATAAATATTTTTTAAGATAAAAGTTTCTTACCTGTCCTCACACATTCATAAATTTGTGCCACTAATTAATATCCATCTGCATGAGAAGCCAACAAAGTAAAATAGATGAGTCAATGCTGCCCCATTGTGGTCACGAGTTCACAGACATTTCTAAAATCAAAAAGTCCTATGAGAAACAGACATTTTGGAATATTGATTGGAGGCTGTCTCTGAGCTCTGATCTCCAGCAAGCAAGAGCTTAGAAGAGCCTCGTGATCATTCATTTATTTTTACAACATATGCAAGTTATGAAAATAAATTAGCCAAAATCAAAAACATTGCATCTCACTTCAGTCAAGCAGTTTTGATTACAATGTGGTCCGCTGTCACCTGCTAAAAATGAAAAAAAAAAAAGGAATTTTTTTCAGCAATGATGTATTAAATTGACCAAAAATGACCATAAGGACATTTATAATGTTGCAAATAATTTCTATTTAAAATAAATGCTGTTCTTTTGAACATCAAAGAATCCTGAAAAATATTATCATAGTTTCCACAAAAAAATTAAACAGCACAGCTTTTTTTTTTTAGCATTGATGATAATAACATTTTCAACATTTTACCAAATCAAATTTTAGAATGATTTCTGAAGGATCATGGGTAACACTTTAGTTTAGGGACCAATTATAACTAGTTGCTTATTTGTCACGATACACACAGGGAAAAGGTAAGATCCAAGTGCAGTTTATTAAGGGTAATCCGTACTCATAATCCAGGCAGGCAAAAGGTCAAAGTCCATACAAAAACAGTCCAAAACGAGAAACAAACAAGAAACAAACGTAAACAGAACTCCGAAGTGCAGGGTGACATTATACAAGGACTCCATGACAATGACTAAACAGACAGGGTATATATACACACACAGATACTAACAAGGTGACTGGAAACAGCTGAGTGCAATGATCAATGAGTGACAGAACTGGTTGATGGTAAATGTAGTTATGAGTGAAAGACACCGTGGGGGAAAAGGACCTCTAGTGGTTACCCAGGGAACACAAACCAGACACTGTGACATAACCCCCCCTCTACGGAGCGGCTACCAGACGCTCCAAGACATAACTATAAAACAAAACAAGAGTCCAGGAGGGAGGTGGAATGGTGGAGGATCAGGGGGAGGGATGGGGGGCCAGGTCCATGAAGGGGAACAGAAACGGGGTGACGGCTTAGCCGGCGGCCAGGGTGAAGCAGACGACCCATCGGGCGGCCAGGGTGAAGCAGACGACAGTCCATCGGGCGGCCAGAGTGAAGAGGACAGTCCCTCAGGCGGCCATCAGGCGGCCAGAGTGAAGACGACAGTCCCTCAAGCGTCCATCGGGCGGAGACTTTCCCTCGGGCGGCCATCGGGCGGAGACTTTCCCTCGGGCGGCCAGGGCGGAGACTTTCCCTCGGGCGGCCAGGGCGGAGACTTTCCCTCGGGCGGCCAGGGAGGAGACGACCCTTCAGGAGGCCAGGGCACAGAAACAGGCTCAGGAACGGACATCGGCTCAGGCACAGGAACGGAAACCGGCTCAGGCACAGGAACGGACAGCGGCTCAGGCACAGGAACGGACACCGGCTCAGGCACAGGAACGGACACCGGCTCAGGCACAGGAACGGACACCGGCTCAGGCACAGACACAGACACCGGCTCAGGCACAGACACAGACACCGGCTCAGGAACAGACACCGGCTCCAGCACAGTGTCCGTGGTTCCAACTGGACTGGAGACTGCCATCTTGGTGGTGTGTGCAGCCTAGGCACGCAGGACAGCAACCACATAAAAAGTGAAGACAGCCCTCTTGGCCGTGGCAGAGCTGATGGGTACAGCCTCTGGCACAGGAACAGTCTCTGGATCGGCAGACGTGACCCGTCTCTGGATCGGCAGACGTCACGTGAACCGTCTCTGGATCGGCAGACGTCACGTGAACCGTCTCTGGATCGGCAGACGTGACGTGAACCGTCTCTGGATCGGCAGACGTGACGTGAACCGTCTCTGGATCGGCAGACGAGACGTGAACCGTCTCTGGATCGGCAGACGTCACGTGAACCGTCTCTGGATCGGCAGACGTGACGTGAACCATCTCTGGATCGGCAGACGTGACGTGAACCGTCTCTGGATCGGCAGACGAGACGTGAACCGTCTCTGGATCGGCAGACGAGACGTGAACCGTCTCTGGATCGGCAGACGTGACGTGAACCGTCTCTGGATCGGCAGACGTGACGTGAACCGTCTCTGGATCGGCAGACGAGACGTGAACCGTCTCTGGATCGGCAGACGAGACATGAACCGTCTCTGGATCGGCAGACGTGACGTGAACGTCTCTGGATCGGCAGACGTGACGTGAACCGCCTCTGGATCGGCAGACGTGACGTGAACAGTCTCTGGATCGGCAGACGAGACGTGAACCGTCTCTGGATCGGCAGACGTCACGTGAACCGTCTCTGGATCGGCAGACGTGACGTGAACCGTCTCTGGATCGGCAGACGTGACGTGAACCGTCTCTGGATCGGCAGACGAGACGTGAACCGTCTCTGGATCGGCAGACGTCACGTGAACCGTCTCTGGATCGGCAGACGTGACGTGAACCGTCTCTGGATCGGCAGACGTGACGTGAACCGTCTCTGGATCGGCAGACGTGACGTGAACCGTCTCTGGATCGGCAGACGAGACGTGAACCGTCTCTGGATCGGCAGACGTCACGTGAACCGTCTCTGGATCGGCAGACGTGACGTGAACCGTCTCTGGATCGGCAGACGTGACGTGAACCGTCTCTGGATCGGCAGACGTGACGCGAACCGTCTCTGGATCGGCCGAAGTGACGCGAACCGTCTCTGGATCGGCAGTCGTGATAACCTCCCTGTTCTGAGGGACGGTGGACGCCTGCTTCCTCCTCCTCCGCCTACATTTGGAAGGGTGAGGCGGTGGAATGGCGGTTGGAAGTTCCAGTGTGGAAGCCATCTTGTCTGGTGACACCGCCAACGAGTCGGCCACTCCTTCTGTAAATCTAAGCCCAACTGAAATATCCCACCTGCTGCGGGAATGAAGATATCCGACAAAGCCGTCAAAGTCCAATATCTCCAGTCCCCTCAATTCCCAGGCTGGCAAGGGATCATCAAGACAGCAATTAAAAAAGTCTTTCAAAGCTGCATCATTATATCCCATGCCTCCTGAAAGAGTCAAAAATGTCTGAGCCAGACAACCCACCGTCTGGCCCTGCTGGCGTAGGGCCATCAAATTTTGGACTCGTCCCCTCCTCTCCTTCTCCGCGTTGGGGGGAAGGATACGAAACCCCATAATGCTGGATCTTAAAATGATGGAGTCCTTCTGTCACGATACACACAGGGAAAAGGTAAGATCCAAGTGCAGTTTATTAAGGGTAATCCGTACTCATAATCCAGGCAGGCAAAAGGTCAAAGTCCATACAAAAACAGTCCAAAACGAGAAACAAACAAGAAAAAACTGTAAACAGAACTCCAAAGTGCAGGGTGACATTATACAAGCACTCCATGACAATGACTAAACAGACAGGGTATATATACACACAGATACTAACAAGGTGACGGGAAACAGCTGAGTGCAATGATCAATGAGTGACAGAACTGGTTGATGGGAAATGTAGTTATGAGTGAAAGACACCGTGGGGGAAAAGGACCTCTAGTGGTTACCCAGGGAACACAAACCAGACACTGTGACAATTTTAGCATGCATATCACTAGGATATTTGCTGTTTATTAGTACTTAAAAAGCACATATTAATGCCATATTCTGCATGACCATTTTCTTCATACCTTAATCTTACCCAATACCTAAACTTAACGACTACCTTACTGACTATTAATAAGTAGTAATTAGGAGTTTAAGGCAAAAGTCATAGTTAATAGTTAGTTAATAGTGAGAATTGGACCCTAAACTAAAGTGTGATCAGATCATGTGGCACAAAAGACTGGAGTAATGGCTTCTGGAAATCCAGCATTGCTGTTGTATGAATAAATGACATTTTACAATATATTAACACAGAATACTGCAATAATATTTTGCAATAATATTCAGATTTGTATTATTTAAAATTGTTTTTTTTTTAATGAATATTTTTCAGTGCTGGTGTATTTATAATCAGTAATTTGCCTCATATCATTCTCAAATTGATTTTTTTTTTTTCACTGAGCTTTTCTATCAAGCATCATGAGAAAACAAATGGAAAACAAAACCTTGGATACCAGAGGTAGGCTATATTTACATCACAGATATGCGTCATTTTAGGCAGCTCACATGTACTGGAACAAAGCTTCTGTCACATCCTATACCTTCCCTTTTCTCTACAATTACTAAAGCCACGTCTAGCTTTACCATATCCATTTTTTGCATGACATAAACACAAACCTGCAGTCCAAGGATGTTTTGTTTCCTGTGTAAGATGATACTTTTGTGATAAATCCCACTCCCAGTTTGGTTTGCTTTGAATTTGACAAGAAATAGGATTATGCTTGACATGATAATTGAGAATTGTTTTGTGCTGTTTCATGTGTATACAGTTTGTTTGCTTTTTGGATCCTTTTTGCTGCTACTTTGAAAACTTGTAAAAGAAGTGCACGGAATAGTAACTGTACTTGAAATCCTAAAAGTACATTTTTATAAAGTATATTTTTATATAATATGATTTAACATAATTACATTTTCATATAAATTAAATGCATTAGAAGGACTTACATATTCTCTTGAATCTCTTGAAAAAAACAAATATTTTATGAGGTAGCGATTTGGTATACATCTTCATATGATGTGATTTGTACAAAGAGTATATTTAAAAAAATATATGTGAAAAAATGGATAATTGAAATTAATTAGCCACCAATTCAACAAAACATAAAATGCCATGAGATTGTGTTGTCTTTGTACCTTTGACGCACAAGTACTGTACCTACGAATACAAATAAGATCACTCTGTCGTCATACAGTACCAATCAAATCTCTTTTCCCAGCATTTCATCATATAACCAGTGTGTTACTGGCTTGATTAGCAACACAGAGTCCTAAGAAAGCCTGGTACGTGGGTGATGACACACAAATGCATTTGTATTTGAAGTGTGGCGGCTGCCTGGAGATGCAAGGGAAGTACTAAGCACCCAAAAGACATGACTCCCCCAATCCTATAATCAAGGCTCAGCAGCTTCCTGTGAATCTATCCGTCTTAATGAGAACCTCAACCCACACACACACACACAAGCATTCCCCTACCACCTCTAATGCTGCTTCACTTCAAAGCTCATTCAGACGCAACCTCATCCTCGCCATAACATCACAGAAGCTTCTGAACGAACAACCGTCTTACTTAACCCTCCTCTCCGACATAGGGTGCTGGGACAAGGCGGATATACGGTTACATGTCATTTTTTGATCTTGAGCTCTTTTTTTTTTTTTTCAGTGAATTGCAATACTCTTACCTTTGGTTTCAGAGTGAATAACATTAGGCTGTTGTAGAGCTTTAGCTTAAAAAAATGGCTTTCGTTAAAAACACGAGTTCTGCTCCATTCTGAACTGAATTGAGAATGCCTTTCACGTTCTAATTCATTTGCTGAATTCTAAGTACATTTGAATTGACTTCATATTTCATTCAATATTCTGGTTCTGGGGAAAGGATAAAAACAATGCATAAAAGGCATTAGGGGAAAACAAATCTATTTAAATTGTTAATGTGACCTTCATATAAAGTAAATAAGTTGACATTTCTGTTTATACTCTTATTTTATTCTAAGAGCCCAGTTTCTCATTGTCATTCTGTGACAGCCTTTATTGAATGACAGCCTCACTACATGCCCAAACCCAGGCACAACGATGATGTGGCTGTCATCCTGCTGTGTAAACCTCTCGTTTTTCATTACATGCTGGTGACTCCAAGGGTGAAATGAACTGAGGCCACACGAAGAGATGCTGGTAATTGTTTACTGTCAGGCCCCTCTTCCTCCCCCCGTAGACCTCAGATGAGGCTGTCTCGGGAACACCAAAGAAAAATGACTGGGTCTTATCACTTGCAGCTCCTCTGAAGTGTTGTGTAGGTTCCATATCAGGTCTTGGTATTTTTTTTTACTGTTATCATTTGTATATATTTATTTATATTTTTTTATTTCGTTTCAGCCAGGCTCATTTGTATTGAGGGTCCAGATCACAAAAATGAAAAGGACTATCTCTTGTTTCCATGGAGATAGCTTGGCGAATGGCAACATCCTTTTGTGTAGCAGTGTGATTGGAGGAAAGAGAAAACAATGATTAGATGGAAACGATGACAAGTGTTGAATTAGATCTGTGTGCTGGCAATACCTCTCTATGCTCAACACAAAAACACACAAAAGTGTTTTTCTTGTCTTTAGAGCTTACATTAGCTATTCAAACAACTCAGAAAAAAGAATTTATCTGATAAACATAAAACAACAATGCAGTGACAATAAAAATGACACTGTTCATGGAATAAGCAGGGTCACCTTTCTTCTCAGATTTTAAATATATTCTGTAGTGAACTGTATAATGTTTTTTGGCCCCTAGATGGGGCCAGTAGGAAATCTAATAGCATACAGTACATGGGTTTATATAAATGAAGTAGTCTTGTATCAAAACACACAATATGATAATCTCCTTGCCAGAGACCCCTTTTCTAAAATATACAGGCCACTACATTTTCATGTATAAAGACAGATTTAAAGGAGTTTTAACATTGAGCTCATTTTTTTGTAAATTTGGAGTGCTGTCAATACAGAGAACAACGACAAAAATCGGTGTTGCCTACACCGTGTTATCCTCTTTTTAATATTTGCACCCTGTTGACTTCAATGGGGCAAGTTTTAAACCTGCTTTTAGCACTTGTAATGACACATCAAGGATGTTAAGAGGCTAAAAGCAGGTTTAAAACTTGCCCCATTGAAGTCAACAGGGTGCAAATTTTAAAAAGAGGGTAACACGGTGTAGGCAACACCGATTTTTTTGCCGTTGTTCTCTGTATTGACAGCACTCCAAATTTACAAAAAAATGAGCTCAATGTTAAAATTGACCGGAGTTCTCCTTTAAGCTGTAAAAAAAAAATAAAAAAAAAAATAAAATAAAAAAAATGATTAGCATGATTTCTGACCTTTAGAAAAATTAAACCGTGACAAATTCAGTAAACTACTACTATTATATTAATTTTAATATTTTAATGTATGTACTTTTTTATCTGTTATCTGAACTTTTTCTAAACAATTCAGAATTTCAGAATTGAATTGACTGCCCTTGTCAAAAAATCCTAAAGGATTCCAATAAGAAAATTGTACAGGATTCTAATTAGAATTTCTATCATATTTTGGAACCATTCCTATAGGATTTCCAATAGGAACTGTCCTATAGGACTATACATAAATATCCTATAGGATTCCGATATAAATTGTCTTAAAGGACAATACATAAATATCCTTTAGGATTTTCTACAGGATTTTAATGGGATCCAATTGGGTCACTACTCCGATTTATATGAGATTTCCCCCTTTTTTTTTTAAGAATCCTAAAGGTGCACTTTACTAATGTTTTTCTTTTACTAATAGTAGTTTTTTGATTGTGTCTTGCAGTTTGCTTAAACTCACCTCAATGTAGACATTGTTCACTGTTTAATGTATGTTGTGCAACCTGCAGTCACATTATAAACAACATGGCAGGTGATTTGGGAAATAAAAACAACAAATGCATTTTCTGTTATTTTAATTTCATTAGTATTTTATTTATGAATTTCTTCTTTCATAACTAATGAATTTATTACTTTTTACAAGATTATATTCATAACAGACTTACACACACATACACTCAAACACACTTTCTCAGACACACACACACACACACAACGATAACTGAAATACAACATTAATCATATCCTGAACAAATCAGTCTGATTCACACAAACTCACACACACACACACACACACACACACACACACACACACACACACACACACACACACAACGATAACTGAAATACAACATTAATCATATCCTGAACAAATCAGTCTGATTCACACACACACACACACACACACACACACACACACACACACACACACACACACACACACACACACACACACACACCAATTGTGAAATGCAATATTAAACATCCTGAACAAATCAGTTTGATTCAAACAAACTCACACACAATCATTGTGGCGCCTTTTTGACATCTTGCATTCATCGGCACATTTCTGTGAGATGGCCTTCTTAATTATACTTGCTTCAATATTGAATTTATTTTTGATGTAGGCTGTAAGGAAATAAATAAACAGAACATGCGTTAACAAACCATAATGATTAATGAGGAATGGTATTGGGCATCTATGTTCACAATATAACTCCTCAAGGGAAGCCTGTGCCTATATTCTTGTTCACTATCCGCTAACCCCGCTGGACCTCTAGGTTGAAAAATCGTCAATGCAAGTGAATGGGAGAAAATAATTATTTTCTGATCCCGTTTGAATTGTGCCATGAATGTGAACATATGTTGTCTGTGAATTTTTTATATAATCTTTCGTGTAAAGAATGCTACAATTTAGCGGGTAGAAGTTGGATACGGTTAGACTTTGTGTGAGAGCACTTTGTGGACTACAACTCGACGCGTTTGAAACGTCAACACCACTCGCACACGGACTAGCTCACGGATCCCGCTAAACATGGCTGTGTCTTTGGTGCACTTCACCGCCTTCTTTCAGGGAGAGGACAAAATCGTTGAGGTTGGTGAAAACCACGGGTAAGTCAACTTTATGGGGTGACGTCACATAGGCGACATGTAGTCTTTCTCGTTATGTCTTTTCCACAACTGCTAGCCGAAGAATCATACCATATACTGTCAAACTTGTAACATGAAAGATTATATAAAAAATTCAGAGACAACATATGTTCACATACGGATGGGCGGGACTTACCAGCTCTATTACGTACTAGGGATTAGGGTTGAGAGAAAAACAAAATCGCTTCACCTAGCTATTGCAAAACATTTTTTTTACGATTCTAAAATTTTTTTTTTTATTCCAGAATCAATATTAATTAAAATTCAATTGCTTTATTTTTGTCCTTGCTTGTAGATGAGGTCGACAGAAGTTAGTCACTTTCATTCCAACAGAACAGAGGATGAAATGTGTCGTTATCTATGTGTGATAATAATACATATTATCTTGTATTTGAGTGACGTAATATCCCAAGTGGACGCGTGAAAGTCACGTGAGACTGAACGCACTGAAAAGTCCTCGCGCTACTCATATGCTGAGAGAGAGATAAGACAGTAGAGCTGCACAATTCATCTTTAAAATACTGTGATCTCCATTCAAACACCCACATGATCTTCTTTAAATTTGTCTGTCTATTAAACTTTGACAAAATCACATCGCAACATTCAAAGCTGTGTTGGCTCTGCCGCTGACCCGACGAGAGTCGTCATGAAACAGCTTCACAATTTGCTTATATATGAGAATCATTTTCTATTTTGCTAGCAAAGGTGAAGTGTTTAGGCTATTAATAGGCTAAATCAGGTTATTTCAAAATACTGATAAACAACGATGCCGTTTTCACCTTGGATCTAAATGATGCGTCTGTTAAAATAAGCTCTCTTGACAATTTGTGAATGGATCACCTTGAAATTCAATTTTGATGTGGGATGTAGTTTTTTAGTCTGTTTTAAAAACATTTTCTTAGAGGAGTCCTCATTCGCATGTGTCAGTGATGTTGCAATTGTTAGGCTGTGTTGATGTCGTTATGAATTTAGGCAAGGCAAATTAATTGTAGTTCCTAATATTAATTTAATAACAATACTAGCTTTATAATAATAATAGTAATAATAATTTAATACATTAATGGTAAAACAAGCTAATAATCATACTGATATCGTCAAAGCCATCTGCCATCAGTGATATCTCTGACTATCGTCGATACACGATACTTTCGTCTATCGGCACAACCCTATGCAATACATGTCGTTTCGGCTTACAAATATCGTGATAGTATCGAATCGGGAGATGGGTGTATCGTCCTAGACCTACTAGGGAGAGGCATTTTTTGTAAATTTCTCTTTTCGATAATTGACAGGTCCCAAGAAAACGAATACTCGAATACTTAATGATCTCCATTAAAATTAAGCCCGTTTTATGACACAGCCGGTATGACATATTCGGTCCGGCAAGCTTTAAATGGCAGCATACCACCTCTGCTGAGGTTACAAGCGCACCGTACCGATACTAAAATGTGACGTGAAAACACTACAGATTGCTGATTGGTCAGAGGATTTACAACACGAGACACCAAACCGCTAGATTTAAACAATCAGCAACAGCCACTGCAGTTTTATTTGTTCGCACAATTTTTATTAAACGACTTGCTTGAAAATAATAAAAAACATCTATTTTTAGTCGCAAATGCGAGTGAAATGCTTGCACTGTCGAGCCCTGTTGCTCTAAAGTAGATTGCTCTAAAAAGTAGATACTTTTCCAAATTCATGAGTATAATTATATCCTGTTGTTTTATATATCAAATGACAATGACAATCCCACCAAAACTTGTTTTCAGGAAAATAAGTTACTCACCAATTATGTCAGACACTTTTTGAGCCTCCAGTTGTGGCTTTGCTTCTTTGTCTTTGAAGGCATTGGAACTTTTTCCTGTGTAGCAGTGAGTTGCCAGTGTTGCTCTTCCGAAGACAGCCACCAGAAGGTCTTTTGCTGCTTTTTTTGCATTTGTCCATTTCATGTGGCCAAACTGTTCGGCACCAATGGACGTGTTGGGGCCAATTCTAACCTGAAAACAGTGATCGAACAATGAAACAGTAACAGAGTTAAAAAGTGAACTTGATAATATTTTGTTTGTTATGATGAAACCTATGAGCGTAGATTCAGAATCATCCAAGAGCAAAAGTTACTGATGCCATTGTAGAAAGCACAATATTTTTTCAGCCTGATTAATTCGTTCTGTGAGTTACGACAAGACACCCCAGGTGAATAGGGTAAAAAAAAAAATACTAAGAAACATCAAGGCAATATCACACTCCCTCAGCCGGACTGAGTGGCAGACGAGCTGCTGTGTGACTGGATTTAATAGGAGAAACCTATGCTGCCGCTTTTTGCCACTCAGTTGGCGTGACCACAATCAATCCAGCCGACGGTGACGTCACACGCATACCCTATATTGACATACTTCTCCAAATGATTGATTACATTACTTGCAAACATTTTTGTAATTTTGTTTTCTGAAATGTTATGTTTAAATATGTGCTAATTTGCATATATCTCTAGAAAAATAAATCAATAAAACAAACATTGGAGGAAGTTGTCAGGATTATGTTGTGTTTACTTGTATTTTTGTTCCTTTAAAGTGTCAGATTTACAATTCTGTCTATTTTACATACCGTAATCTGTATCATGTCTCATGTAAAATGTCATTTTCGGTTTTTAGCCAAAAAGAGAAAAAAGGCTGAAAATATGAGCCAAACATAATCTAACAATTCTGACTTCTTTTAAAGGGCACCTATAATGCCCCTTTTCACAAGATGTAAAATAAGTCTCTGATGTCCCCAGAGTGTGCATGTGAAGTTTTAGCTCAAAATACCCCACAGATATCTTTTTACAGTATGTTTAAATTGTCATTTTTTGGTGCTCAGAAAAACGCGCTGTTTTAGTGTGTGCCCTTTAAATGTAAATTGCCTGCTGCTGGACACACAGGGGGCGGAGCCTCACGAGCTCGTGCTCAGTCTCTCAGGACAATTTCATCTCACGGAACGAAGAATTTTTGACCAAATCATGCAGCCCTAGTAAGAAGGCATTGTTACTTAAAAACGATACCTTTTTGCAGTCATTATTACTCCTAGTCTCATTTACACGAAGAGGCAGTAGAGATGAAGGGGCAGGTACAGGCGAAGACTCTGGGGCTGGCAAATCCAAGGTGGTTCCAGGGAGATTTTGGACTGGTGCAGTCATTAAAGGAGTGCATCCTAGAACAAAATAGGTTTTTATATCTTTTGACGCAAACACTTAGAAAAATGAAAAACTTTTCAAAGCATTACCATTTTTTAAAAGTGTTAGAGTTTCCACAAGAACACTCTTAATCTCTTTTAATTCAGCCAAAATTTGTTGATTGACTCCACTGTCATTGCTTGTCCTTGTGGATGTTGTTGCCTCCCTGCTTGATTCCTAGAATTGTAAAACATTTGTTAATACAGTTTGTATGTAGTTATTAAAGGGGTAGTTCAGTCAAAAATTAAAACTTGCTGAAAATGTACTCAACACCAGACCATCCAAGATGTAGATGAGTTTGTTTCATTATTTGTAACAGGTTTGGAGAAATGTAGCATTACATCATTTACTCACCAATGGATCCTCTGCAGTGAATGGGTGCTGTGAAAATAAGAGTCTTGTGAGAACTTTAATAAGAATCAATGTATAATTTATACAGTAAAGTCTTTGTAGTCTTTTATTTTTTACATTTGTTCATTTAATTTCTTTCTTGTATGCTACTGTTAAATACATCTAGAATGAGTCTAGAGCCCTGATATATGTAACTTTGTTTAAATAATCTTACTTTTTCTAGATTATACTGCTGCAGAAAGGATCTGGCTCTTATCCTTTTGACGCTCTTTTCAGAAACTTGTTTACTGACTGACTGTAAATAAAAAAGAATTATATAATTACAAATATAACCTTCAAATTAGCTGAAAGTGGCAATCACCTGGGTCTAACTTACCTCATATTCTTCACTGCTTTCTGATTCAGAAAGTATTCTGCTGTATTTCTGGCGTTGCCCTCTCCCTAATTCTTCATTCCCTTCAGGTCTGGATCTTTTGATGGACTGATTTTTCTCAATAGAATGAAGCTGCTTAAGCATGGCAGATCTAGTTCCTGAAATTATAAATAATAATCATCACAACATGAATCAAGTTTATCACAGTAATGCACAGACATATTACAAAAACATACTTACCAACGTTTAAGATTTTTGCAGGGCTGGATTCTTCTTTGTACTGTACATCACATAAACCACCAATTTCACACCGTCCATTCATAATTTTTTCCGTTGGAAGCACATCCCATGTTGGGGGATCTTCAATCCATTGGATTAACATAAACCTCATTTTCTAAATAGTATAAAAATTTAAAAAAGACAATATTCAGTCAATCATATGCTCTTGATGTGTGGGCAAAACAAAGAGTGTTTATCCTAATATTATATGCTTTGATGTAATGTAAAAAGACAAATGTTTTATAGGTGTATTAATCTTGGTTAAGGTTTTGTTAGATCTGGACCTCAATTCAGATATAGCTTCGCACCAGCCGGGTTACTGTAGAAGCAACTATGAGTCGCCTGTATGAGTCTTGTGAGTTACATTACGACAGCCTGTTGCTTGCTTTCTCTCAGGAGAGACATGCTCAAGGTCAAAGAACACAAGTTGTTTCTCGTTTATATTGCGAGGTTTACAGTGGATTTAGAACAGATAAGGGGGCCATTTCCCTCCAAAATAATGTTTAAAACTGTTACTAAGCAACCAGCAACAGAAACGTAACGTTACGTCCGAGGCATAACCGATAGCCACTGATTAAGTCCATTGTGATGTTAACTACAAAAATAACTTAAGTTTCTATATGGTGTATTTCTACTTAAAAGTTTCTACTTGTGGTGTAAGTAGTTGATAAATGTAAGAAAGACCGTTAATGATCTAATTATATATACATCGAAAGATAGATGACTAACTTAACTTGTAAGTTACGGTCGTTACTGACCACACTTGTCTTAAGATGTTAAGAAAAAAACATTTTACGCAGGTTTACAAATAAATATTTCTAGATTGTGTCAAATGTTAATATAAAGAAACGTTTAAATATGTTACTTACAATTGTTTATCACAGCTCGTCGTCTTCCAGAAAGTTCGTCTCCTCCGACCGTTGCGCTGCAGTGAGTGAGCAAGGAAGGATGCGCATGCGCAATTGAATGTTCATGCCTACAATGTGAGTTGTGGGCGGTGTTCTTTGTATGAATATAAAAAATTCCGTTCAGTTTTTATTATGTTAACTTTCTAACGCCAAGATTGTGTATTATAATTATTATCATTTACATATGCAGTACGTTATACATATTTAATCTTTCCACAACAGTGACAAATGATTCCTCTAAACAAGAAGATATCCCACAATTGAAATGAATGCAAAACAACGAGGCCCTTATAAAAGGTACCCTATTTTTACAGCTTGAAGCTGAGTATAGATAATCATTTCAATTCAATACATTTGAAATAATTAGTAAATTTAAAATATGAATAATGCAAATTATTTTTCATAAATATTGACATTGTACATCTAATACAATGCTATTTATATAATTATTTGTTTTTGTTGTAAAGAAAGTTTTTTAACCCTCTAGTATTGTTAGTTTATATTGTAGCCACACTTATGGTTTACAGTCAAAACAGACCCGAGATTATTTGTATCATTAATATTTTATTTTATATTAAAATAATGTTCAACATTTCATTTCAGTGTTTCTTTAATATTTGGAATTTTGGAGGACATAACATGTTACTAAACAATATTCAAAATATCTAAATTATGGACCATTTGTTTTACAAATCTATTGGTGGTATCAGATGGAAATAAATAAATAAAATCATCTATAATTTTAGATACCTTCACTAGATACCTTCATTCATTCACTCACTCACTCACTCATTTATGTCCTAGCATGGGTGTCTAAATGTATGCATAGCACTGTATATCTTTAATTTAATATATGCAATATTTAATGGTGTTCCTGTAAGTGTAAATAAATCATTTTATTGTGTCGACTACATGACATTCTACTTAAATTGTATTTATATTCTTTTATTTATGAATCTATCTATAATGTATAATTTCTGAATTGAAATGATTAAAATGATCTTGCTGTATAAATGTTTATAATATTTAATTGTAATTACCTGGAAAAACAGCACAACATATAGAAATACAGATATAAAAAATATACTACAAGACAAACTGAAATTCCATGAAAATAAATCTGAATGAAGGATTCTAAGAATCTAATAAGATCCTATAAGAATCCAAATAGATCCTACAGGACAACGTGAAATTCCATTAAAATTAATCGAAATGTCCAATAGGATTATAAGAATCTAATAAGATCCTATTGGAATCCAAATAGATCCTACAGGACAACGTGAAATTCCATTAAAATTAATCAAAATGTCCAATAGGATTATAAGAATCTAATAAGATCCTATTGGAATCCAATAAGATCCTACAGGACAAAGTGAAATTCCATTAAAATAAATCAGAATGTCTAATAGGATTGTAAGAATCCAATAAGATCCTACAGGATAAACTGAAATTCCAATAGGATTTTTTGACAAGGGTGTTTTTCAGTTCAACATTGTTATCTTGTTTGTTGTGAACTAGATCACTGGGCCTACAAAGAATGGCAAATTTAATGACATTTCACTTTGTGATCACTTCTAGTATGACAACACTGTCCCTGTTTTTGTCACAAAAGATGATCGAGTTCATTGAACTGTATCTTATTTCCTGGCCAATAATGGTGGAAGTGTCCAAAGACTTTAGGTGTGTCTATACTGAAATCGAAAATTGGGAATTCAGTTGCTTATAATTAACACCATGAACTATTCTATAGTAAATCAGATACTGGGTCATACATGGGAAGTACCTGCATGGTTTTTAAACTGAACAACTATTTTGAGTCCCTCAGCTCTCCAGAAGTCATAGTTTGGTAGTTCTGGTCATAGTTTGGTTTTCTTTTAAATGAAGAACACAGCTGACTATGACAAACTATTCCCATTTTGTTATGATAGACAATCAACAGGGTTTCCATGGGGAATTAAAAGTCATTAAATGGATTTTGTGAAAATTAAGGCCTTAAATGGCATTAAAAAGCATTCAATTTTAAACCTACTGGCATTAAAAATGTAGATGGTTTTGAAGAAACTTTGTATTATCAATTTATTTGAATATAGCCTTAATAATTAATCCTTTTAATTTGCTGTTGCAAAATATGTACATTAGTGTACGCAGAACCGGTTTGGTTATTGTTTCAGGCTGGAGCAAAAGGCATGTGTATATATATAATATATAAACAAAAAATAATCGCATGCGTTAACTTCATTTCTATGTCTATGTATTTCTATATCTATGTACGCACGTCCCCAATGCGCTGTAATGTTGACAGCCCTAATATATTTATATATGTATATGTATATGTATATTGTTGTGGGAATTTTTGATTTTCCTTACATACACAGGATTAACTTCTATGTGTGCTGCTGACTGTGGGATATAATGACTGATGTGTACGTCTGTGAGACAAGGAGAGAGGGGGAAACGTGGTTTTACATTGAACCTCTGACCCATAAGGTCAGAGGGGATCTAAGTTGAGGCTTGCAGACTGCAAGCAGAGCTAAACCTAAAGTTCAGTATGTAAGAGAACACTGAGTGAGTTTCTTATCCATCTATGGTTAGAAAGAACCTTGAAGAGATAGCAGTATAAAGGCACCTCGGCCCTCCCTCTCATTGTCTCACTTGAACCACAGAACTATACTGTCTACCTCTGTGCGTGTCAACTGGGCCTTTCCTTGCAAGGGAACAATAAATTACTTTTAATGATCATTTGACTCAAGACTGTCTTTTACCCAGAGATAATTGCTAATAGAAAATTGCCATAACAATATTTATATTAATTTTTGAAATTTTTGTCATCCTTTGGGTAGCGTTATATGATCCCACTCTATTACGCCCAGTCTCTAGGCTATATAGAAAACTCTAAAGAGGCGTAATAAATAATGTTGGGTTGTGGTAATGGAATCCCAGCAACGAATCGCTCCAGTCGATAATCAAACACGTACACAAAATCTAAGCAGAAAAAGAAATATATTTATTAAAGTAACAAGTGAAATAAAGAGCATCTCTTCAGGGTGTCCCAATGGCCAAAATAAAAAAAAAAAACAATATAAAAAAAAAGAAAAGAGGAGAGAATCAATAACCTAATCCAATAACAAAATAGGCTACATTTAACAATGTTACCTAAACTCCCTGCCAAAAACAGAGCTCAAACCAATTTCAAAATAAACAAGGCAGCCCATCATTTCCTACAGCCCATCATTGGACAACCTATTAGAAAACAGACAAAACAAGGAAGAGAAGAGGAAGACAGAAAAAATAGAAAAGAGAAAAACATTCTACATAAACATGCAGCGCGAGTCTCAGCTGACTGCGCGCACACCTCCCCAAACGAACGAGGCGTTTATACTTGACACGCTCGCCGTTGTACTATTCTTTGAAACGACAGGGGGCGACTCTAGTTCTCCACTAAACCATCAGGAATCAGGGTTACCATTATACTGTCTGTGGTTACCATCAGGGTTTTTAAACGCCTCGTCCGTTTGGGGGGGTGCGCGCGCAGTTAGCGGAGACTCGCGCTGCAAAGCCAGGCGAAAGTATAAACAAGGCTTTAGTCATGCAAATGCTTTTAAACGCGCTGCCTATGCTATGTCTTGTCTATGTGACACACACACACACACACACAGAGAGAGAGAGAGAGAGAGAGAGAGAGAGAGAGAGAGAGAGACGCGCACCAAAACGGTTCTCTTTCGCGCTTGAACAAACAATAACACACAATTATGCCAAAATTTCTGTTATGCCGAGTATCCTCATAACATAAGAGCAGTCTTAAATTATTTAAATAAAGTCTTAAATGAACGCAAAGAGTTGTGAGAGAATGAGGCGCCTGTGAGATTTGTTGTGGAGCAGCGGCTGGTCTTAAAGGGACAGCAGCCAATAAAGCTTTCTGTCAGTAAGCTGGGGTAGGTAAGAATGGTCTAAAAAAACGTATTTTTTAAATTTGTTTAAACTTTATGTATATATCAATACATAATTAAAATGTAAGTATTCTGAAAAAGAAAGTATAAAAATTGAGTGTATGTAGACCTCTAACGACTGTTTTAAAGACAGCTCATTATTTCCATTCAGTCCACCCTCTCCCTTCTGGGGTCCTTCCAAAGCCACGCCCCCAAAACACATGAAGTCGCGACTCCGACAGCTGAGCTGGAAGACGCATTATTTACCTGAGACAAGCGGAGAGGAAGGAGCGCAGTGCATTTAGCATCATGTCAGAATCACATGTAATAAAAAAATCTAACTTTATCATTATGAATATAAACAAATAAGATGTATTTTAGTAGCCTACTCACTATCAAGCTAGCATATTGATATTGGTAAAGTTTAAAATATATATTTTTTGATTCGCTAACGAGCTAGTTATAACTATAAGGCAAAGCTAAAAACAGGTTGCATTGATACACGTTTTTCCATTTCCATTAGTTGCACTGTGATGAACTGGCGCGGATTAATGCACAGGCTTGCCTAGGCTGCAGCCTAGGGGCCCCACGTGTGCAGGGGCCTCGGATTGGCCAGACAATTTATTATTTTATTTTTTTTACTTAAGCCAAAGGCACGGCGCCAGGATTCCAGTTTTGAATGGGCCAGACCAATTGTGGGTGGGCCTTAAATTAAAAACCTTATCGAATCACTGTTTAACCTAATACAAATTACTGCCTTGTAGGCCTATACTGTTATATTATCTGTGCGTATACATAATATAGATTTTAATAGCTTGATGCCCTTTAAATATTTTGTTGCATTGTAAAAAGTTTCGGTGCATGATAGGACGGACCTATCCGCGATCGCTCTCCATGGTTCTGACCAAAGAAGAGCGCTTTGGAATCTCCATTACGCATCATACGCATCATACCTGGGCTGCGTTTCCCGATAACGGTGTCTCTTAGCGCGCTTAGACTCATAGGTATAACTTAACTAAAGGTATACTTGTCTACCACTAAAGGTATACCATTACTAGGCGTCTTCAGGGCTATCATCAACTCGCGAGGCAGAGGCGCTGGCGCCCTCCTAGCAACGGCCGCGCTATCATCCTGGGGTGGCAGAGAGGAAGATGTGCTAGGTGATGTGGATCTCAGCTCTCTTCATCGCTAGACAGCGATGCAGCGATGACTCCGAGACTGTGTGCGCGTTTAATGTAGCCTACCTAAACAACGACTGTTGCAACAGGGCCGAGGGCTGGGTTAGAAAATATTTGACGTCATTATGTTTTTTTAATTTAATCAATGTTGATTATGAAAGTGAGCATGCAGCATGAGAAAGATATTATACATCATGAGATGCGTAATGTCTGGAGACATGGAGTGGGTAAAACATGATTTTGACCACTTCATTGAGTTTTGTTTTGTAGAAAGACTCTTTTTAAAATATTTTCGTTTTGTATAAATTGTATCTTAATTTTGATCAATGTTTTATCAACCAATTGACTGTATTTAATAGATAAGAAGAAAATATATAGCAGACAATGTAATAAGGCGCCGGCAGGATCACTTGCATTGCACGTGAACTGGAGGGCGCCGAAACTCAGCTTGTGCCTCACAGATTTGAGAAATATAGGCTATCTATTATAGAAAGCTTGAAATGTCTACTTGCAAACGAAAATATTCAAAACCAAAAGAAATAGGCTACTCTCTGAATATGTCATCTGAAATGTGCATTTTTCTCTGGCGTTCATGGCGAGTCAGCATCGTCATCTTTGCGGCGACACAGAAAACACCAGTATATTAATAAATAATTAAATGTCTCCTTGCTTTTTAGACACATTCATAATCATTACTTTTACCGGTTCTTTGTGGCAAGCTTTATGCGTGCGTTCGTGCGCTTGAATGCGGCTATGTAAACGCTCTTAGGGTATATAGCCTAAGTAATTAAATTAATATAAAGGGGTGATTTGTCCACGAATGGCTTAAATGAACAACTACTAGTCGACTAGAAAAAAATTTAGTCGGAAGCAGCCCTTATTCCACATATTTTCGAGCCAGGCAGCAGGCCATTCTTCTGGGTTGAGCGTGTGACCCTGCGGAATGAGCGAGCGGAGCGGAATATTCAGAAATGCGCTCTCCGCTCACAAGCTCTGATCGGAACAAACCCGAACCTCACTGTCTGCTGAACTTGCACAGAAACATCAAAATGGACATAACCAGCTTTTTAAAATTGTTCTTAAAACTAAACATTTAGACTATTTTAGCACAAATTATGAGGTTATTGACGATTTTTTATAATTCTTGACAAATTAGAATATATTAAAAGTTTTTTTTTTTTTTTTTTTGAAGAAAAACAAACCCATAACCGCGCCGCGAACAAAAAAATACCCTAACTGGCCCATAAGAAAAAAAAAAAAAAAAAAAAAAAGTAGGTGATTGGGTAGATGTGAATTGGTCACCACTTGAAGGAATTTAAAGGAAACATTTTAGTGTTGGCTCTCTCTTACGCCAACATATATGCCCGTTTCTACGCAAGAATGATAAATGAGGGCCAATGTGTGTATGCCAGTTCACCGTAGTTGCGTGTGGACCATGGCACTAAATACATTTTTAGGGGGGCCTCACACAAAGAGCAGCCTAGGGGCCCCTGACCACCTTAATCCACCCCTGGTGATGAAGATGAATTTCGTGTAAGATTCATAACGTTAGGCCTACTAGCTGTTAAACATGTATTTTGTTATGTAAAGTTCCCCCCACAGCGGAGCCTGCCGTGAACGTGCAGGCTAGTAAACATGCAGGGTCACCGATGACGACGGATAAACAGTTATGGCACATTCACTGGTAGGGACGAAATGCTTTACATTGACTGGCCTGCCCATACTTTGACTACAAACTTGGTCCTCAAATCATTATGTATAATGCAATACATGTAATGTAACTTTATAACGTTGCACTCTTTCTATGAGTTATAAATAGCTAGTAAGATAATATAACGGTAAGTAACGTTGCAGTAGGCTATGTAAATAATTAAGTGTGCTTGCTGAAAGCAGCACACTTACTGTTCTTCTTAAGTTTTCTTATTATTATTATTAAGTGTGCTTGCTGAAAGCAGCACACTTACTGTTCTTCTTAAGTTTTATTATTATTATTATTATTATTATTATTATTATTCCCGGGAGAAAAATTTTGGCCAGCTCCTGCGCCTAGGCCCTTTGAGACAGAGACACCGTTCCAACTTTAAAACGTCCGGTCGTACCGGTGTAAGTTGCTCGCGAAGATGACATCACGAGTCCATGTCGTTTGTCCGCAATATTGGATTGAACAGAAAGCTAAACTAAAGTTTCACAGGTCACAAATTTGGTCCGAACTTCACGAAACTGGACGTACATGATCCTTGGACCAAGCCTCGCATAAGTTACTAGAAGGTTTTTTGATTTTCGGAAGCGTTTGCCCGTCACAGCCAAACGAAATCAGCGGCGTAGTCGCCAAACAGGAAGTCGTCCATATCTCAGGAACTCTGTCACGTATCGAAACCAAACTTTATACATGAACTCGGGACTCCAATGTGAGGAAGCACAAGATCTGAATTTTTTTTTATTTTTTTTTTATTTCAGGCTAATAGACAAACCCATTTACCTATGTCTATGCAAGAGTTTCACCTTTTAATGTTAATGCATTTATTTAGACAGTAGGTGGCACTGTTGTATTACATTTCACAGAGCAGCCAAGTCAGTGTAGACTGCATTCGTTTTTACCAGGTTTGTCTTAATAAATGCAGGCATGAATTTCGTTTTTTGCATTGGTCTATTTTAATCATCTTCATTTATTAATATATACAGATTTGTATGCATGAATTGTGCATTTCCAATCCTCAAAGCAGTTAATAAAAAAAAAAAAAACTTTATACAAAATACATCATGCTCTTCTTCGATAACCGAACAAACAATTCATTGTCTGTGGCTGTGTTTGTGCGTACGGGAAATATGCTGCGCATAACAATAGAAAACAAGGAGAAACGCGCAGTCACATGCTCAAACAATCAACAACGTCGCTCTAGAGGTGCGTTGTGGACTGCGAAGTGGACTTCACAGGGTTTTCCGCCATCTTAAGTTAGAGTCTAATCCGAAGGGAGCGAACATGTTCAGTTCGAAGGGCACGGCCTAGGGAATAAGGGAACATCGATACATCACTTCACAGGAAGTGGAGAGCGATGATCACACACACCCAACTGTCATTTCGCGCACCACAGCATCACCAGTCAGAACGGTCATAACTAACGATGGAGGAGTTTACGTATGTGTGTAAGTAATACATTTCGCCATTGTTATACAAATGACAGTATTTTTAACGGTTATTGTTGTGAATATTACATATACTATTTTTGATGATTATAATTTACCTCAGTGAATGCAGCCAGCTTAGCTAGTTTGTGAAGTAAAGTGATTTTATTTTAGGAAGTTGTAAAATAGTGCAATATAATTGTAAATATATAATATAATAATAAAAATTAAAATATGAATGTAGTCCTATATATATTTGTTATATCATAATCTGTGCGACTCCGTCGTTGACTTTCTTTGATGACATTTGCTGGGCGTTTCAAATGAACGGTTATTGTCAGTGAAGTCCACTTCAACTGATATACTGTGCTCAGGGAGTAGGGGAGCAGTGAACACTGCATATGGACCCTGTCGAATGGAACACACATTAGATGTGTAAAAACAAGTGGAAAGCGCGAGCGCGCCGCTGTCTCCTTTCCACAAGCCTTGTTCTCCTGTGGCGTCTGTCGTTGCTATGCAACCATGAACTGCGCTCTCCATGATGACAAGAGCTGTGTCTGAAATCGCTCCCTATCCACTATAGTGCACTATTTAGGGTGTCGGCCATTTTGTAGTGGTGTCCGAATTCTGAGTGAACGACATCATTCCCTACATTCTTCACTACTTTTACCCACAATCCTCTCTGAATTCGAGTATACATACGATGTACACTTGCTGAGACACTATTTCCCACAATCCAACACGATAAGGCGATAGAGCGCGAATGAAAAATAAACAAAAATGTCACCATGGCAACAGTGCAAGCGAGTTAGAAAACAATCATTTATAAGACCAGACGCCTGGTTATTTATTTATATATACCGTTATATCTATATTTGAATAAACAAATGTGTTGTGTAGTGTTTTGTTCTCTTTTATTTTCACATATAAATGTAAAAAGTAAATAAATATGACAAGCAAGTGTTTTTATTATCTTTTTTTTAATCAAATAACGCAATAAACATGAAAAATACATACATACAATTGTTACATACAATTCATACAGCCAAAAAAAGGAAATATTAAAGATGGGTAGGTAATGTTTATAACAAATTGTCCGAGCTCTCTGGCGCGTGATAATTATGTCAGCGTCCAAATTCTTTGCTGATGTAGTGCACTCAACTGCCATTCACTATGTAGGGATTAGTGAACGAGTGAGCGGTTTCAGACACAGCAAAAGATTACTAGATTTCTAGCCCTTGCATTAGCTTTACTACTAGATATATTTATGGAGATGAAAAATAATAAGGCAGCTATGATCAGCTTTTCGGCCGAGCATTCAATGTTGTTACGCTGAAAGCTGATGGTTCGTTGCTGCCGCGCACTATCACTCGCACACCATAAAGAGCAAATTGTTTTTTAATGTTTCAATTTCGTGATTAAAATGACATAATTTGGAAGCGGATAATTTCTTCACAAACAGCTCATTATGACTCAATGTTAGAATGCTGCACCTACACTCAATAGTGTGAATAAAATCAGCGTAACGCAGACCACTGCATTGACAGGGTAAAACATATGATCTGTCTACGGCCAGGGCTCAGCGGAAGACAGAAAATGCCGGTCCAGCGCTGATTGAGGAATTAAATTCGAAAATAAAAGACAGTTTGACATCTTTTTTCTTGCATTCTCGCATTTTTTCTCGCATCTCGCATCTATCCACTACCTGCTAGCGTTAGTGCACTGCACCCGAGCAAGCACACTTTGCAGTTCCTCCGGAAATGCATTTTTCTAGTTATTCTAGCGATATGTAATGCTAAATAAGGTTTGCTAGTACATTATTTTAGCAACATGACAAGCCAGTGAATTAGCAGGTTTCAATTGTTGCTTTGCATAGTGCGTGACATTTTATCTGTATGTTATGCGGCTAGAGTTTTAACACTGAGTCAATGGGCTCCGACGGGCTTGTTTATCGTCATCGGTCTTTTTCCGTTTACCTGTCTTTGTTGTATGAGCAGGTTCCACTCGAGCAGTGTTAATTTTGACAAGAAATTTTAATTTAGTTTTAGTCTTAGTCTTTTGACTATAATTCTTTTTAGTTTTAGTCAAGTTTTAGTCATCTGATTTGTTTTAATTTTAGTCTTATTTTAGTCGACTAAAATTGCTTGGTATTTTAGTCGACTAAAATTGCTTGGTATTTTAGTCGACTAAAATCAATAACAGATTTACTAGACAATTTTTTACCGCTGGTATAGGAAACAAACTTAACCAAAATATATAAAACTTTATTTCAGCACAACTGTGTCTTTATTTCAATTCAAAAACTTTTATGCAGCACCAAACACTGTCATGGTAATGTAAACAATAACTAGCTGCCAATTCACCATCAAAAAAAGAAAAATAAAGTTAGGTCCAGGACCTTAAAGCTTACAGCTGAGCTGAACAATAAGTGCAAACAGCTTTAATTTGAATCTAAAGTGCACTGAATGACATTTTCTTCTTGCTACCACAATGCTGCCAATTCAACCACAGAATACTAACACTTATTTACCTCTATTCATTTTCAAGAAAGCACTTCGTGCTAAAGTGACTTTGGCTCTGTTACGCTTTCCCCTGGTTAGGTCACCTGTGACACTAAAAACTCTTTCCGCAAAAGCTTGTGAAGCCGGCATTGCTAACAGATCTAATGCTAATGGTTTCAAGCTGTGATAAAATGTGTCACATTTCCCAAGCCAAAACTGGATTCCTGAATCACAAGTAATGGGCTGTGAGAGCTCCTCCTTGTACTTGCTTAGTTGCTGCCTGATGCTACACGTGGAGGACTTTGGTTTAGGCTTTGCACGGCATTTGGACAGAAATCTGAAGACTGGCTGCCTTGAGGAGGAGGATGATGGTCCAGGGTCAGTCTCTGGTTCATTCAGTTCCTCCACATCATCATCAGGGTGAGTCTCTTGACTCTGAGTGCACTGGACCACATACCCCTCTGCCTGCTTAAAAAGTTCCTGAACACTGTCATCAGCCACATCAAGGAGAGTATCACACACAGTAGGGTTGAGAAAGAAAGCAGCAGCAACAAGTGAAGAGAACTTTTCATCTGATGGATCTAATACCCAGGCAAAGCGCTGGTTCAAATTGACTTTCATTTTTCGTGCTAGAGTGGCAAAATCCCGATGATTTGTGTTTTCTTCAAAATCAGTAAGGTGGCTATGCAAATCTAAGAGGGCAGGGACGATCAGTGACATAGACATCGTGTCACTCTGAAGAGTCTGTGTGTGTTCGGCAAAAGGCAACATGAGTTCATGCAATGAGCTGAGCTTCTGCCACTCACTAGAGAGTAAGTTGTCCCATCCCATCTCATTCGCTATTTCGCAAAGAGGATCTTTAACTTTGAGGAGTCGTGCAATCATGTAATATGTACTTGACCAGCGCGTGGGACAATCATTCACAATAATTAGGCCACACTTATCCAAAATCTTCTGTGTAGCAACAGATGACTTGCGAAAGAGCTTCACAATTGATCGTGCTTTGTCAAGGATTCGCTTCACACTTGCCTCCTTGTTTAGCATGTGGACCACAAGCTGCAGCGTGTGAACCACACATGGCATCCGTTCCATATCCATCTCCATGTTTTGATAGCTACCAAAAAGAAAGTAAATACATATCAGGTAAATGAGGTAATACATTAACTAACTGTCAAATGAAATTATGAATAAAAGTGGCTTACCGATGGTCTTCAATCTCCTCCTCTGAATCACTTTCACCTCGTGGGGACTCCTCTTGATCATCTGAGCTAGCCTCTTCTTCTTCTGGAGTACGGTGTTTAAATGCTGCTACCATATTGCTATCATTGTCCGTTATTACAGTCACAATTTTGTCATTTGAAATACCCCATTCCTGCATGCACTTATCCACGCAGGCCTTAATGGACTGGGCAGTGTGTGGATGGGCAACTTGTTCAAGAGCGAGCAGGATGTGTTCTGGATTGTTTTGATCAACACAAAAAAAGCAACAACTTATGCCAAGGAATGATGCAGACAGTCCCTTTTTAGTCCATAGGTCAATTCCAATTGACACTTTACGAGCACCACACAGTCGTTTCTTAAACTTTGTCATTTCTTCCTCATAGTGTTTTTCAATCAGATTGCTTATCTTTGTTTTCTTTGGCACTGTCAGCTTCTTATCAAATGTTTCTATCATGAAAATAAAGTCCTCATCTTCTACTGTAGTGAGTGGTAACCCTGAACGTCCGATCCATTTTGCTATAGCCTCCTCTTTTACTTGCTGTTCTCTGGCATTGCTTTTGTACTTTGTAGTACCTAACAGTGCTTCTGCAATGTTTTGATTGGATATTTTTGCCTTTTTTGCGCTTGGTTCACCGCCTTCATCAGGAGACTTCTGTAGCTGTGACATAAAAAAGGAAAATAGTTTAAATATGTTTATATTATTTATTCATTGCAATCACTTTATTTGCGCAAGCAGTAAATATTAAAGCACTAAACGCAAATAAAAGAGTGAAAAAAGTAAATATTTAATAAGTTGGCAGCCAGGTGGATAAAAAAAAATGTAACAAGATTTTATAAGGTATTCCTTTGTCTAGCAATATTGTATGTTTTAAATACCACAATATTGCTAGATTAGTATGCATAATGATAGGATGTGAACAGTCACGTTTCACATGACTAATCTAGAAATATTTGTGATATTGTCAACAAGTAGAACATTATGAAATATACTAAACATTAGTATTAATCAAATGTATGTAGCATAATTTTACGTATTCGTATGGTGCTCTCATCTAACTTGAAGAAGGGGCTATTTTACAGTACTTTTCAGTTCGTCATATTTAATGCTACAACATCTACTCACTGCAGTCTTCCAATTGTGTTTAGCTCAATAAACAAAAGAACATCGTTGTGAATTTACCTTTGAGAAAATGTCCGGGTGGCTCGTCTGTAAATGTCTTTTAAAATTGGTTGTGTTCTTGCCACTAATGACCGCTCCGCATGCTTTACACTTTGTTTTGTTTTGTTCGTCGTCAAACGTGAAGTGTGCCCACAGGTCTCCCCTTCTTTTTCTCCCGGCTGTGGACATTTTGTCGCTCTTTTAGACATTGTCTCTTCGAATGCCGTCTTCCCGGGAGCTCGGTCAAAGACGTCTCAATAAGCCAGGCTCTGATTGGTTCTCTTCTCATACAGTCTCGCTTGTTCCGTTTTGCCGATTGGTTCTTTTGTTCATTCCTCGCATCTCTCCCGTCTGCTGATTGGATTTTCGTCACAGTCTATTTTCGTCTCGTCCTTTATTCGTTGACGATAATGTCAATCAATTTAGTCATAGTTTTAGTCTCCATCAGTAACTTCTTGTTTAGTTTTCGTTTCGTTTTCGTCCGCAAAAATATATTCGTGACGAAAATAATGACGAAAATATTTAGTCAACGAAATTAACACTACACTCGAGAAATTGGTAGTTTTGGTTGTTTGTCTGCCATTAGCACAGCTGCTCGGCACACCGGCAATCTTGATTTTGAATGACGGTACGCGCTGTGCAAGAGAGGGGCGATCAGCGCGTACCCGAACTTGATTGACACTGCTAAGACACTCCTCCTGGCTCTGAAGGCATCTGATTGGTTCTTTACACTCGGACCGAGTGGCAGTGATTGGTCAGAGTTTTTACTGTCCTGCAGCTGCTACAGAGGTCTGATTGTTTTCATTCCTTTTTCTGAACACATAATGTATTGACTACTCTCAGGATGGAAGGACCATTTCACCCAGTATAAAAAAAAAATGTTTCTGAACAGGATTACCTACCCTAGCTTTAATCACAGAACAAAGGGAACAGAGAAAATGACTCACTGCTATTGACTAAATAACTTTTGTAGCTTTAATAAGGATTAGTCTATATTTAATTTATAATTGATGCCATGCAGACTGTTTGAAAACTTTATTCAATCTCTGTATAGGTCCTACCTTTTAAGACAGGAAGGGCAAAGATAAATATGGATTGTTTGTTAAGTAAATTAAACTAAATTAAAAGTTGTTATTTTTTTAAGCCTAATGTTAAAAAAATTATTGCTTTCAATTACACTGTAATGTTGGATGGCTATTATTAATTATTATTATTTATTATAGTTTATTTAGATAGGGACAGATCCAAAAAAACAGATGTAAATCAAAGTCTTTTTAGCTAAAGCTAATTCACAACACTTGTCCCTAGTAGGTTAAAAATAAGTAAATAATAAAAATTTAAATTAAAATAAAAAGGTATACATAGAGAGCACACTGCAAAAACGAAATATGAGAGCAATATTGTTTTTAGATCAGATTCCAGTGACCTATTTTTTATTATTTTTTTAAGGTGGGAAATGTTAGAATACATTTCAAGTGGTCTTGTAGAGAGTTCCATAATTTCGCCTGTTTTACTGAAAAGGCAGTTTGGGCAAATTATGTTCTACGAAAAGGGTTACTACAATTGCCTCTTAAAGGTGGTATCAGCGATTTCAGGCCCAAACATAAATGATCACATTCATCTAATATTTCGCTAGCTGCACGCCCCATAAGCATGCTGTCAAAAAAACGCGTCTCTCTAGGTAGCCTAGGCTCTGAGATCTGCACACAAAAACAGTTGGTATCAACATCACTCAAAACCAAAATAAATAGTGTTCCAACCAATCATCGACAGGGGCGGGTGTTGTGAGGTTTTGCGCTCGTGCACGGCTGCCTATGACGGCTATGGGGCGCCGTTTGTACGTCAAACGTCCATGTCCTCGTCTGATTCAGAGATTTCGTCCAGGAGAAATTGTCATCGTTGAAATTCTTTGCCTCAGACGGACTCTATCTCTGTGTTCGTAGTTGCATCTTACAGTCTATGAGTTGCATAGTGAGATCACCGGCGCCACCAGTCCGCTCTAACTCGAGCCAGTCCGGGCTCCTCGTCCGCGGCAGGCAGGTCTTCTGCCTCGGCTGCTCTTCGCTATAATGCGGCTTGTAAAGGTAGCCACAAACACCTGATTCAAGCATCAGACTTCCGAAATCATCTTCTTCTATATCATATTGAGTACTCTCCTCCGCTATTGTCATAACTGTACATCTGTCTCCACAGCGTCTGTTAGCTTAGCTTCAAACAAGATGGAGGATATTGCTTTCAGTTTCAGAGAGTAAAGTCCCACCCACTGATCTGTAATAGGTCTGTAGCGTGAGCGGGTCCCGCCCCCTGGGAAAGATGAGGAACTAGTGCTTGTAGTCTCAACAGAAATCCCCCCCTCTTACACTTCCTCCGACAATGACGCAAAATGACGATTTTTGCGTCATTGTGGGAGGAAGTGTAAGAGGTAAATAATGGATTTCTCCCGTCTCAGGGGAAAATTAGAGAGTGTTGCACGACTATTCAATAGTATGACTGGGTTTCTAACAATGCAAAGCTTAGTGCAAATGGGTGGAGTGTCCCTTTTAACAAAAGGAAAGTAAAACGGTCAGGGTTACATTTTACACACACACACACACACACACACACACACACCTCTGAAGCGATAGAAAAGGCCTTAATGGTTTTACTGATTTTCTTGATATGACTTTTCAAATTCAACTGATAGTCTATAATTATTCCCAGATACTTCACTTCAGGTACTTGTTCAGTAAGCTCCCCATTAATTTTTACATTCAATAGTTGTGTTAAAGGTAGTTTTTTAATGGAAAAGCAGACTTTTTTAAAAGCAGATGTTTTTTAGTGTTTAAAGTTAAACAAGATGAGGCCAGCCAAGTTGATATTTTGTCTAAGTTGGCATTTAGTTTATCAGCCACAGGAATACAGGTATTATCAGATGCATACACCACTGATCACACCGCAAATCATTAATGTAGAGACTGAAAATTATAGGTCCCAAGACAGTGCCCTGAGGGATCCCTGTTTCAATTTTGAGAAGGGTGGATCTCGAATTATTAATTATAACACACTGTTCGCAGCCTTTTAAATATGATTCAAACCAAGACAATGACTGTTTAGATAAATTGAACTTAGCTAATTAAGGAAATTAAGGTCTTGTGATTTACTGTATCAAGTGCCTTTTTTAGATCTAGAAATACTGCACCAACTACATTTCCCTTGTCAAGTGATGGGAGGGGGTGGGAATGAATGGAATAAGTAGCTGTGTTTATTGCAATCCTGAGAGGACTACAGACACTCAATTTTTATACTCTCTTTTTCAGAGTACTTTTTCAGAGTACTAAAAAAAGTTTAAACAAATTTGGACTTTTTTTTTTTTTTAATTCCTGCCTACCCTATACCTTTAAAGAAGGCTTAAAAAATCTTGCAGTGATTGACTCAGTATTTTTTGAGTAATGTCGTATCGTCACCATGGTCGCACTGGAATCATATGCTGATTTACTTAATTACATTTTGAAGTTCCTTGAGTATCCGACAGGATATTTGAGGCTCCTTTAGTTTTTACAGTGTAGGACACAGACTGTGTTATGCTACAGTGCTGATTCAAAGTTTTAAACCCTTTATGCAATTATAGTTTTTATATAAAATCTTTGTTGGCCTCCACACTGTTGGAATCGACTATTGATCGGTCTCAATATGTTTTGTTCTTTACTTCATCAAACTGTAATCAGTCTGCATACAGCTTCTAATGATACCCTCTTAATTGTTGCACTTTTTACTGTATGAGCACCCTGGATAACCCTGCTCTTAAAGGGGTCATGACATGAGAAACCAAATTTGCCTTGATCTTTTGGTATATAAGAGGTCTTTGTACCATTAAAACGTCCTGCAAGTTTCATAGCTTAAGACGTCCTCCCCATTATAAACGAATCATTTATTTAATCAAGCTCTAAATACAGCTCGTTCTGGATCCATGGTATGAAGTGACGTCACGGTACGAAGTGACGTACCAGTCGTTTGCATATGACCGCCTCCAGCGTAGACAACTACGCTTCAAGCGCAAGATAACTACGCCGCCTCATTTCATCATCGCATCTGTCACGCGCTTCACGTGTTCAGTCGACGTGCAGCGAGTGGGTCTGTTCACTAGAAGATTGCGATGTCACGTAGATGTGCTGTTCCTGGCTGTGGACAAACAACATGTTTGAATAATATACGCTGCTGAAAGATTCCGACGTCAGGGGAAGATGGATGCAGTTTATTTTTTGCGGACGTCCCAGTCACGGCAGTGTTAATTTAAGCGTGTGTTCTCCACATTTCAAGGATGAGTGAAGGTTGAGAACAATCGCAGTTTGATGCTGGCTTTGCCAGAAAACTTTTATAGAAGATAAGGCCGTGTGGACTATTCTTGACTCAACAACGACGACGCAAACTGTAAGTAAAACCGAGTTCAGACTGCACGATTTTCAAAGTAGTCGGGTCACTGTTCTTTTCACACTGCGTGACTATCTGGGGTAGCATTCAGTTGCTGGTGTGTTCACACTGCACGATGCATCGGCGACAGGAGGGTTCACATTGCATGACTTTCAGGAGGAAGAATCGCCGACAACTTCTGTCTGGTCCGCAAACTACGTTTCGCAACCAAACACACGCGAGAAGTGATAAGGAAATAGCGCAAAATCCCGCGTGCGTAAGACCGCAGTTCTCGCGCGAGTTTGAAATTGTTATTAAAAATGATAGCATGCAAGAAGCTTGCGATCCAAATTGTCTGTGCACTGATTTGCAGCGAAAAGGAGAAAAAGAAAAACATATTATGCATGAGGAAATGGCTGGGAAGACAAGGGGAGCAAGGACTGTGTGTTCTGCAAAGAGAGTTGGGGGTAAATAAATAATTTTGCAATGTGCTGCTGTTGCTGCTGGTCAAGCAAATGTTTGTGCTTTGTTTCTGTTTGATATAATTGTAAATATATCTATTAAAATACTGATATTGTGGCCTATAACTCACCCCCGAACACCCCGCTACTCTGTATATTGCTCTCTCATTGGCTATCGGTCATCGCCTATGTAGTTTTCAGACAGAACACTTTTCACACAGCAGGATTTTGAATCGCCGACAGGTCCAGATATTTAGCATGCCAAATATCTCACAGGTGTCGGCGACTCGTCGGCGATTCTCTCAGATCGCGTCTTTGCTCATTCACACTGCGTGATTGTCACTCGCGTGAACGAGCATCGATTTGCCTGTGATTTCGGGCATTTGTCGGCGATTTCTCAAAACCTGTCGGCGAGCCAAAATCGGGGCTAAAATCGTGCAGTCTGAATTCGGCATAATGTAGGCTATTTAAACTGTACTGCTTTAACTGTAAACTCGACCTGTTGTTCAAGAAGAAAGAACACAAAGCGGCAAAACTACGCTATTGTAAATAGCCTACTTAGTGCACAATATAATTCCTAGAGTTTCCAAATGCAAACAATTTAAGAAAATATACAACATAAATTAGTGAAAATCTGGGATTGTAACTTAGCTTTCACAGCACTGAAACATGAGCCAAAAAAGAGTTTGCTTAAATTGTAGACTTGACATGTTACCCAATAACAAATTGAACACAAAGAACAGTAAAACAATGCAATTATACATGATTGCATTCTGTACACAGTGTTACTCCCAGAGTATGCTTCCCAATGCAGTCAATGCATCAGAGAGTCCAGTAAGTCTTTGAATGTTGCCACCAAAATCATCAATTCGACATTTTGGGCAGAAGGCAGAATTTTTCTGCCACTCTTCAATGCAGCTTCTACAGCCAACAAGGCTTTGGCAGCACAATGAAACCATGGGCTCAACCATTGGACCTGCCAATTTAAATCAGAAAACAGTTTCAAAAACTACAGTATTTGATTGAATTGAATTGCTATATTTGGTCTATGTTCTTCATGGAAAGAGTTAATTAGCTGCACATATATACTGTATGTGTGTTAAGTAGACTAAACTTTGGTACTATGGCATGGTATGGTACCATCTGTTTATTTACTGTATCCACATCTGTGGTTGTCAGAACACCTGACCTGGGATTTTCCATATTTATCTAATTATCAGCAATTGTCATTCGTATCTAAATAAGACATTGAAACTTCTGAATTATAGGTAATACAGGTTTTTAAAGAAAACAGACAATTTTGCAGACAATACAGGCAAATGCATCTCTAACAGCAGCTGCTTGGGCCTCAGTCAGGGCCAGTGTTGTTCTGCGGTTGGAATTTGCAAACTCCATCAGCTCCTTCATTGTAGTGGACACTTCTTGCAGTCCCCTGGGATGCCAGGACCACCTCTTCAATTCTATCAAAAACCAGATCGAGGCCTGTATCTTCTCAAAACAAGCACAATATACAACAAGCAAATTATCTGTCACTAGTTACTATGGTCACTGTAGACATAGTATTGAATAGCCAGATGGTTTTATGCTGTAAGACTGGAAAAACTGAAAGAACTAGTTCTGCCAACTAGGAATGACCACTCCTCGAGTAGACAAAGAACCTTGCTGCAAATTAACATTTGAATTCATTCTAAACTACATTTCATACCTCACCCTCTCTCTCATGCCAAGATCAACTGAAACTCACACAAGAATTTATATGGTTTAATGTGAATAATTATCATTATACATATTTAGAATCATTTAAAACGTCTCAGGGTGACTGGTACAAATGTCAAATGTCTTTCCCTGGAACAATTTGTGACCATCTGTAATGGGGCCTATATTGGCAAAACATCTTACAGCTACCTCACCTAGGAATTTATGAAAACAAACAAATATGCGATCATAATAATGTGCATTTTCCAAATTAAGTACCTCAGTCTCCTCTTTTTCTAGCTTGTAATTGCAAGCAGTGTTCTTCCTTCACAGCAAATATTTAAATTTTTTCATATTTCAACATTTGACTGAAGTCATGTTTGGATATGAGATTTGTAAAAATAAATCCTGTATTGTTTGTCTAACCAATTTATATTAAAATCTCAGAAGAGAAGCACGCTCGCTGTTGTGCTTAAAGTTTTTAAACAGGGCATCCATGTTTTCGTATAATGTTGCAGTGCACGACGAGGGAGGATTATTTCACTAAAATATACAATTGCATGTTTTGCGACAGTATTACATTAACACGTAAACATTCAGTACATATATCAGCAGTTGGATAAATTTCCTTTGCATTAAATGAGTCCTTAATATATATCAGTACACCCCCAGCCCTGCCCACAGTTCTGTCCCTTCTAAAACATGGATATCCCAGAACATCAATTATGCTGGTTGGAATTTTATTTTAATACAGAGAAAATCGATATTGGACTCAGACAACACTATCCTGATTTCATCTCTCTTGGGAAATATGCTTCGGTTTAAATAACCTCCCAAAATTCCTTTAGGTTTTACCGTAGGATCCCAAACATGATTAACAGTTTGAAAGAATAGAGTCTGTCTCTGTTTGGTCAGTGCTTGTATATGGAGTGGTCTTACTTTGGCGAGGACAGCAGTTCTTCGCCAGCCAGCACCGTCAGCTGAAAGGCCCAGGCCAGACCCAGTTTGAACGAAAAAATGTTCTATCATAGTAGCTCAAAATTGATCAGAAATTACTACTCTGCTTTGCTCTTTGCAATTTTTTTGTGTTCTTCCTCCTCCTTGTACCCCTATTTTTACAGTACTGTACCCTGCATCTCACAAACTTGTCCTTTGTCTCTGTGATACTGCAATTCTTGGTCTTTGTTGATATGAACCTGCAACCAGTGGACAAATGGAAAGCACAAATGGAAAGCATAATGTTCAGGGCGATACAATTTGTTCATTGTACAGTATACAGCTTACAATGCACTGTATTACAGTGTACAATACTAAAAGGGACAAACGTCAAAGGAGTAAACGATCAGTGTGCTTCTTCTTGTCTTTGGGCATCATTTGAAACAGGTTAAATCACTTTTGAGTGGTTGTGTTCAATCAATGACGTGCGTTCTCTATTTGTATTTGATTGTTGCCACTTGTGTTTGGATAACCAGTAGGATAGCGTGTGCATTAGAGTGCAGAATGTGTTTTGAGAATGAGAATGTGTTTAGAGTTTTGCTGAAAAGTCTAAGTGAGGTTTTACCATGTGAAGTGGTTTAAGGTATTGACAACAGACTGCACAATTAGCTAAATGAGTTCAGGCAACTGAGAACTTTGTTCAGCCAATGGGTTTTAGTGTTTTAGCAATTGAGGAAAAACTGTAATCTTAGTTAATAAAAATACAGCTGTTCGTTGTTTGTTCATGTTACTTCACAGTGCAGGTAACTAGGTTAACAAATCCAACTTTTGATTTCAATAATGTAGGCTATTAGTAGCCTAAATGTTGAAATTAACATTAACAATGCTGTAGAAGTGCAGTTTATTAATAGTAAATGGAACGTTATTGTAAAGTGTTACCGATTTGTTATAAGCTACACCGATTCAGACGTCTCGTGAGTTCAGTGTTGGACAGACCAATTGTTTTAACCATTCATTAAAGTGAAGGAGTCATTAGTTTGTGAATCAGACGTACGTTTGTATGTTTTATTTGTGTGATTAATATATAGTAATAATTTTACTATCATGTCAGTTGATTTTGATTAACTGTTGTTTGTAGATGGTGAGAGTGTGCGTACGCCTAGGGCGCTCTCTCTGCTCGTTCTTATCTAAGCTTATCTAAGTCAGCCATCTTGATAATCTTGTTGGGTGAGTTGGCTTCCTCTCTCTACATAGTCTTTCAGCTGAAGCCCCGGTTCTATTGAGCTCCATTCAAACCTGCTGTGACTATACGAAGGAACTTCCTCATTGAGGCATGATAGCTCGGGCAGTGGCCATAGGGAGTACTGTCACTGACAAAAGTGTGTGACTAGAATAACAATAGTCAAGTCAAGTCACCTTAATTTATATACCGCTTTTAACAATATGAATAGTTTCAAAGCAGCTTCACAGTGATAATAGGAAAATTACACACAGATTTTGGCTTTACAGCAGCTCTAGGATAAAGTAATTGTCCAGCTAAGAATGGGTACCATAAGCCACGCCCATTCTGGCGGGCTCTGACGCGCCAGGGTGCGAAGCGTCCTGTTTGGTTCACGCTGCCTCGCCATAGGTTTGTGCAGTTGCCGCGGCACAGCCAATGACTGCGCTCATCTGTGTATGCTCAGAGCCCGTCTATGGAGAGCCTTGGCACTTTCTATTAGCCCCATTGTATCGATCTTGGTTGCAGTTCCATTAGAATTCCAATGTAGGTGATCGCAGGCGAGTGCAGACTGAATGGGAGTCTATGGGGCTAGACGGCTAAATGTGTCTCTTTCACCCGATTGCCGTTGAGAAATCGCAGATTTTATTGTAGGTTTTGCAAGTTCAACATGGGTTATAGGTCAAAAGTTGAATGAACGAGTACTTATGTCCTTTCAATTTCTTACAGGTTGAGTTGTTGTTGCCCATAACACGCTAGCATTCTGCTAATGAACGCTGATTGGTCAGTGAAGGACTGATTACGACCAGAGATAACGCTTGATGGCATCGTGGCATCCGAAGCGGGACCAGAAACAAACTAAACAAAAACTCTTCTAGCACGTGTTTACCTGTGTCAGCTGTGTTGTCGATGCCCCGAGAGAAAAGAAAGTGCAGAGCGCGAAAGCACCAAAGCGACTGAAGGATTGCCGTAAAGCAGTATCTCTGGTCGTACGATGTGTATGACGTCATTGACATTTTAAAAGACTTTTTAAAGCAAATAAGTGACTCTAAAAAATCTAACACCCAGCAATGTGTAATTTCTTTGCATCTCCTTTCGAATACAACATTCAAATTACTAGACAAAAAATTATATCCTGAGAAAAGTGGATTTTGATGGTTATTTCACCATAGACCTCCATTCATTCTGCACTCGCCTGCGAGTGCCCCCGCATGGACAGACCTGGTTACTTGTTGTGGAAATAATTCTATTTGAAAAGTGAGGAGGAAGGAGACAAGTGGAACCTTTGAAAAGTCAAAGTATCAAAATGTTTTATTTCTAGCAAGAAATTAGCATTCACATAAAGAGAGCATCTGATATGAGAAGGCAAAGGGTCAGTTCCCCTTACCAAGGTTATATACCCCTAACACATCCTGGGTAGGCTTCATCTGTCTCAAAAGATCGTCTTGTTTACCTTAAAAGGAATCGTCTTTGTTCAAGATCTCTCGTCTAACATAAATTCTATCTAGACAGAACAATCCACGTCTGCTAAAGGTTCCTGTTTTCTAGCTGCTGCTCAAATTCACACATTTTGCCTATCTTTAGTTAGATCAAAGCTGTGCACATATTTTTCACACTTGAAGTACAACAATTGGTTACTTTGAGTACACATAGTCTCTTTGCCACTTAGTCGTCTATCACCCAGAACATTTCGTTCCTGTAAGCTTGTCCTAACTTATGCATTTCTAAAAGCTTGGTTACATATCTTTAATAATGTGCTTTAGCTTATATGATTATATTTCTTTAAATGCTTATGAGTAAAAATAAATGTTCAATGTTAATACAAGTTGTACACATCTAGAAGTAAAAACATATCTAAAAGTAAACGAACACATCTAAAAGTAAAAGAACACAACTAAATGTAAAATTTCCATCACATACTGCACTGCAGCCAGTCCAGAAACCGGAAGTAAGCGGAGAGTGCCAATTCCCTTCCTATTAGACATTCTCTGGTATGCTGTACAGTTGCACTGCGTTTTAAAGATCGGGCTTCAAAATTCGGGCTTCGCTGTTGCTATTATACCGGTGGGATAAATGACTCTGGTGCCCGACGCAATCTATCTATCTATCATAATAATGTATGATTTGCAAAAATGAAAACTGCTGCTTCTGTGTAGATGAGAGAATTAAAGTGTATGCACGTTGTGCACACGGTAGGCCTACATTGATTATGGCCAAGCATGCGCCCTTAAAATAGCATATGAATAACATGCACAACGCGCCACTGACTTTAGACTAGTTTTTTTCGGTCAGTGGCGGAATTGTTTTCTAAACCTGCAAAATAGCATGAGGGAACGTTTGCGCCGGAACACGCCTCCTCTTTGCGCTGAACCGCCCCGGGGAGCGCAAGTGTATTTCTTAGTTAACCAACGTGCGTCTGTGGAGGGAAAAGTCCGCTGTGCGCGGGTGCAAAATAGGAATGATACATGCGTCGGTGTACAAAGTCAATTGCACTGGGTGAAAGATAGGGCCCTATAAGTGCCAGAATTCGCAAGCACTATATCTTTAATGATAAATACCCAATTGAGAGATTAATGCATTTATTGTATTAGGATATCTTTTAAAAACAAAAAAACAACACCAAACTGTAAATTTAAACAAGTTTAATTATACATTTATAAATAATAATATTTAGTAGCCTACCGTAATTATCGCATATTCACAACAGATAGGCCATATTTCCATATCCATTCAACATAACTCAGAACAAGATAATAACAACTAAAAGTATCTTATTTAATTATAAAACATTTTATTTTAATATAATAACAGAGAAAATAGGCTAATAGGAAAAGCTGAAAACAAAACAATGGAGAACCAAGAAGGAAGCGTAGGCTACAGAAACATAAAAACACTAGCCTATATTACAAATTGTATGTTAAAGTCCCCGTGAACAGGAAGTTGCAAACAACTTTTCTCCAGTGTTGTCACGTATTTCCAAGTGAAACGGAATATTGAACAGAGGGCAGGGTTTTACTTTAGCGCTCCTCCTCTCCATCTCTCGCTCCTAACAGACTAACGGTTTGAGGGGAGTGGTTAAGCGTTTCCCAACCCAAGTCGTCAAACTGACGTCATCGGAAAAGCACCTGGAACCTTGTGACTGGAACTGCCATAGGCTACTGCTCTTTTCTCCTCCATGAACTGTGCTCTCAGCTCCTCTGCAACCGTGGGAAATGTAACAAAAGAATACCGCAAAATTCAGTGCGGTCCGTCTATGGCCGAAATAAATATGTTCATTTGTTTTTTTTGTTTTTTTGCATAATGTGTAATTTATATGAAAAACATTTTAAATGAAAATACAGACACTTTTAGGAAAAGTCAGGTACCAGCAGGATTTTATTTATTTTTTCAACAAAGCTATTGCAGATACTGTATAAAATTTAAAATGGTCAAAATGACCGTCATAGCACATAGCACTAGTGTTAAAGATGAGAACAAGAAATGCGAGTTCTCAACGGAGAAGACATAAGCATATCATGTGGTTTTCACCCTAAGTCATTCAGCGAGGAAATGTTATATTTCCATGACAAGAGGGCATTTAACTAACGATAACAAAACCTAACCTATCTTGTTAAGCTGGTTTTTTTGTGTGTGACTAACAGTGGAAGTATAGTATAATATATGCTGTGCATCATACCAGGCTCAGTGTCTAGTAAAATGTTTGCGAGAGCTTTTAGCCTCCGCAAGACAATGCTATATTCATTTTATCTACTCCTTATATGTATTGTATTTTATGTTTTCATATACTTTGGAGCATATCATGTGGATGCAAGAGAAAAAAATGTGCCTGCTGGTGAGTCACCTTTATTTTATTATTTAGGCTGGATCAATTTATGTAACTTTTGGCTGATTTTTTCTCATACTCTAAGTCTAAGTAATTCATTTATGTAATGGAGTTCAAGTCCTAAGATCAGTTTGAAAGCAAGAAACTAGGAGGAATATAATTGATTCGTTCCAACAGCTAATCATAAAATGTCCGATCCATACATGAATTACTGTACGAGGCTATGCAAGTAAGGTATGATGTTTTATTAGGTTTGCCAAGTTCAGCTTCTCCACCCTTTATCTATCCATAAAGCCTATTTAGTTGTCTTTCCGGTTTCAGAGATTATTGTGAAAACAAGTTGCGACTTGACTTTTGAAAAGAAATATTAGAGGGAAGATTGCAGGTTACCATTTAATCAGTTTAAGAACAAAAGTGCAAAAGTAGCCTATGAAAAAGAACAGACAAATTAAAAAAACAGAACAAAATATTTTGTTGATGTTCCTGTTGTTCTGGTTGAGAGCGGCACTCTCACGTGTGTAAAATCTCAAGGACTTTACTTTCAGTTCATCAGAAAATTGCTGATGATCTGAGGGGGCATTTACACTACACCATTTACGACTAAAAATGGTAAACTTTATGCGTTTTGGGTGTTATTTACACGACAATTGCGTTGTGGGGTGTAAAAAACACTGACTACTCTATCACCGACTACTATAGCCTGGCAGCATCATACAGCATGTTTAGTCGTTTTGGTGGATCCGTGTGAACAGGGATTGTTTTGACAATGTTATCGTCTGTCTGTATCATCTTTCGGTTTTTAGTAGCCTACATCGCTGTCATGTAAACATACTCTGAAGGTTTTTTTTGAAGAAAAGATTAAGGTTAGAGTTTTGGTGAGGAAAATGTATTACGCTTGGTTGAGTTAAGAGGAAATACATTATTATTATTAAATAGGGTGTATTATAAAACGTTGGGTGTCTTGTTCATATTTATTTTCATATAAAAGCAACAGAACTTAAATTACATCCGTTTTATTAGCAACACTGTGCACGAGCGTGAATCGATATCCGTCTTCGATCTCGCAGGTGTCAGATCCACTGCGAGAAGAGAGATCTGTCCATCTTGCCTGCACTTTTTTCACTCCTCCTCTCACTGCAGCCGCCTACTCGCACCTACATTCCAGGCGAGGCAAGGCGCACCACAAACAAGCCTAATCTCAAAGTCATTGATGCGCCTTAGCCCAAGGGGGTAATCCAGCACCCGGAAAGAATACCTTCCCTGGGGGCCGCCATTGGTTAAATAACTTTACATTTGAGCCGTTTAAAGACTCCATTTGTCCATTGTTTATTTCTAAAGAAACACGACAATGTATAAAAGGCTCCATTACCTTGTATCTTACGTTATGGCCCCGTAGAAGCAATTTTTGTAAAAATAGGTTTTCAACACGTTAAAAATACCTTAAATTTCATTAATTAACTTAAGCTTTTTGTCTCAATGAGCATAGAATTCCGAAAATATTAACTGTTTTAGGCCTACTATAATATTATAGTATTATTTATTTCAATAATATTATTGTAGCCTATAATTTATTTAGTCATATTAATCAAATAACAGTTTTTTTAATGTGTAGAACATAGGCCTACATAGATTCAGTGTGCAGGAATTACAGATGATATTCAATCTCTCCATACTTCAGTGTCAGACAGGAAGAATTGAATAATTTGCAATGCAACAAACCTTTATTAAACATGCAATTTATAACTTGTTGCAACCGACCCCAACCCTATCAGCCATGACAGAACATCATGTGCCTGCTAGACACACTGACTTTGACGCATGCTAACCATGTCACTTAGAAATCAACAGAACAATAATTCAAACTAAGTAAGTTTTGATTAATTCATACAAAATGGCAGGACAGTATGACAAAAAAATATATCTAATGAAAATAATTACTTTCATACCTCCAAAACAAGTTTTGTTTAATAAATGCAGCAGCAGATGTTGAATATGTCTACTGAAGGGGGAGGGTCTAACTGTGCATGTTCAGTATGAGTGTCATCACTCTAGCTTGTTTTTGATTGGAAAAAAATGACATGTTGCAAGTCCCCATGTTGCAAATGTCACCGGTCTCCCCCTACATATGTACATTTTAAAACTCTGATCTCATGCCTTTTTGTGTATAAATGATGTGTTAGTATTCCCAAACTCTCTGACAGTGTGATCTAAGGGTTATTTGATTGTTGTCATATTTATAAAATTATAAATATAAAACATGTCTGTAATTAAAGCAGTGATCTCAAACTCAATTCCTGGAAGGCCACAGCTCTGCACAGTTTAGCTCCAACTCACACCTGCAAGGAAGTTTCTAGTAATCCTGAAGAACTTGTTTAGCAGGATCAGGTGTGTTTGATTAGGGTTGGTAGACTGAGCAGAGCTGTGGCCCTCCAGGAATTGAGTTTGAGATCATGATTGATAAACACGTCTTTGGTATATAATTAATTTTGTGGCTTGTTGTTCATTATAATTATTTTCAAATAAAAGCAACAGAACTTAAAGAGTTAGTTCACCCAAAAATGAAAATTATGTCATTAATGACTCACCCTCATGTCGTTCCAAGCCCGTCATCTTCGGAACACAGTTTAAGATATTTTAGATTTTGTTCGAGAGCTTTCTGTTCCTCCATTGAAAGTCAATGGACATGTCACTGTTCACGTCCAGAAAGGCAATACAGACATCATCAAAGTAGTCCATGTGACATCAGTGGCTCAATCTTAAGTTTATCAAGCAACGATAATAGTTTTTGTGCGCAAAAAGTAAACAAAAATAACGACTTTATGCCACTATTCATTTCCTTCTCTCTGTGCCTCGCGTGAGTTCGCGTAGTGTAATAGCGCAGTGCGTCTGTGTTGTACGTCACACGTACGCTCACTATTGGCCGACGCTATATAATTTTTTTCGTGAGATATATGTTTTGTCATACTGTCCTGACATTTTGTATGAATTTATCAAAACTTACTTAGTTTGAATTATTGCTTTGTTGACTTCTAAGTGACATGGTTAGCATGCGTCAAAGTCAGTGCGTCTAGCAGGCACATGATGTTCTGTCATGGCTGATAGGTTTGGGGTCGGTTGCAACAAGTTATAAATTGCATGTTTAATAAAGGTTTGTTGCATTGCAAATTCTTCAATTCTTCCTGTCTAACACTGAAATATGGAGAGATTGAATATCGTCTGCACTGTAAAAAAAAAAAAAAAAAACTAAAAAAACGGCAATTTTCTGGCAGCAGGGGCACCAGAAAATTTCTGTTAAAAAACGGAAAAATACTGTAAAAAATTGTAATTTCTTCCCGTTGTTTTTATGGAAAAAAACTGTATGTTTAACATTGGATTTCAGTAATATGATATAATGTTAATTTACCGTCCTATTGAAGTATTAATATCTGTTTTGTACACTGATAACCACCAATCACAGCAGTGATGAGAGTCACATGATCAATCAAAGCCCAACACAAGCAGTTCTTCCACAAGAAAATTAATACTAATATATATAGAAGCTGCACAGTTTCATTCACACAAACATTAAACACCATCATGGTAACACATGAAATTTTAAAAATGCAATAAACATTAATTTAACAACATTAAATGTAACATAAACCCCTAATGTACATAACTGATTAGAAAAATGTGATCAAATGTGAAGTGTCACAGGGAATTGTGGGAATGTCAATTTATGTTTTTTCACTGTAAATTATACAATGAGTTGTTTTTTAACTTTCAAAAACTGTAAATTTAACGGTATGTTACAGTAAAATTACATTAAACGTACCGTTAGATCTATCACAGTTATTTACCGTATATAGTACGGAAACTTTCTGTTAACCAATTAACAGTTTTTCACTGTAGCATTTTTGTCTTTTACCGTTAAAATTACGATCATTTTTTACAGTGTGTAATTCCTGCACACTGAATCTATGTAGGCCTATGTTCTACAAAACTCAATAACTATAGGCTACAATAATATTATTGAAATAAATAATACTATAATATTATAGTAGGCCTAAAACAGTTAATATTTTCAGAATTATATGCTCATTGAGACAAAAAGCTTAAGTTAATTATTGAAATTTAAGGTATTTTTAACGTGTTGCAACATCTGACTTCTTCTATTCAAATTAATACTGTGAACGGTATGTCATATATAATCATCTTTAAATGGTATGAGTAATTAGCAGACAGATGCAAGTTTAATATATACAAATTTGGTTGGTCTAGTCCAAATAGTCTCTGAGTAACTCTGAGAGAAATGCAAAAAGTGTTGCAACTTTCCCCGATCTCCCTATTATTTACAAAATCCAGAAATTATACTATAAAGGCCCTGTTGTATGAATAATTTTAATATTTATATTTGTTGTATGCCTGAGATTTAAATGAAAACCACAAAAACATGTTTTGTTTTTTTCCAAATATCTGCTTCTCTTACCTCCCTAAAAATGGTTTAGTCCGATCTAAAGTATTTATTAATAGGCTTGTTCGACTTCATGCAGCTCTGCGCAGACCGATCAGCGGCTGACTTGAAGCAGTGCATGCCGGTTAGAAATTTTGTCCGACTTGATACAGCGTCGCCACGTGACTGTGACGTATGCCATCGAAGTAACGCAAGAGCGATTCGAGAGTAGCCGGAGAACTCAGCCAGCGCAGCCTCTCAAGAGTGACTGCACTGGGCTGCACGAGCTCTGATGACGAAACAGCTGTTCCACGATTGGCCGGATTCACCGCATGACAATGATCACATGTGTTTCGTGTTTATTCGAACACCTTTAGTTACACCTAAAGCTCACAAATCAGTTTTTTATTACAGTAAACATTCTTTTTATGTAGTTGCGATGTAACATTGTGCTATGTTTATCAAATTAAAACGGATTAAAAAACGTAGACTCCACTTGAATCGACCGAATGATTACCTGGTCAAAATTCATCTTTTTACACTATTGTTAATAGAGTTTGACACGAGTCACGACGCATTGCATTGTGCACCTGACCTGCAGGCTGATGATGTATTTATTACATCAAGAAAACATGAATACAACAGCTTTATTTACCAATATTAACAGTTCCATATTATCTTTTTTTTTTAAATAAAACAATAAATGATTTTATTTTTTAAATTTGACTGCATTCTTGTCAATTTCTAAATGTTTACTTTTTGATTTATGAATTATAACAGACTGATGGGAATAAAACATTATTTTGCGGTTACTTTTTTTAGAATTGGTTTTATTATTATTTAACAATTTCTTGTTGTTTTTTTGTTAGTTTTTATTAGTTGTTTTTAAAATTATGTTTTTTTTACTTTTAAAATAAAGGTTTTACAACAACATCACCATCTTCTGTTATATGTGGGCCTTCATGCTCATCTACTGTACAGTATATGATATTGGTGAAGGGTGATTGGGGCCCACATCTATATTTTTTCAGGGGCCCCCGAATCCTCTAGCTACGGCCCTGGCCATCACATAAAGGTTTAAATCCTTAGGCTGGGGCAAAATAATTAAAAGTTCTCTCTTGAACTGCAAGGGTTAGGGTTAGGGAGTAAAATGCCACCATCAGTTGTGAATCCAGTATGCAAACCATTCAAACGTTGATGCATTTGCATACTTTTGCTTTGTATATTTTTGAATCCTCAAGGTCCTGCAAAAACAGACAAAACAGACGTCAAAAGAGAAGCACCTATAGAAAATAAACCTCCTGAGGCACAGGGGATGCTGGTAAGATTGTTAACATTGTCATTAGCATGTTGAGATTTGTCATCATCAGGATTTATGTACAATACCTGAACAAGAGTCAAGACAATTTTTGTCCCATTTCCCTGATTTAAAATAAATATTTTCATTTTCCTGTGACTTTCCTTAAAAAAAAAAAAAAAAAGCCTGCTGATGACCAACAGCCAATCAAAACACATCAGGTGTGTATAAGATTACTTTTATTAAGTTAAATGTGATTTAAATTTGAAAAACAGAATTCTGAATAATTATTTTCATATTCTGTAAAGTTTTGAAAAACATTATCTTGACAAAGTAAGCATCCACAAGATGGTGACTGACACATTTTTTAAATACAAAACAACTTCTCAAAACAACCTCTCTTACATTGTGTTGGACTATGGAGATAATTGAGTCAAAAAGATCAAGAACCACTTAGATCATTTATTTTTAAGAGTGATACATAAATTGCAACAATTGCATTATATTGGTGCCTATTAATATGGAAGCTTGTTTCCGCCACAAAATAAAAATAAATAAAAGATAATTGCGACTTTTTGCGACGAGTTTACATCTCGCAATTCTGACTTTATTTCTCAGAATTGCGAGATATAAAGTCAGAATTGCGTGAAATAAAGTCGCAATTGCGTGTTTTAAAGTCAGAATTGCGTGTTATAAAGTCAGAATTCTGACTTTTTTTCTCGCAATTGCGACTTTATATCACACAATTCTGACTTTATATCTCAGAATTCTGACTTTATATCACGCAATTGGGAGATATAAAGTCAGAATTGCATGATATAAAGTCGCAATTGCGTGTTATAAAGTCAGAATTGTGAGATATAAACTATTCTAAGGTAAAAAAAAAAAGAAGTCCGTCATTTTTTTCCACTTAGAATTGTACTTTATATCTCACAATTCTGAGAAAAGATGCCAGAATTGCGAGATATAAACTCGCAATTATGTGTTATAAAGTCAGAATTGCGTGATATAATGTCAGAATTGCGTGATATAAAGTCAGAATTCTGAGATATAAAGTCAGAATTGCATGATATAAAGTCGCAATTCCGAGAAAAAAAGTCAGAATTCTGACTTTATAACACGCAATTGCGACTTTATTTCACGCAATTCTGACTTTATATCTCGCAATTCTGAGAAATAAAGTCAGAATTGCGAGATGTAAACTCGCAATTGTGAGATAAAAAGTCGCAATTATCTTTTAAAATGTTTTATTCAGTGGCGGAAACAAGCTTCCATATATTCACGACAACAGTTTGATTGCTTTTTTATGGTACATTTTTATCTTCCCCTCAGGGTCGAGTGAACATGCACGTTTTTCAAGATTGTTGCGGCGGATCCCTTGATGAACTTAAGAATAACCTGCTCTATCCCCTATTTCCCAATGTTAGTTCTGCACACATTTATTTGTATCCTATAAACAATGATAGTCTCAGTGTATAATATAATATCATTGTATTTTGTAAAGGTGCGTACTACGGTGAGCAGACTTGCTGTGTCCCCTCAATCGAGTGATTATGGTCTGAGAATCTTTGGCTACATTCATCCTTCAGAAACTGGTAGGTCCAGCATGAAAATATATATTTTTTGTATATTGAATGTAATTATACACATATAGAGAAAATAAACAAATACACTGATATATTTTTCTGTTTATAGAAGAATTTATTTTTGCTGTCGCCTCTGATGATAACTCGGAGTTCTGGCTCAGTTTAGACGAAAGTCCAGAAAACATTCAACTTCTTGCTTATGTTGGTGAGGTAATTTCTGGTGTGAATGATTCGAGTGCGTGAGTGGGTGAGATTTACAATGGAACTGAATATAAAATTATGCAATGTATCACACTAGTGGAAGAAGATTCTGTTCTCTTACGAGAGGTTCTCTCGTATTGCGTAAGCTTGCTTACGCTGCGGGAAAGTCTTCTTTTCTCGAGATACTGAAGCCAAAAATTATCCTTAATTTCATTTTTTGTCAACGCAGTGCAGCTGCGGGCAGCTGAGCTAGAGCGGCATACTGCGCGCTCATTGGCTGCCGCGCGGCAACTGCTTAAGCCTACCAGTGAGCCTGGCGTGACGTCACGCCCAATGAGGGCGCGCGCGCCCTAGCGCGTCACAGCCCGCCAGAATGGGCGGCGTCAGAGCATATATAAGGAAGGCTCGTAGGCTATATTCTCTGATTTCTGTCTTTTCAGCGAAGCACTCGCATCGCTGATCTCGGAGAGGAAGCCGTCGCCGTTGTCCTTCAAGGCCCAGCTAACGAGCCAGCTTAGGTCAGCCTGAGGAAGCCGGACGATCTTCGCCGCCTTCAGCCTGCCGTGCCAGCTCAGCTATCCGGCGAATATCCTTTGCAAGCTCTTTTTGTGTGTGTTCTTGCTTCCGCAGCACTTTCTAAAAGAGCAGAGGCGTTGTTGCAAATGCCTCGCACCACGTGCGGCTCATGCCGCTCCGCGCTCAGCGACGGAGACCGCCATCTTCTCTGCGCTCTCTGCCTGGGCCAGGACCACGCAGCCGTCGCGCTTTCCACGGGCGGCTGCGCTTTCTGTGAAGAGCTGCCGATGTCGACCCTGCGGGCTCGACTCGCCCTCTTCGCGGAACCTGCTCCAACTGTCCTCGGGCCGCGTAAGAAGAAACGCCGCTCGCAGCGACCACCGGAGCCCGAGACTCGAGCCAAGGCCTCGCCGGAGCCTCTCCCGCGAGCCTCGCTCTCTCCTTCTCCGCCCCCGCTTCCCGACGCGCAGCCGACGGCTCACGCCCTCGATGCCGTCGCCTCAGGGGATGAAGCGGATGATGACGCGCTACTGGACACGTGCTCACTAATGGCGTCGGACAGCGAGGAATGGTCCGGTTCTGTCCGCTCCGCCTCCTCCACCAGAGCGTCCAGCAGGACTCACGCCAGTGTGGACGCCGAGCTTCTCCGCCTCCTCACGGCAGCAGTCGAACACCTGGGCCTCGAATGGTCCCCGCCAGCGGTGACTCCGCCCAACAGACTCGACGGGTGCTTCCTGCCCGCCAGTCGACGAGCTCCAGTGTCCAGGCCAGCGCCTTTTCTGCCGGAGCTTCACGAGGAGCTTACCAAATCCTGGGACGCTCCAGTTTCGGCCAGACTCCGTTCTCCGGCCTCATCTACTCTCTCTCGCGTAGACGGAGCCAAGGAGAAAGGGTATGACCGGATCCCACCGGTCGAACCAGCGGTTGCAGCGCATCTTTGCCCCCCATCCGCGAGATGGCGCTCAAAGACTGCCCTTCCGTCCAAGGCCTGCAGGACTACTTCGGCGTTTGCCAGCCGCGCTTTCTCCGCCGCTGGGCAAGCCGCCTCAGCCCTGCACACAATGGCGGTTTTACAAGTTTTTCAAGCCGACCTCCTCAGCCAGCTCGACGAGGGAAAACTTGATAAATCTGCTTTGACCGACCTGCGCAGTGCGACGGATCTCTCTCTTCGCACGACGAAAACAGCAGCCCAAGCGATCGGACGATCTATGGCTGCGCTGACTGTCATTGAGCGCCACCTCTGGCTAACGCTAGCCGACATGGGAGAGCAAGAGCGGTCCGTTTTTCTCAACGCCCCGCTCTCACCCGCCGGCCTCTTCGGCCCCGCGGTAAGTGGCCTCGTGGACAGCTTCTCGGAAGTTCAGAAGGCGTCACAGGCCATGAACCTCTTCCTGCCCCGCCGCTCGAGCTCCGCTGCAGGCCGCTCTAGAACTCAGCCTCCTGCACGCAGTCCCACGCGGCGCCCCTCCCGACCTCCAGCATCGCAGCAGCGTCAGCGCGGCCGACCCAGGTCCCGCTCCACCAGCCAACACAGGCCGCCACCCCCGCGGGGTCCCCGGCCTAGAGTTTCGCTGAAAACCGAGCCTGCGAAATCCTCCTAGCACTCGCAAGGAGGAAAAGACGGTTGAGTCCCGCCGCGGCCGGACCGCCGTCGAAGCTAACCTGTATCCCTCTGCCAGTCCCCTTGATAAAGGCTACTGCAGTAGTGTCCACCGCAGCCAACGAGCCAGTTTCTCAACTCTCTCGCCTGCACACAAACGCCGTTTTTACGGCGACCCAGATAAATCGAATAAAGAGTGTAAAATCTGGTCATCCGGCTCACGCCGTCAGTGCTATGAGTGTAGTAAACATGCCCACACCCCAGTGCTCATCACTACACACAAGCACAATCCCCCCTGTGTACCCCACAGAGTGCACTCACATAAAGCGCGCTACGGCCGCTCGAGTGTTAGCTGTAGGTCACGTGCCCACAACCCAGTGCTCACACCTACACAGTGCCCGCTCTGCCTCACACATTCGGGGACGAAAGCACTCCACCGCCGGCTGTGCGTTAATAAAGAGTCCTGTGCCCGCTATACAGCACGCACGCTCTCATGTACACACTCACGAGCCCGCCCCGCTTCCGCGCCGCGAGCCGTTGCTCAAAACGCTCTCTCACAGCGTCATTCAGCCGGCTGCCGCTATCAGCGAGCCCCCGTCTCCCCTCACTGTCACTGCGCGACTCGCGCACATACCGCCACAGGCTCCCCGTCCCGCGCTGTGCGGCGGGCGGGACCCGGAGGCTATCCGACCCCTAGCTATGAGTGCGAATGCATGGAAAGCTATTCCGGGAATGTCGGAATGGGTATTAAACACAGTGATAAAGGGCTATTCGCTTCAATTCGCTCGCCGCCCCCCGCGTTTTCGCGCCCGGGTCGAGACACAAGTGAAAGCAGATGCAGCCCATCTGCTTCACACAGAGATAGCGAATTTACTGCACAAAGGTGCCATAGAACGGGTTCACCCTCTGGCTGCCGAGGCAGGCTTATACAGCCGCTATTTCCTCGTACCCAAGAAGGGCGGAGCGCTCAGACCTATACTAGATCTGAGATATTTGAACAAAGCGCTCGTGAAACGACCGTTCAAAATGCTCACGACCGGTCAAATCCTCGCGCAGATTCGCCCGGGGGACTGGTTCATCTCTCTCGATCTGAAAGACGCGTATTTTCAGATTCAGATTATTCCCCGTCACAGGCCATTCTTGAGATTCGCCTTCGACGGTCAGGCATATCAGTACACCGTCCTGCCGTTCGGCTTGTCCCTGGCACCCCGTACTTTTACGAAGTGCATGGACGCGGCCCTCGCACCCCTGAGATCGAAAGGGATGCGAATTCTGAACTATCTGGACGATTGGCTCATTATAGCGCAGTCAACAGAGGAACTAGTTTCTCACAAGAAAGCGCTTCTCGGTCATTTGGAAAGCCTGGGTCTTTCCGTGAACTGGGACAAGAGCTCTATAACCCCCAGCCAGTCTATCACTTTCCTGGGTATAGATCTGGATTCGGCGGCGATGACGGCCAGACTGTCAACACAGCGCGCGCGCCGTGTTCGGCACCTCGCCGCTTCCGTTCAGGTGGGAAAAGTTTTTCCCCTAAAAACCTTTCAGAGGCTTTTGGGCCATATGGCGTCAGCCGCAGCGGTCCTGCAGCTGGGTTTACTTCGAATGCGCCCGCTTCAGTGCTGGCTAAAGTCGGAAGTGTCCCGCAAAGCATGGATTTCGGGCCGTGCACCAGTCAGAGTGACTCAGCGCTGCGTCTCAGCCCTGCAGCCCTGGCTGGCGGCCGAATGGTTTCAGCGGGGAGTGTCGATGGGGGTCATCGCACACCGCAAAGTGGTCTCGACAGATGCGTCCAACATGGGTTGGGGAGCGACTCACGAGGGCAGTCCGATTTGCGGCCGGTGGTCGAATACGGAGAAAAGCCTTCACATAAACTGTCTAGAGATGCTGGCGGTCGAGAAAGCGCTGAAGCACTTTCTACCACTCCTACGGGGACACCATGTGCTAGTCCGCTCGGACAATATGTCAGTAGTGTCTTACGTGAACCGCCAGGGCGGAATCAGATCCAGAGCCCTGCGCGCTCTCACAGAGCGCCTCCTATCCTGGGCTCAGGGCCCGCTGCGCTCCCTAAGGGCAGCTCATGTACCCGGTCGCTTCAACGACGGCCCGGACAGACTGTCCAGGGACAACGTTCCCCCAGGGGAATGGTCTCTACACCGCCAGACGGTCCAAGCGCTTTGGCATCGCTTTGGCAAAGCGGAGATCGACCTCTTCGCCGCGAGCGAGAACGCTCAGTGCCAGAGGTTTTTCTCGAAACACGAGGACGCGCTGGCCCAAACATGGCCCAGCGTTCCGCTGTATGCGTTCCCCCCGATCTCGATGCTGCCTCAAGTGCTAGCGAGGATCAGGGAGACGAACTGCGCAGCGCTCCTCATAGCCCCGCGCTGGGAAAACCAACCATGGTTTTCCGAGCTGATGAGGCTGACAGACACAGCCCCATGGCCGATCCCGGTGAGGAGAGATCTTCTCTCTCAAGCTCGAGGGTCGATTCTGCATCCCCATCCAGAGCACTGGTCTCTGCATGCGTGGGAAATCAACGGATATTCGTTGATCTGCCAGAAGGGGTAATTAACACGATCACGCAGTCCAGAGCCCCCTCGACGAGGCGGCTCTATGCGTCTAAATGGTCAGTGTTTAACAAATGGTGTGTGGAAATGGGTTCTAATGCTCAGTCCTGTGGAGTCCCACAGGTATTGAACTTTCTCCAAGAGATGTTGGACGCGGGCAGGTCCCCCTCCACGCTCAAGGTTTACGTCGCGGCCATAGCAGCGTTCGCCGATTCGGCGCGCGGCCGCTCACTGGGCAGGGATGAACTCATCACCCGTTTTCTGCGAGGGGCCAGGAGGATGAACCCTCCCCGGCCCCCGTCAGTCCCTATTTGGGACCTGTCCCTGGTCCTAGAGTCCCTGAAAGTGCATCCGTTCGAGCCTTTGGACTCTGTGGAGTTGAAATACTTGACGCTTAAAACCGTTTTTCTGCTAGCTCTAGCTTCAGTCAAACGAGTGGGCGATTTGCATGCGCTGTCTGTCAGCGCGTCGTGCCTCGAGTTTGGACCTAACGACTCGTTAGCCATTCTCAAACCGAAGCACGGCTATGTCCCCAAAGTGTTAGGTACTCCCTTTAGGGCTCAAGTCATTACCCTATCGGCCCTGCCGTCATCCGGCAGTGAGGAGGGTGTCAACCGCCTTTGCCCGGTCAGGGCGTTAAGGTGTTATGTCACGCGCTCTGCAGCCTTCAGGCTCTCAGAGCAGCTTTTCGTTTCGTTTGGAGGGCGCGCTAAGGGTCGCGCCGCCTCGAAACAGACGCTATCCAGATGGATAGTGGACGCTATTGCGGCAGCATATGCGTCAAAAGACCTGCAATGTCCGTTGGGCATACGGGCTCATTCCACCAGAGGCATGGCCTCATCGTGGGCATGGTCCAGCGGGATTTCCATTCATGACATTTGTATGGCGGCGGGCTGGGCGTCCCCCTCCACTTTTGTTAGGTTTTATAACCTGGAAGTTCCCGCTCTGCAGGCGAAACTTCTGTCAGTCTAGTCGTGTTCATGTCCTGCCCATATGCGCAGGTTGTACTATTGACTAGCTTGTCTGTTGAGCTGCACGCTCAGGGTCAGTATACATAGACCGGCCTTGCCGTTCTTGCGTTCCCTAGATGTGCTTATGAACATGTGTTGGCCCGCACCGCTGGCCACCTGTTTTTCACCTCTATGCTCTTCATAGAGTCATACGTGATTGTTAGGCTCGCACGGCGTGGACAAGGGGTTCCCGCAGCGTAAGCAAGCTTACGCAATACGAGAGAACCTCTCGTAAGAGAACGATACTCGGTTACTCACGTAACCTCGGTTCTCTCTAGAGAGGGAACGAGTATTGCGTTCCCTGCCGTGCTTGAAGCCTGTAGCTCGTGTCGCTTCATTCGACAGAAAACAGAGAATATAGCCTACGAGCCTTCCTTATATATGCTCTGACGCCGCCCATTCTGGCGGGCTGTGACGCGCTAGGGCGCGCGCGCCCTCATTGGGCGTGACGTCACGCCAGGCTCACTGGTAGGCTTAAGCAGTTGCCGCGCGGCAGCCAATGAGCGCGCAGTATGCCGCTCTAGCTCAGCTGCCCGCAGCTGCACTGCGTTGACAAAAAATGAAATTAAGGATAATTTTTGGCTTCAGTATCTCGAGAAAAGAAGACTTTCCCGCAGCGTAAGCAAGCTTACGCAATACTCGTTCCCTCTCTAGAGAGAACCGAGGTTACGTGAGTAACCGAGTATCGTTTTTACTCACCCTGATGTCATTCCAAACCCCTGGAACAGAATATGAGACTTTTTGATGAAGTTTCAAAAAATGCACAACTTGCTTGTTGCACACACACATATTATGTCGAAATAACAAGATATTATGTTGAAATAACATTATTAATAATAATAAATCTTTAATAATATTTGATTGAATGCTGAATGTTGTGCTTGTTCAATTTGATAAAAGTAATACTTTAATTGTGATAATTAAAATAATGGAATATTAAATATTAAGTGGACAATTATTGCTCATTTATTAATAATATTATATATAATATATCTAGTACCCCCTCAGCACCTGCGTTAAAAAAATTATCTGGCGCCATCCCTGGTTATAACGGCCCAAGTATTAAAAAATGGTCGGGTTTTAATCGGGCTCGGGCTCATAATTACAGTTAATGTGTCGGGTCGGGCCGGGCCGGGCTCAGACACAACGTGCACGGGCTTGGGTAGGGTCGGGCTTGATTTTTTGGGCCCGATCTAAGCTCTACTCGGCACCCCGCCATGAAGGCGGGGCTGGCAGACTGGCCTCCTGAGGGCACCGAGGGTAGACGGGCACTGTATAATGAGGTGGAAACCGTCTTCCCCAAAGAGGGGTGTACCCTCAAAAGCCCGACACCACTGGCGTCAAGGCTTCTTGGCCTACTTAGAGATAATAACGATCCTCAGATCCGTTTTATCATAAGTACGAATATTAGATAGGGCACGAAGCACTCTGTGCGTGGATTTCCCTGGATTGACTAATTCTAAGAAGAGCATACTTTCCAAATTTGAAAAACGTCGAGGAATCTGCTCCAAGATGTGGATCCTGCAATTAGGTCAGACGGTGCTTTCTCATGGGGTCATCTCGTGGGTCTGATGTGAGATCTGCTGTTTTGGCATAAACAGCTTGAAAAGCCCCCTCTGACCTCTTTGACAAATGCAAGAAGAGACTCAATTCTTTTTTCGCAGTAAAGAACATACATCACCCTCTGCTGGACAATATCAAAGACCTCATCAGTCTCAGAGAAGATTTGTTTATATCGGTACAACATGAACACAAACTCAAAATCCACCAGTTTCTTCACAAAGCCTTTGGCACAATCCAGTGTAACATCATCCATTGTTGTATCTGCAATTTGAAAAAAAAAAACCCGCTAACCTAACCCTAACCCTTTTAGTACAAAATCGCTGTCAGTCAAAAGGAGATGTAGTCTTTCGACAGACCCTCCAATCATCACGCAGAAGCCTGGAGTCCAGGCCAGCCCACTCCTCATTCACCCCCAGAGACGCTGAGTGTCCATGAGCGGGACATAATCGCAGCATTTATCCAATGACCGCCTAGTTTCGAAGCACTGAAAAATACTGTTCAAAGCAGCCCCATTGAAGTCAATGGACGCTGGGCTTCAACAGGGAAATGCAATGTGACGCTACAGGAATGTATGAGAAGGAAATCGAGTCAGCTGACCTGCTATATGTAGCTGATTCTGAACGAACTCGTCTTCGAGATGAATGTGTTCTAACCCATTTTAGTCAATAAAATGTTAACACAATAGTACATATTTGACCATTAATTTTTTGACATTGTAGGGGAAGCCGAGCTTCCCTTGCAGTCTTAAAGAAATCCTAACTGCTACTAGCCTGGGTTTCCCCATGCTGCCTTGAGCGCAGTGCGATTTTATTCACGCTGCTAGGCAGCCTGGATACCATAGACCAGATTTTACCCTCAAAAAGGGAACCAATCACAGAACAGGGAGGGAGCAGCAAGACGATGATGACGTCCATGCGACACACCGAAGCAGTTTGTTTATATCTATGGATCCAACATGGCATCAGACGCGAAGATACCTTTCGATGCAGCCTTAGATAGTGTTCAAAGTAGTTTAGAACGCAGGTTTATTTCGTCTTCTTCCTCGTCAAATTTCTGTCGCTCTACATACTGTACGTCATCTGGTATAATTGAAACGATTGGCTATGAGCTGCGTTCAGGCGCATTTGATAGACATTCGTAGCGCCCAATAAATGGCTCTGGGCATTCGTAAACCACGCCTCAAATACGAGAAAATGAACATGTGGTTCCCAGACCACGTCTCAATGAGAAGAGGTCTGACGTTAGCCAGGCCTGTGATATTTAACCAAAGACTCACGCTTTTGGGGTTGTTTGATCTGTTGAGAGTACCTTGTTGATGCTTTTACACTTTTCAATTTCCTTTTAATGTTCGGCGGTTGAAGGGTGAGTTGATTAATGTCATTAATCATTAACGTATTGCTTTCATAGAGCGAGCGCTTCACTGATCGTTTACAGCTTAACGGAAGTTACACCCATAATTCACACAAAGCGTCATGGGATTTGGAATAAGGTGGATAAATGATTGTAGTATGAATGAAAACTGGAAGTACTACATCTGCCATGTTGGCTTTGTCATTTGGCCTTTGTTGTTAGTTGTGTCGCTTCACTGCCATTCATAAATCGCCTCCCATGGCATCATGGAATAGTAAAGTGTTAATCAGATGCGCACTTCAGAATCTTGCCGGAAGCAGGTCGAATGGGTACTTTTTGCCTGAAGTACTGTTTTATGAATACTACAAATTCGGAAGATTAATTTCATTGTTTAATAACTGGTTGTACCATATATAAATCCAAGCACCATTTCTATTAATGATACTGTTATATAAACATACTTAAATATTCTATCATAATATATATAGAAAAAAAGATATTGTATAATGTATTTGCAAATTGGTTTAAAATGTTTGTAAAATGCACATAAAATGTGACTTGAGTGTCTAATTATGATTGTGGCATGTTTCTGTTCACGAATCAGACAGGAAATGAATGGACTGCTCCAGGCGAGTATTGGAAATTTGCATCCCAGATATCCAAACCTATCTTGTACGGCATATTTATTTTTGCATTTTTTGATATTTCAAAACAATTATCAAAAAAGACTTTTTAGAACCCAACTGATGCCAGTCTATCTTTCTTCCCTAGGTTAGTGAAAGACATGAAATATTTTTTTGAAGCTGTTTTAAAACAGAACAGTGGACTTGATCATCTGGAAATTGCGGTATGTACTGTTTGTATGTGTTACAAAAAAAAGTTTAGCTTGTACAATCAACTTAACATGGCACATTTTGTTGATCTCAGTTTCTGATTTTCTTCTGCAGTGGAGGTTAAACCATGACAATGGCACTTTTTCTGTGATAACCTCTGAGTTTTTATCATTATATGAAGGTATGTTTGTCGCAAAATTATGAGCCTAATGACAGAAATGTTCAGAGTCTTGCAAAATGTTGTTGATGTGATGGTATGTGCTTCAGAACACAAATGAAGATTTTTTTTTAATGAAATCTGAAAGCTTTCTGTCCTTACATTGACAGTCTACGCGACTACCACTTTTAAGCTCCAGGTTAGAGATGCGCGGTTGGCGGTTACAGCCGCGGACTCCGCGGATAAACCGCGGATCGGGCGGATGACGTGACGAAAAATAATATTTTAATTAAATTCGGGAGGGTGGCGGGCGGTTGAACTAATCAAGTGAAAAATATATGTATACATACAATCAGCGGATGGCGGGTGGGTGCGGTTTTGAAAATTGGTCAAAAACGTTGGTGTGGATGGATGGCGGACAGATGATGAGTTTTGTGATGATGAAATAATAGCCCATCCGTGCATCTCTACTCCAGGTAGTAAAGACATCATTAATGTAATCCATGTGACTCCAGTGATTTAACCTCAATTTTATGGAGCGACACAATAGGTTGCTTTCATTATGTCTTCACTACCTTTCTGGGGCTTGAAAGTGGTAGTTGCGTTGCTGTCAATGGAGGGACAGAAAGCACTCAGATTTCATTATTTTATTTGTGTTCCGAAGATAAATGAAAGTATTATGGGTTTGGAACGGCATGAGGTGAACTAACCTTTAATATATTTTTTCCTTATAAAAATCATGAAAACATGTGCACTCATTTCTTTTTCAGATGAATCTTCCCTACAAATGGGAGATATTGAGCACATACCTCAAACAAAAGCAAGTTACGATAGACTCTTCGAGTCGATTCCCTCGTCACCTCATCCTGAAGGAGAAAAGATCAGAGAAGACCCACGGGATTACATCTATAAATGTCAGCATTATCTCCAATTTTCATGGAAATTTGACGATTACAATTGCCTGAATGATATTTTAACTGTTCTCATTCTGTTAACCAGACAAAATGCTAGATGAGTCCTACCTGAAAGACTTGTTTCCCAAATGCCATTACAAACCAAGTTATGTATTCACTAAACAGATTGGACGATATCAAGGTGTAAATTTGGTGAGTTAAACATTTTTAGTCTCTACATAAACTAAGCTCCTATTCTAACAAAAACTTCTCAGTTTCTTTTATAACCACTGATTTTTTGCTGATTCTAAAATTTCAACGCCAAGTTTTTGGTTTTGTTATTTATCTGTGGGTGATGTCGGAGAGTACAACCAGGCCTCTATATGTAAATATATATGAGAGCCTCAGAATGACAACTCTCTAGATCGAGAGAAGACCTAAAAACCCTCCATGCTAAGGACATCTTGTAAGGAGGCTCACAGAGAGCCTACAACTCGAAAACACTGTCCTAGCAGAGCTATGGGAAGCGGAGGTCTCAGTGAGATGACAGGAGGATCTCTGATATGTTAGTTTGGTTTTGTTCTGTTCCTGTGTTCCCAGTCATTCATTGTTCATTTCCATGGATTAGTTACACGACTGTTTCTTGTCTCTGTGTATTTAATGTTGTAATTAAATTGATAAATTGTATACATTGTGACAACTTGCCACTGTAAAGAGACAGATCCTGTAAATAGTCAGGATAATTAATATATTTGGCCCTGTTTCTTGTTCTTATAGATTCATTTTTCTTCAGTGTACCCAAATGACTTCACAAGGCAAACTCGTGATATCAATGATGAGATGTGCTTTTACAAGCAAGATCCATCATTTCAGGCAAAGTATGAAGCATACAGTATTGCTTGATATTGTCTTGTTCTGTAGTCTTCCCATTAGCTCACCAGTTTTACCTGCATTTCTTGTTTGTAACTAACTGTATGCTACTTGTACTACTTTTTTAGAAAAGGACTTGCTGCTTACCTGACTGAGGTTGAAGACCCTAATGTACAAAAGATAGATACAGGTAAAACTATTATTCCAATATAAGGGAATACACTTTTTTATTCACAAAACACGTTATTGTAACGAGGCAGGCTGGAACATAGAAGGAAGCAGGATCCAAATGCAGCAGCAGTAGTACTTTTATTAAATAAACTAAAGACTAGACAGACTCAAAAACTCAGACATAGGGACCGGCACAACCAACATCTAACAACATCATGAACCCACAAACACTGTAACAAGACACAGGGTTTAAATACAGAGACTAACAAGCTAAACAAGATAACAAGAGGGCGTGGTTAATCAGAAACACCTGGGGATACTAGTAAACTAGAAAAACCACATAGGGCTACAAAACGTGACACAGAACAGGAAATAACTAAAGTCCACACAAGACTAGGGAAACACCAGACAGGAATCATTACAGTTGTAATGCATTTGAAACATTCGGTTTGAGTCTTTACTTCATTAATGCAAATTGAATTGCTATTAATCACAAAAAAAAATTGTGATTAATTGAGTTAATTTTTTTAATCGATTGACAGCACATATATAATACCCGTGGTTAGTCATGGGTTGTGTAAGGCATTAAAAATGTACAAAAAAATGGCATTAGAAAGCATTACATTTAATTTGAAGACACCTGCAGAAACCCTGTCTAAAACATTCTACAAAACTCAGGTGAAGGTCCTTTTTGGCAGCGTGTCTATGACGTGAAACCCCTCAATTCTGCTTCAAAGCAAACTACCGTTGTGGCAAGTGCCTGCAGAACAGCTGGAAACATTGTAATGCCCCAAGATCATGCAATGTACATCGTTAGAGCCTTTTTGAAAGCACTGCATTCAAAAGAAGAGACACGGTAAGTTTTTACCTCTTTCAACTTTCCTCACTCAAGAAAAGCCTGAAAGGGGGTGGAGGTGATTCAATTTTCAATCAAGAATTTAACTTTTCTCTATTTACAGCATTCATTTGTTTTGATTATCAACATTTGAAATGCAAATCACATTTCTCAATGCCTTAACTTGACAAGACACATCTTACCCCCAAAGTGTGGCAAGTTTTTTTAATTCTTATTTTTGTACGGCTATATGTTCTAGACCAGGGGTTCCCAACCACATTCCTGGAGCAGCACTGCACTGCACGTCTTTCATGACTCTGACACCCATTTCAGGTCCTGGAGAATGCAGAACGTGTAGTGTAGGGGGCTGGGGCTTCTGTCTAGTCCCTGTTGTAGACAACTAAAGCATAATTTAAGTGACAGTTTACCCCTGGTAAAAGAATGCACATGTCTTCCTGATTAGCAGGTTTGGCCTTTTCAGCCACACACAGAATGAGGCCCAAAGTAGGTGTGTTCAGTCTACATACTTTTGGAGTGATGCGATTTTTTTTTATGTTTTTGTATTTTCACAGTGGTTACTCTCTGTTGCGTGTGGTGAATCTTGTAAGGCGTGAAGATAAGGACGTGGGCAGTCGTTATCTGGTGGAACTGGAACTTGTGGGCCCACATAGTCAGAAAGTTCTTGTTTCACGTTACGTTTATGCAAAAGCTGAGGATTCATCGAAACAAATGTTTCTCTGCAGTCCAAAATCATTCAACTGGAACCCATCTGCTACTGTTCATATAATTGTGGCAGGTGAAACTAATCAGATGTATCAATATCTGTCTTTTAACTGTATTGCAAATCTTGTTGGAATTACAGTACTTACAAAATTACAAATTCGATATTCAACTTGGAGCAATTCATGTCTTTAGACTCCAAATGCTCAACACACCAAAATAGATCCTCTTAAAAGCCAAATACATGATTATAATAATGCATTAAGATGCTTTATCAAGCAGTAAAATAAGTGGAAATTCAATAACTGAATGAAAAACAATAAAAAATGAAAAAATACCCTCGAAGGGTGCATTAAGGTACTAATAAACAGGAGTAAATTCTGTTTATTCTATGTGAAATTTTGTTTCCAAAAACACCTCTCTGAAATAAGTCATGTAATGAACTTAATGTGTACCTTGTAACTACAATAATGACAACAATGTGGAAGTTTCTTCCTAGTCAAAAATTCGTGTTACATTTTTTTCCGATGCTCCACCTTAGACATACTACATGTCAACTAACTCTCAGAGGACGAGTAGATTGTTAGTAGACTGTAAGGTTAGGGTTTGGATTAGTAGAATAAGTCGACGTAGTTAAAGAGTTGCTTATAGTCAGCAGAATGTCTGTTAGGGGAGCATCAAAATAAAGTGTTATCAAATATTAAGCAGATAGTCTACTAACATTCTAACGACTGCTAGCTGACATGTAGTTCCTTACTTACTTACTTATGAAGTCACATATAGTTAGTAGAATGTCTAAAGTGGACTATCGAAATAAACTGAATACAACAATACTTTGATTTGCATCATCAGATATTGTCCATGTATTTGTTCAAATACTATGTTTCATTTTCATTTTCACTGTGTCTTCATTTTTCTCCAAACAGTGAAAAATCAGGCCAGATGGATCATACAGTTTATCAGGGAAATGGAAAAAGTGTACAGAGCAACTGGGGACAAAAACTTTAATGTAATAATTATAGACTACAGCAGCTCTGACATAGATATTGAGAAAAAACTCAAAAAGGCCAAATTACCAAGGTAAAACACTTTGTTTGAAACTTTTTTTGTCCATATGAGTGTGTTTTTCAGTGTCCATATCAATGACTAATTGTGTCAACATTCACACTTCAAATATGCAGTTACAAGTTTAAGAGGATGGAGGGTAATTTTCAAAGAACAGGTGGCCTTCAAGCTGGAATAGATCTTGTTGAAGTAGGTAACCTAATTTTTACAATCAGAGCTCTTCATGTTTCCGATGTCAAGCTACATTTATTGGATGAATGAATGGAAAGTTAATTTTGGTCCTTCCTCCTCAGGATGAGCACAGTATTTTGTTCCTGTGTGACCTGCACCTCTACTATCCTGTGAATATAATAAACAGTATTCGGAAATACTGTATTGAGGGAAAGATGGTTTATGCTCCAGTGGTGATGAGGTTGGATTGTGGTGCTTCACCAAGAGTCCCAAATGGTACCGGTACTCTTTAAAGTGGCTCTTATGCCAACCCAAAACCTAAGATTATCTAAAACCTTAACACTATACTTTTCCACTGTACTCTTTATTTGTTTTTCAATATGACATTGTTTGAGTAAGCTCAAATATCTCTGCTCTTTCATAGGTTTTTGGGAGATTGCTGGTTATGGTTTGATGGGAATCTACAAGTCAGACATGAACCGTATTGGTGGCATGAACACCAAAGAATTCACAGACAAATGGGGGGGTGAAGACTGGGAATTATTAGACAGGTAATGAAAGCCTATTGTCTTTGAAATGATCAAAACATTCCTAGTGTTTCGTTAATTACACCTGTGCACTCAGTAAATTTTCGCTAATTGAATGAGTTTGTCAGTTAAAGAAATTATAGAACTTTTGATATATATTATTTCAGTGTTGAACAACCACTTGAGATGAATTATCATTCTTCCAGGAAAAGCTGTTTTATATGGAAGCTTGTTTCCGCCACAAAATAAAAATAAATAAAAGATAATTGCGACTTTTTATCTCACAATTGCGAGTTTACATCTCGCAATTCTGACTTTATTTCTCAGAATTGCGAGATATAAAGTCAGAATTGCGTGAAATAAAATCGCAATTGCGTGTTTTAAAGTCAGAATTGCTAGATATAAAGTCACAATTGCGTGTTATAAAGTCAGAATTCTGACTTTTTTCCTCGCAATTACGACTTTATATCACGCAATTCTGACTTTATATATCAGAATTCTGACTTTATATCACGCAATTGGGAGATATAAAGTCAGAATTGCATGATATAAAGTGGCAATTGCGTGTTATAAAGTCAGAATTGTGAGATATAAACTATTCTAAGGTAAAAAAAAAAAAAAATAATTCCCCTTAGAATTGGACTTTATATCTCACAATTCTGAGAAAAGATGTCAGAATTGCGAGATATAAACTCGCAATTATGTTATAAAGTCAGAATTGCGTGATATAAAGTCAGAATTGCGTGATATAAAGTCAGAATTGCGTGATATAAAGTCGCAATTGTGAGAAAAAAAGTCAGAATTTATAACTTTATAACACGCAATTGCGACTTTATATCTAGCAATTCTGACTTTATATCTCAGAATTCTGACTTTATTTCACGCAATTCTGACTTTATATAAACTAACAATGTGAGATAAAAAGTCGCAATTATCTTTTAAAATGTTTTATTCAGTGGCGGAAACAAGCTTCCATAGTTTTATTCTACAAGGAGTTTGCTCCACCATTTTGAAATCACATGATGACTAACCATGTCATACAATTGCTTGCTACTAGTAGTACTACTATGCTAATACAATAATAATAAAATGTTTACTTTATACAGATTAAAAACAGTGCTCAAGGCAATATATATATATATATTTATTATCCTAAAATATCTATTTAAACCTCTTATTTTTCTCTTTTAGAGTCTTAGGCAATGGGTTAGAGGTGGAACGACTCCACCTGAAAAACTTTTTCCACCATTTCCACTCCAAACGTGGGATGTGGGTAAACGATAAATAAATACGAATGATTCTTTTTTTCCAAAACCAGTTAAGCACAAACCTCGTCCCACAGCCGGTATCATTGGTAAACTCAATCATGCAGTCACCTGTCAAGAAATGCTCAGACTTCATGGATTCAACTCAGAGCTCAGGAAAATCATGGATTAATCAATCAAGACCAAAAGTATAATGCTATATCAGGATGTGCAACCAATGCAATACTAGAAGTGTAGATTAGAGGTTAGTATTTGTTTCCGCATTATGTCGGCAGTGAGCAATGTGATTGACATGACCAGGAAATGTTTAGAACTGGTTTTGGGTTGGATTTGTGCTGATTTTGGGTGGGAAATGCACACATGCCTACAAGTATAGCTCTGATGGCATGATTTACAAGCAGAATGGGCCTTTTAAATTAAGTTGTGTAAGTTTACTTTAAGTTTGAATGTTTTATGCTGTTTTATAATCTATTGATTAAATATAATAAAATTGTTTGTACATTTTTGGATAAAATGTTTTGGTTTGTGTATATATTTACATCTGTAGGTTTAAGTTTTTTGTATTTGATCAATTGTTTAACCCTCTGGGGTCTAAGGTGTTTTTGGGTGAATGCAATATGCGAGTGGGCGTCAACGATCCAACACCATCATGCATATTGAGTAGTTCACATCTGAGGAGACAATGGGGCCCACGTACTTAAAGGAGCTGTATGTAAGAAATGTATTTCAATTAATCATAAAATTGCCCTGATATGTCACTAGACATTAAGAAATCATGTTAATTTCAAATACTTAAATCACTGACAACAGTAGTACAGCCAGGATATTGTCATTTAAAAATTGAAGTTGCAGCCCTCAACTGATGTTGATGTTGTCATCTTGTGTTTTGGCCTGAAGCCCCACCCTCCACCTATCTACCAATCACGAAGTCAGTAGTTCTTCGGCATCCGGGTTGCCAGCTCTGCTCTAGTTACCACAGCTGCAGCTCCTTGTAGCAGCCTACGTTCCTGCTGGATCCTGCAACATATCTGGCAACCTCAAGTCAGGGGGGAGGGGGAGGGGATACACCGCTCTACAGTAATTTGAAAGTGATTGCAGTACCAGTTTTGGCCACAATCTTACATACAGCTCCTTTAATGAGCCATTCATTCAGATGTGTCACTGAGCCACAAGAAAGAATGCAAGAGCAATATGTATGTATACTGTAATATGTATGTGGAAGCATCTCAAATTTTTATTTTTTTTTTTCACAAATTGTGCTTGCAAATTGTATAATATCCAAGGAAAACATGTCTAGTAATTGTGCAGTTAATTCTCATACTACATTTTCAGTTTTTGAATATGTATCATCTTCCCAAATTTGTCACTAATAAAACACAATAAAAATTATTTAAAGAAAAGGCTTATATTTACCTTTTAATAGTTTTTTTACATCTACCTTGTAAATATATTTTTTTATTAACCCCCTGAGGTCGACGGTATCGCCGGCGATACCAGCTCGCTTTTTTTATCAGTGTAAAAGAAACTCATAAATACTCTGTTGACTTTGATTTTCCATAGGAGTTTCATACATCAATCGATTCTGTTAAATGTGTATTATTTTTGTGTATACTCACAATAAAAACAAAGTGTTGTGCTTTTTGACAAATAAAGAAAAATAAACACGAAGCGAGTTCTGCCTTCTCTCTGCCAGTAAAGTCCATTCTGAAACGCATCTGAAAATGAACTGTAGCTCAGCGAATACTCAGTCAAACAGACATACAGACACACAGGCATGAAGCTTGAATTCTCTTCTTTTAACACTCTGATGGTCTTTATTTATGTCTACACTCGAGTTTTTTTGGGGGGTCTCTAGAGACCCCAGACAATAACATTTAATTTTGTAACAAGATAATAGTTGTTGTTTTTTTTACAAATGTAATTTTATTCTGTTTGTTAATGTTTTTACTCAACATTTGTGCAGTTTTTGGAGAATTTATGATATTTTTTAAATTTCTATAAATAAATAAATATTTAAATAGCCTTTTTACAAAAAAAACAGCATTTGATGTAAAATTCACTTTATAAAAGACCCAGATTTCTAACTTTCATTCATGGGGATAACATGGATAAATGGTTTAATGTAACATTTATGCCCATTTTTTGGAAAATGCAGTTTTAAAATAAAAAATAATAATTTTAACCACTAGATGGCTATAGAGCTCCAGTATATGCTATTTGCTATTAGACTACCTGAAAGATATATTTTCACAAGTTGGATTCAGTTGGATTCATATCTAAATATTATAAAATCACAATTATAACAAAAATAAAATATTTTTGTCAAAGTTTAGCATTTTTTGTACCTAAAAAAAAAGGGTTTTCAATAATGTTGCATTATGATTAGAATCAAACCTGAACAAAATGTTACAAAGAGAAATGTTGGAGTCTTAAGATTTTATCATTTATTTCAATCATTTATTTTTAATGTAATTCTAGATTCTAGACACACACAATTGTGTGTGTGTGTGTTTGTGTGTGTGTGTGTGTGTGTGTGTGTGTGTGTGTGTGTGTGTGTGTGTGTGCGCGCTTGTTGTGAGCAAAATAATTCAGCATTGTGGATGCTTTTTGAATTGGTGGAAGTGTGCCACTTTATTTCTGTCATTTCTGTCGATGTGTTCTGCGTTGTTTCTGATTTTGATGATGAATTTTGTCTATTTTGATTGAGACCCCGAGGACCTCGAGTGTCACAAATTTTGTCACGCTAACATAAAAAACAGATATCATTCCAAATTATTTATTTTTTTGTAGATCTAGAAAGTGTTAAGAGCCGTAGAAGGTTTCATACCATTTGGACAAAGGGAACTTTTTTTTTAATTTGAGCAAAAGTCATTTGCGGGTCAAAAAGACCCCGCGGACCATCAGAGGGTTAAATGAAGTAATTTATATAAAAAACAAATATTCGCATCTTGTGAAATCTGTATTAAAAGAGAGCGATTCCAGTAGACCTAATTACAGCTGATTCAGATGTAATGTGACTCCGCCCACGGAGAGCGTGCGCTATTCAGACGCAAATGGCTGAGGCAATCCGCGCAATCCTGTGAACGCCCACATATCAGCTCGAGAAAACACACAAGTTTATTCAGATCATTACTTGTTTACACCGTCTTGCAGCGCTGTGAGGAATAATAATAATAATGGAAAATGTCCCTCAGAAGTGCGGGTATATCGAGGAGCGAGCTGAGGAATACTCATAGACAGTATATAAACGGGAATACTAGTAAGTTTTTTTCCTTCACGAATTTCTTCACGTGGGTTTCTGTTTAATGAATGAACGGCAGAGATGCGCGCTGTTTACCACAGCTGGCAAAGACAGTTTAAATTTAAATCGCGTGTGTGAATGAAATATGTTGAAATAAAATGTAGGCTATTTGTATAAGCAACGTATTAAACTGCAAATTAACAATATGCCCTAATATTTCATGAAAACAACGTTACAGTCAGGCGAAATATGAAAGACAACATCTTGTTGACTAGATTTGGGTACAGTTTTTACTGTAGAATACTGCCACGTCAAATAAAGCTTTTGTTTATTAATTTCTAGTTTTTAATCTAAGTTTTTAATCTAATCTAAGTTTTTAATAAAATAGCTAAACATATTTACAAGATAGATGTAAGCAAAATCTTAAATGGTCAATATAAGTCTTCTTCTAAATATATCTTTTGTCCTTGCATTGTGACTCAGTCAGTGTTACACCTGAATGAATGGCTAATTATGCAGAGTCATTATGCAGAGTGGGTGGGACATTGTATTGTAAGGTGTAAACCACTCCTCGTTCACGCCCCCTCGCCAGAGGTGGGTAGTAACGAAGTACATTTACTTCGTTACATTTACTTGAGTACTATTTTTAAAAAAATTGTACTTTTAAGAGTAGATTTGAATGTGGGTACTTTTTACTTTTTCTCGAGTACATTTCTAATGAAAAAACTGTATTTTACTTCGTTACATTGGGCGACGTTCCTCTCGTTACTTTATTTTAATGCAATATGTGTTGTTAAATGCGTAGTTTATTCCAAGCGCGCTGTATCTTTTTTTTTCTGGACTTGAGCGATGCTCAATTCACAAATAAATGACTCGTTTGAGTCGATTCTGTTCAAAGACTTCATCAAACAAGTTGGCAGATCTGTCTAAATCGGTTCGAGAATCAGTTTGAATGATTCTGTTCAGTTCCCTGCACGCACTGAATCATCTGAAGCGATTTCAATTCACACTCGAGCTGTCTGTGAATGAATGATTCCACAGGAGTCAGGAGTCAGTTTCATTTCACTCAGGTAATACATTTTACAACCAAACAGATTATTACGCCACGACACTAGAAAGTATGACATTGCCCGTTTTTTTGACATATACATTAATTTACATTAAATAAAGCTACCATTGTTCACAGTTTATGAACACACGCCATCCCGCGGTAGTTTGTGTGTAGGCTTTTATTGCGCAGTGGCGTGCGAACTTGACTTGAAAACGAATGCCTTTGCCTGCCATAGACAGTTAACCAGTTTAAACATGCTTGCAGAAATATACATTTGATTATATTTTGGGAAACAGTCAGAATAAGATCCGTCGATGTACTTTTATTCGTTTTTGTTTTTCTGTGTTCAGATGTTCAGTAGCAGTCATGAGCGTGAGCACATGTGAAGAGTTTTAACTCTTTCTTCTCTGTGTCAATTACATGCCTTTGAATGCAACACTCTGCAGATTCACTTTATTTCGACATTGTCTAATAATCCAAATGTAGTTGTATAAGTTACTATTATACAAACCAGAGGACAGGCAATGATTTTCGAGCTATACAGATGGCAGAAATAATGCACGTCTCTCTTCTGTTTTTGTTGCAAAGATAGCTGATAATAATAGTCATTTAAATGAACAAAATCTAAATAATATGATTTTATAAATATGACGACTTCAGAGGCAAAGGCCTCTAAGTACCATCTGAAATTTTCTTCTAAAAGAGCATTTTTATCAAGCTTGTATGTTTATGTTCACACTTAAATGGCAATGAAAAGTAGCCTACCTATTAATTGTCATTAAAGTGAAATAACTGAACCTAAATATACGAGCTTGATACAAATGATTGTTTTAGAAGAAAATTTCAGATGGCACTCAGAGGCTTTTGCATCATGAAGTCTTCATATATATATATATATATATATATATATATATATGATCCGAAGTAACTAGTTACTCACTACTTGAGTAGTTTTTTCATTGGATACTTTTTTACTCTTACTCAAGTAACTATTAAGATTATTACTTTTACTTTTACTTTGTAAATATTTCTATAAGTACTTGTACTTTTACTTGAGTACAGTTTTTGGATACTCTACCCACCTCTGCCCCTCGCATATTGGCTTTCCAAGCAAAACCTGTTTTACATCAATTTATATAAATGTATGGTTTTATGTGAACGATAAAGCAAGACTATTTTCACATCATTTTGAAGAAAAAACTCTAGGCGAGGACATCCATTAGTCAAAAGTCTTATCGACACATATTTACTATGTGTTTTGTGGCCTTATTTCAGAAATTTTAGTTTTTAGTTTTTTCAATAACCATGCATAAACATTATTCTCTCAAAAATGAAAACATGTACATACACGTGGCTCACATATTATGGTAGCCCTGTTTGTGCTTTATAGAGTGAATTTACACCTTTGCCATTAATATGTTTATAAGTAACTGAAAAAAGCACAAATGTCAGGGCATGTCAGAACATCTCAAGGGCCCCAAAAACAGCCCAGACCCCAGAGGGTTAAAAAGGTTACAATTACAACAACAATTCAAGTGTAATCTTTCTTTGAGACCTCGAGACTAGATTACTGTAATGCTTTATTAGCCGGTTGTCCTGCATCCTCAATAAACAAGCTACAGTTAGTCCAAAATGCCGCCGCTAGAGTTCTAACTAGATCAAGAAAATATGATCATATAACACCAATCTTATCATCATTACATACCTATAAAGTTCCGTATTAATTACAAGGTATTGCTACTGACTTATAAAGCCCTAAACGGCTTAGCTCCAGTCTATTTAACCGATCTTCTATCGCCCTATAATCCATTGCGCTCTTTAACATATAATTTTGACATGGATAGACCTGAACTATAGGTATTTAAAGTGAAGGCCCAAAGTTAGACAAGATGAAGTTTCCTTACATTTACACAGAACACGTTTTTCCAGTCCACTGCACTTTTGCACAGTGCCATAGTTTTTCACTGTGAACACGCTAGACAGACTGATTAGTCTCTTTTGCAGTGTCTCCTGCATGGCAAATTATTCTAAAAATGCAGCTCTCTACTTAAAATAACTTAAACAAAAAAAAAAAACAAAAAAAAAACATTTCCCTATAGACCTCACTTTTTTCATTCCACTAAACTGTGTATTGTGTTTTTAACAGCAAAAACAGGTTCTGTCTGAACCAGCCCTAACTTTCTGTACAACAAACCCTCACACAAAGTCAAATAACAGAAAGTCCTACTCCGGAGGGAAATAATCATATATAAATAAAGGAAGGCTAGTCATTATCTTTTATTATCATCTATTATTTATTCAGCTTGGTCTGCACACTTTTTTTTTGTATGTTTAGCTACTGGCAACAAACAACACAGCTGAAAAGAATGAATGGTAACTAAGAAATGGCAGGAATACAAACAAAGGCATGTGACGTGAAAATAAACTGAATGTCCATGATAACTGAAATAGAACAAAACAGACTCTGACAATTACAACTTAAAATAACTGCTTTCTATTTTAATATTTTTCAAAATGTAATTTATTCCTGTGATGGCAAAGCTGAATTTTCAGTCTTGAGTGTCACATGATTCTTCAATAAATATGTCTTTACTGTCACTTTAATGCATCCTTACTGCAATGACCATTGTGTATTTAATGTATGAAGGGAGGCCCACAGTCTTTGTCTCTTGTGCCTTTGAGTTCACCGTGTGCTTCAATGTTCTTCAAGGGTAAGTGAGATTAGTTGCAATGAACAAATAATCTAAAAATATAGTGTGAACCACTTTAGATGATGCCAACTTTAGTCGCTACCCTCTCAACTTACTACCGAAGAATTTTAGTATCCAGTCGCAATTTAGTTACTTTAACTCTAGCATTTAGTTTCTTTAGCTCTAGCATTAGTCAATCAGCCAATAACAAGTATTTTATTTCCATGTGTTATGCAAAAGACAAACTGTATTATATTCTTATCTCAGTGGCAATGTGTAACATGCAAACATGGACATTGCACACCTGTAAAGAAAAATAAGTCTAGTCACATTTAGCGCTTTATACAATACAGATTGTTTCAAAGCAGCTTTACAGTGAAAAACGGGACAATAATGATCAATGCTGCGAATAGAATTCAAATCTGACAATTGTGGCATTGTGTCAGTAGCAAAAATAAAACTTCTGAAGATGAACGAAAGTCTTATGGGTTTGGAACAACACGAGGGTGAGTAATTACTGACAGAATGTTTGGGTGAACTAACCCTTTAAACTGAATCTTTCATTGATCCAGTTTGTCAGCAAACATACTTGAAATGTTCATCACTATTTGATACATGGGTTGGGTTAAAGACCCTAAGAAGTGTCTGTTGTCAACACATTTTTTTTGTCATTGTTTGTTTTTAGCATAAACCACGTCTGAAATTCGAGTGTTGCTATGGTGTCAACGACCCATGTAGGTGACAACAGGAAAGCTTTCTTGTCCTGCATGCTTTAGGTTCCCAATGACGTGTGCACTTTTTAATGTTCATCTCTTCAAGGTTGAGTCAGATTAGATATGGGGTACAACAGAACTAAAAATACAGCATGAACTGTATTGAAACAATGGCCAGCTTGACCTCTTTATTTACTGCTGTCACCATGGAAGATGGCCCCTCGCCTAACCTGCTAGCCTGGTCTTATCAGCTTCACCATAGTGAAATATCATATTTAAGTCAGAAAGTAAGAATGGATAATGAATCATATCATATTGTAAGTGACTAAACAAAACACAATCATTTGTCATCTTTAAGCATCAGTTGTGTATCATTAATCATGGAGAAATACTTGAAGAGTACATCTAAAAAGTGTAAAGAAAGATGTTTTACTGTTCAAATATCAGTAACATTGCATATTCCATTGTGTCTGCATTTCCATTTTAATGCTATTAAAAAATCTTGAACCTTTAGCAAAATTAGTTGAATACTGTGAATACTAAATTAATAAGGGGGAAAACAAGTTTAAGCCAATTCTGCAACTTTTATTGCCAATTTAAGACTTCAATGTAGCACACAAAAACACACATATATCACAGTGTAACTTATACTGAGTTGTTTTTTTATATATATTTATATTCATCATGCATGCATTCATAATGAAGGAAATTATGCAGACTATAAAGAATATAGGATGCAGACTATAGGTCTCAAAAACACCAGAATATACAAAGGCATATTTCATGTCTCTATCAACTCTTTAGAGAAAGGATGTCATATGTCATATTTTTAAAGCTTGCCCCATGTCATTGAATTGAATATAGCCATGTAAGCAGTCTTCTAAATTCTACTTTTCTGTTACACAGAAATAAGACCGTAATTCGGGTTTGGATCAACATAACACAGCAAGCAATAGCCGACATCTCAGTATAGACCAACTATAGACCCGATATAGTCCAGCTACGAGTAACCCACTTCTAGCCAAAATAACCTTGAATTTGGTATTTGGCCAAAATAACTTGCGATATGTATGATATTCCATCATATAAGCAAAGTCAACAGTGATTACAAGGTGTGTGGTTTCATTTCTTTGACATGTTTAATGTGTAGCCTGTGCATCTATTCTTGTGCTATGGTTAGACCTCTATTACATTTTCACTGATATGCCAAATTCTGCCTTGTTTTAGCCTAGACTCTAGGGCTGTGTCTTTTAAGCATCAAACATCTTCTTTCTTCCCTCCATGCCAGACATGGCTTCCACATTCTTACGCCAGTCACCTACTTCACTGGTCAAGACCTATTTGACAGAAAGAAGCATTGGATTTTAATGGTAAAATTTGAAATGGTTAAATTCATGGCATTCAATATTTCCATAATATGGAGATGAATTTAAGTATCTGTTACGACTGAGACTTTTTACAACAACAATAAAAAAGATTGAAATAAAAATACAATAATTTGGACTCTAGAAAACACAACATGTAAACAACATGACGTTTGCTTAAAATCTAAAAGTTATTCGTATTAGCTAATTTCGGGATATGTTTTATGTTTATCGCCTTACCTTTTCTTGCTTTATATCCTCCTTCTTGACCGACTTCAGATTTGCACGGAGGTCCATGGAGCCTTTGTGTTTGGAGCCCAGCAAAGCCCTCATCATCTCATCAGCAGACACACGCACCTTCCTCAGGGCGGGTTTCTTGAACTTCCCCCCTAGATCCTGAACTTTCAGCTTAAGTTCATTGATCTAATCAAGGGAATACAAAATTTCCATTACCAAGGAGGCATAATACCTAGAGAATGCTATCCCTTAGAACTCTGATTCATCTCCTTGGAAGTTCATTGGTTGGTACACCCTCAAAAGTATGCAACCTACTGTCTGGACTTGGGTTAATTTTTGTCCAGTTTTTTTTTTTTTTTTTTCTCTCTATATGGTGATTGTACGGCATCAGCAATTGGTAGTCACACTATATCTGCTCTCACTCTGCATTTCCTTGGATCCAAAGTGTTTATTGACCTTCACTGTCAGTCTCGCTTCTGTCCTGATGGTCTTGACAGTCCTGTCAATTCTGTTAGTCTTTCATACTGTGTCTCTGGTCAGTCTGGTTTGATCCTCTGCTTTGTTCAAGTGTGCGTTTCTCAAAAGCATTGTCAGCCAATTACTGTAGCAAGTTCCATTGTAATCAACATATTTCAGACCGAGCATTGTTAAATAGGACGCTCTAGCCTACAGAGGGCTGCTCTTGTCTAGCCTCTGTGACAGCTGCCATTGACGGGGCAACAGTAACGTTTGTACTGGACTTTTTAAAAAGTTATATTCAACTGTCTGAAAGCAAAACTGGGTTCACAACTTTTCTAAATATGTTCCCCTTGGTCCATTTATGTACATAATAAAAAGTACAGTGCTATGCATAAGTTTAGACACCCATGCTAAAGTTGACTAAAAAGAGGAATAAAAAATCATCTTTTAGAAATTGAACTTAATGCCTTATTTAAAAAAAATCCAATCCAACCAATTTTCTTTGTGAATGAATAATGTATCGGAAATAAATAAATGTTCTTCCTTAAAATACAGGGTGCATAAGTCTGGACACCCCTATGTTAAATTCCCATAGAGGCAGGCAGATTTTTATTTTTAAAGGCCAGTTACTTCATGGATCCAGGATACTATGCATCCTGATAAAGTTCCCTTGGCCTTTAGAATTAAAATAGCCCCACAGCATCACATAGCCTTCACCATACCTAGAGATTGGCATGGAGTACTTTCCATAAGATCATCTCTCAATGCAAATCAAACCAGCTATTAGGCTAACTGAAATAAAACCATGCCAATCTCGGGGAAACGAGGAGGGATATTGAGAAGCACCCCAAGTAATCGCTTACTTATTAACTTCTTTCGATAGCTGATACAACTGTGTTTTTTTACTACATACTGACACCATTGGTGTGGATGCAGAAACATATAAACCTAAGTGATTTATACGTAAGGTGGGTTAGCTAAATAAATTATTATTCTTCTAATCTAAAAATATCAGCATCATGAGGGGATGAGCAGCCTTACATAAAATAAAAAAAGTTTTGTCTAGGATACTGATCTGTCTGTACCAGTTGTCTATAATCCATTTTTCCTGGAGGACCACAGAAGTGTTTAGCACCCACTTATAGCACTCTAACACAGTGTTTCCCAACCCTATTTCTGGAGATACCCCAAAAGTACACTTTTTTAATGTTTCCCTTATCTGACACATCCATTTTAGGTCTTAGAGTTTCTGCTAATGAACTGTTGAGTTGATTCAGGTATGTTTGATTTAGAAGAGTTTGAAAATGTTTAAAGTAGCCTAAATGTGTCTCCAGGAACAGAGTTTGGAATTCTTAAAATTTATAGCTCTCAGAGACTTTGATTAACTGGTTCAGGTTTGTTTAATTAGAGATAAACTGTGCAGACCTCCTTGGAGACCTCTGGTCTGTAGAGAATAGTCAGGGGTGGGTAACTCTGGCCCTCAGGGTCCACTATCTTTGTAAGTTCCCCTGATTTTAGTAATCCTCAAGACCTTGATAAACTGGTTCTGGTGAGTTTGATCTGGTTTGAAGTTAAACTCTGCATTACAGAAGACCTTGAAGACCAGAGTCCAGCCAACATCTCATGTTGGGGCCAATGTAGGCACAATGGGCTTGAGGTATGGGCCTCAAATGTGTTTGTGATTCCGTGTTGGTCCTATCTGCATTTGCCCCAGTTAGATTCTACATGAGATTCATATGGAGATTTGAATCAGATAGGGCTGGCATGGAACCCATGGACAAATCCATTTGGGGTCAATACCTAAAACCAATATCGTGCCTACATTGGCCTCACCATGAAATGTAGACTGGGAGTTGCCCACCCCGGGTATATACCAAATATACCTTATTTGTTGGTTTAGACTTACATCTTTGTTGTGCTTGATAACTTTATCCTCATAGCCGTACCTCTCCTCATCTACTACATCGATTTTTTTGTAGAGCTGCTTACACAGATTCTGAAGATGAATATAAAACATTAGTAAATACAACTAGTTTAAGAAATATTGAATGAAGCTAAACAGCATGTTTTGTCTATAACAGACTGAATGTATCACCTGTAACTCCTCCAGAGAGAGTCCAGATAACTGCAAAGGAGGATGTTTTTCTGTGAGGTAGCGATTTTTCTCTTCATCTCTGTCCTGTTTCTCATTTTCCAAATCCTCCATTGCTCGGTTAAGAAGCATTATCTGATTGAAGATGGAAGAGGAGCTTTAATAACAATTTCACAACAAAGTAGGAAATAAGCTATGGAAATAAATCTAACCTTTAGAGAAAGTTTCCTTGATGCTGAAATCTTTGACTTAGGCTGTTAAAAAAGGTAAGGGCAATGAGGTATTGGTAGAACATTGATAAAATATTTATTGGCATGGCATGATTTTTAAACATAATCAAGACGTACTTTGATGTCCATTTTTGGATTTCCAGGCCTTCGTATCTGCTATATGACAATATAAATTAAGCAACATAGTTCACATTTGAAAGCAAGCATATTGATTTGATATTTATGTAAATACTAAAAGCAGTATATAACATTTATGTAAATATGGAAAACAGTATGGAAAACAAATGCTTACCTGCCTGCCGTTTCGTATCGTTTGTTAAGAAGCAAAAAAGGGAAACAATCATCAGTATGCATTTATTAAAGCATTTTAAGTAATCAAACTGTTTGACTGAAGTAATTCGAAACGTTTATTGATCACTAAATAATGCACTTTGAGTGGCTTGTTCAATTTCTCAAGCACATGTACTGACAAATTAAGCTTATCATAACTTTTTTTTTCCTTGCATAATTTTGTGTTAGGCTTGTGGTCACAAAATATCAATGTATATCTTTTTCCTGGTCAATATTGGAGGACATTTTTGATAGGAACTCTGAAATATTCACCAAAATGAAAAATAAATGTGACTGGTAGCACCAGTATCACATACTTTACATGGAAAAAAATGAAATTCTTTATATTAAAATGCTAAATTATGAATAACCTTTGGGGAAAAAAAGACTTGTACTTACTCGCCCATTGTGACGTCTTGCTGAACAACTAAAAAAGAAATTCAAGAGATTTCAGATGAAACTTACAAAATAAGGAAAAAAATAAACTGAAAATGTTCTCAAGACAAAGTCAACTCTTTAAAGTAAGCATGGATGCTGTACCTGGTATCTATCTGGTTGATGGCCACGGACAGAAGGCAGAACAACAGGGTGTTGAGACAAAGGGATTTTATAGCCCAGCCGCCACTGGCTGGGAGATATAGTTTCTGTCGCCAGGAATGCCTTGGCAGTGCTCTAGAAATGAAATATCACCAACTGCAAAGCTGTAACAATACAGCAATACATAAGAATACATGATGACTTTTCCTTGGACTGGAGTTGAGTTCATAAACCCACACACAATCAAACACAATATTGACTCCATTGAAATTTTCATCCAGAAGCTGATATACCCTCTTAAAATAGTTCCTGGTGGATCGTGACCCAAAAATGGATCGCAGGTCTGTTCTCTGTGAACAGCAGGGCGAGCAATGTTAAATGCAAATGATAAACTGTAACACTATATGTTTATTTTTGACTTTAGTGAAATATAGTTTTCTATATAATTTGATGCCTTCCCATATAAAATTGCTGTTATAAAAAGACAGTGAGTTCAATCAAACTCAGATCCATCTGTCATTTTTAACTACAGCACAAACTGTTTACATTGCCCTAAGATTATTTGTAAGTGGCTCTTTCCTTTACACTATTGGAGATGCGGAGAACTTGATGGAAAGTGCTGTCTGTCGTGTCATTCGGAGTTTTTAGGTTTGAAAAACAGTTTTAGGGTTTTTTTTGTGGCATTTCCAAGCCACTTAAAGGTGCTGTATGTAACTTTTTTTATAAAATGAATCCTTTTTTTATTGCCCGTCTGTGAAGGGGTTGTAATCACACATTACATTGATCCACTTTTCGTGTTTTGCTATTACCTCTGAAGGCCAGTATTCCTATTTTTATGTGTAGTCTCCGGGTCGGATTTTCTGCGAAATCCACCGGATGTGACGTGCATGCGCGCTCCCGAGCCTACAGTCTATTGCAACTGCACTGCAGCTAACGACATGGAGTCTGATAACACCAAAAAACGACCTGCCTCCAGCACAACACAGACTCCAACACAAACTCCAACACAAACTCCAAAAAAAAAAATATATATATATATATATATATATATATATATATATATATATATATATCTGCTGAAGCTCGTCAGGCCAAACGTCAATCGGATCGACTCAGGACGAAAACACGGATCAACATCGGCAGAGCGTTTGAATTATGGAGAGACCTCCGTTTTGAAATAGCAAGGTAAAATATAACATACATAAGACATGAAATGAATACAAAAGACTGTTCCATGATAACAAAAAGCAGGTGCTTTAGGATGTAACTTTTATTTTATGTACTAGATCTACTGTCTAACGTCACTCATCCCACTACTATCATATTGTTTATAATACACATTTCCAGACATGTTCAGTACAGTAATATTACTTCCTACTGTCTTATTGTTACACTGAAATTGTCCAGTCTAGTTGACTAACCGTTTTCGTTTTCATTCATTGACCTATGTTGACATTGCTGATTGTGAAAGATACACAAATAGTTAGTAAAATAATGCTAGATAACACCACATGTCGGCAAAATACAGTCGATGTAACGTTATCATGGTACGAGCATGGAGCATTAGTTCTATGTCAAGCTGATAAAAGTAGCCTATTATGGTAATGTTGCAGTGGGAGTTTACATGAGTTTCCAGCATGTTGTGTGATGCTTTCTCCGTTGTGTTGAAAGTCTCAGTGTGGCCGCCGGTGAGTTCGCGCTCTTGAGTTTGAGCACGCGCACGAGCACTGTTGTTGCAATCTGAAACATCACCGCTAGAGGCCGCTGGATCCTACATACAGCACCTTTAAGACCCAATGTTGTAAAGCAGTTTTTTTAAAGCAGTTTTTTTTGCAGGCTATTGTAATTTTTTATGAAGATCATGCAATCGTGACCGTGCCAATTACAGTATATGTCACTCAGGCTTCACTAACGTGATTGGTACCATAGACTGCCATCAAGGCCTCAATGAAGGGGATTATTTAAAAAAAAAGGGGGGGGTTCACAATGTAAATGTGCAAATTGTGATTCTTAATATTCCAGATTAGTAATATATATCAAATAATAATTTATCAAATAAAATTTTATTTTATCAAATAAAAAAAAGGCAGTTGACTAAAATCTTCCACATTACAAATGTGAAAGCAAAATGGCCAGGATCTGTGCATGACTTAAGAATTTTCAGAGATTCACATTTATGCACATTATTTGAAAGTGGTAAGGAAAGCTCCACAATTAAATATCAAGCTCACTGTATTACATACACTTGTAATCCTAACAGAACTGCATTTTTTCATAGGTGATTATGACATGTTCCTGCCTGCAGACAGGTGTTTTATGACCCCATTCCCTGACCCAAACCAGTTACAATGCAGCTCTAGCCAGGACAAGGGCACACAATGAAATGAACTTTGGCTAACTAAAGGGAAGAGTTCAGTGTCTGAAAAGTCTGAGTGTTGCACACCTGACAGGGCCTGTGACATTGTTGCATGTGCCATATTACACAACATTGTCAAAAATAACACTTTTCATTAAATGTTTAATAAAAGACAAATATGCTTAGTTCATTGAGTTTTATTTCAATTGTTCTTTGTAAAGAGAAGCCAGTGGTCAATTGCCTGCAACAAGAGATATTAGACATGCCTCATGCAACAAATAAAAAGGAAGAGTTGTCTATACACTGCCCACCTGTAGGCCTATGTCTCCTCTGTCTGTGCAGACTCTTCTGTAGGCCTTTCTGTAGATGTGGAATCCTGCAACTTATATTGCAGCCATAAAGCATACAAGTATAAGTAATAAATATAAGTAAAGTTATTTTTGCACTTGCAGGTAGGTTAGTTCCTGTCATGACAGGATAAATACAAAAAGGTGCGAGGCCTCAAGTGCAGAGAAACGATATTTATAAAAGAAAAACAAATACAAAACAAAATCCACAAGGGGGGGGGGGGGAAACATAACCAGAAAATACTAAATCAAAACCTGAACAAGAACTTACTGGGGAATCACAGGGAACAGGAAACATTAGACAACAAACCGACACACACTGCAAACAAGAGGGGACTTATAAAGGGAACTAATCAAGAGGGAACAGGTGGAAGAATAATCAGATAACAAGGGGGAGGGATCAGACAATGACATGAGCACATGGCCCAAAATAACAAAACACCCAAGTGCAACACAAGACAGGACAGGCATGTGACAGTTCCTCCATATGACAGTTATCTGAGAGGGTTTATCTGAGAGGGTTTAAAGTATAAGACTTTGTAATGTCCAGTGCAATGGAAACAAATGGACATTACAAAGTCTTATACTTTCTTTCCTTTGGAAAGTTAGAAAATGTCCACTTACTGCACATATTTCAGCCACCACTTTCTTGGGAACAGATACAAGTGTTGGTGTCTTATACTTTCGTATAACGTATTATGTAAAAGTGCAAAAAAGAGGAAAACACAATGTCATTACGATGAACTACACGGGAAAATTGAGTCCAAAGGACTGAATGTATCACCTGTAACTCCCCCAGAGAGAATCCAGATAACTGCAAAGGAGGATGTTTTATAACGGCAAATCATCATTACTCAAGATTTAACAGTTGAAATGACTATACGGCCTTAATTTAATGCAGCAAAAATTATTTTATAGCGTAGGCCACTGAGATCTTTTCTTCTTTTTTTTCTCAGCCTTTTTGTTGGTTGCTCTTATAAACAGATAACCATTTATTTAACAGTGCCTCTTATACAAGAGACTATAATATAACTAAAAATTACCATTATGTAGAATATTTTTGCACTTCACTTTTGTTCCCATGTTCTAGTGTGGTGACTCTGACATTACAATGAACAAAATAATTATGCAATTATTAAAATACAAAAATATAGGCTATTAAAGTCGACATGCAACGGAAGTTGAGTATTGTCATTTGTTCCTTGTTGTGACGTATATCCGAGTGAAACGGCTTCTGAAATTAGAAAAAAAAATGTAGGGCGGGGCTTGATTTCGTCCTTCGGGAACTGATTGGATCGTTGGAGGTTGGGCGTTGCAAACAAAATGGAGGCAGATTTGAATGCCAGTTTACATTCAGTTGTGGAGGATTTCTCTCCACCGGACTCCCCACCGTTACCCTCCCATGAAGGATTTTTTATTTTATTTTATTATTCCCGCGAACCAAGATGAGTCAAGTCAAGTTATCATCCTTATTAGACATTCTCTGTTATCAGTCAAGTTCACCCTCGAGAGCATCTGGCCGCACCCTTTCGCCATGGCACGTGACCAAAAGAGAAGAGAGGTCGTTTCGAGGGGGGAGGGAAGGGTAATGTATTTGATTAAAGATTATAAGGGTACATGAATTTAAAAAAAAAATAATGAAGTGCACAGATAAATCATTTATAATAAACACTACAATATTACATATAAAAAGAAGATTTGTCAAATTTGATTTCATGCTGACTTTAAGTGATAAAAACACCTAACATGGCTACTTCTAACGGATTTAAATTGTCTGTTACTTTTTGCCAGCCCTCTCTTCTGGCTTTGGCAGACTTTGAGGTGTTCCCTGGCCTTTTGATTAAACATTAAAATTCCGAATAAACTTCGACTATTAGTTCTTGCCCTGCTGAGGAGAAAAACTGAGCGCGCTCGTTGGCCATGCTGGGCAGCCAATAGCAGCATTGCTGATCAATGTTCCTACTATCGATACATATCCCCTTTTAAACAGCGCATGAACGCGCAGTTATTTTAGATAACTCAATCCAGCGATACTAATCATAAACAACAGGTGTGTTCGAAGAACCCAATTAGCTGGATCATGATTAGCACGATGATATTATCTTGGATGTCTCATTTGATCTCAGATGTTTTAAGCAACGTACGAAGAACGGGCCCCAGGTTAGAGTCCTGCATGGGTTCGGGTACCCGCGAATTTTGCTCAAATGGGTGAGAAATATCCAACTGTGTCGGATACGAGTGCGGGTCGGGTCGGACACGGGGGAAACACGGTTCTAAACACGGGTTTAAAGGGATAGTTCACTTTGAAATAAATTTTTGATATGTTTTAGCTTACCTCAAGGGCATCCAAGATATAGGTGTCTTTGTTTCCGCAGTAGTTTCAATTTTGATATTTTTAGGTCAAACCGTTCTTGTCTGTCAGTCATATAATGCAGGTCGATGGTCACTGTATCAAAACACAAGCACAAAGTCCAAATTAAAACAATTCCCCATCGTCCAAATGAAACAATTCCCCATCGTAAGTACACATTGATGGCCTAAGACACGAAACGAGCGGTTTGTGTGAGAAAACGAACAGTATTTATATCGTTGTTGTCTCTTGAAAACAGCACACGTCCAAATGATCTGACGGCGCGGGCGGGTATAGATGTATACACTAGATGTCGCCTTCGCTACTGCAGTTCATTGGAACGAAACCGTAGCCTAGGCGACATCTATGTATATATCTATACCCGCCCGCGCCGTCAGATCATTTGGACGTGTGCTGTTTTCAAGAGACAACAACGATATAAATACTGTTCGTTTTCTCACACAAACCGCTCGTTTCGTGTCTTAGGCCATCAATGTGTACTTACGATGGGGAATTGTTTCATTTGGACGATGGGGAATTGTTTTAATTTGGACTCTGTGCTTGTGTTTTGATACAGTGACCATCAACCTGCATTATATGACTGACAGACAAGAACGGTTTGACCTAAAAATATCAAAATTGAAACTACTGCGGAAACAAAGACACCTATATCTTGGATGCCCTTGAGGTAAGCTAAAACATATCAAAAATTTATTTCAAAGTGAACTATCCCTTTAAAACAATCACATGCAAACCAAAAAATATAGGCTATGCATATTTTTAGGAACACATCTACAAAAATATGCCTGTATTTCAAGTTGATAAAATCATTTAAAATCCACATCAGTTTATTTGTGCCCACGCGCCACGCCCTCCCAGGATCTATAACGTATAGGCTACTTTCACTTTTAAAAATTCCTCATAACGGCGCGCGCGCAATCTGCTTATTGCAGTCGTGATGGATGCTGAGGAGTTGAAGAAAAGAATAGCTAGTGGAGACTGTAAAGTTGTCGACAATACATCATCAAAAATCAAGTCCAGTGTGTGGGAGAAATTTGGAGTTATCTGAAGAAAATATTGTGAAAGGCTTTGCTGCATTTTCGTGTTGGATAGCCGCAAATGTGGAGCTTCATCGCTGAGGAAGCACGCAGAAACTGTGGTAACAAACTATGGGGTTCCATTTGTGCCAAAAATGAGTCGACTGCTTTGTGCTTTGTACTACACATTTGTCCTTGTCAACAGCCATTGTCTAGTTGTTCGAAAAAATTGGTATATGTTGATGTGTGTGTTTTCTGTTTATGTCGATTTGTTCTGTCGTCCTTACTGTATTGATCCTCCTTTTTCAGAAAAATTAGTATGTTGATGTGTATGTTCTTCGTTTATGTCGATTTGATCTGTTGTCCTGTCATCTTGTCTTCTGTACTTGAACTGTAAGTTATGCCGCGTTCCAGGCAACCTATAACCTGTGTTTTTCCAACTGTAACTGGGAGTACATCGATCTAGTACGAGTTCACGGGTGGGAAGTCACGGGTTTGACTGCTGTTCCAGTGCACTTTCACGGGTATAAGGTTGGAAAAACACGGGTTACAGGTTGCCTGGAACGCTACAACGTCGTGAGTCGTGGTTTGAAGTCGTGATTTACGTGCTCAAAAACCTGCCTGGAATGCAGCATCAGTCCTATAGCCTACTATCGTCCTGTTCATGTCGTCTTAACTGTCGTCCTGTTCAGTCATATTAACTGTCGTCTTGTTCTGTCGTCTTAACTGTCGTCCTGTTCAGTCATATTAACTGTCGTCCTGTTCTGTCGTCTTAACTGTCGTCCTGTTCATGTCGTCTTAACTGTCGTCCTGTTCAGTCATATTAACTGTCGTCTTGTTCTGTCGTCTTAACTGTCGTCCTGTTCAGTCATATTAACTGTCGTCCTGTTCTGTCGTCTTAACTGTCGTCCTGTTCTGTCGTCTTAACTGTCGTCCTGTTCAGTCATATTAACTGTCGTCCTGTTCTGTCGTCTTAACTGTCGTCCTGTTCAGTCATATTAACTGTCGTCCTGTTCAGTCATATTAACTGTCGTCCTGTTCTGTCGTCTTAACTGTCGTCCTGTTCAGTCATATTAACTGTCGTCCTGTTCAGTCATATTAACTGTCGTCTTGTTCTGTCGTCTTAACTGTCGTCCTGTTCAGTCATATTAACTGTCGTCCTGTTCTGTCGTCTTAACTGTCGTCCTGTTCAGTCATATTAACTGTCGTCTTGTTCTGTCGTCTTAACTGTCGTCCTGTTCAGTCATATTAACTGTCGTCCTGTTCTGTCGTCTTAACTGTCGTCCTGTTCAGTCATATTAACTGTCGTCCTGTTCTGTCGTCTTAACTGTCGTCCTGTTCAGTCATATTAACTGTCGTCCTGTTCTGTCGTCTTAACTGTCGTCCTGTTCAGTCATATTAACTGTCATCCTGTTCTGTCGTCTTAACTGTCGTCTTGTTCGAACTTCCCGGATTAATAACTCACACACATTGTTTATACACTGTACACTTACTGTCGCCAAATTCAGTTCACACTTCACTGCTGTCCTTTTGGTTATACTACAACACTTATTTAAAAAAAAAATATATATATATAGCCTATATATATATATATATATATATATATATTTTATTATTATTATTGTATAGACCATTGTAAATATATCATTTTGATTATTTTTATTATGAAAAATATTCAATAACTTTACTGTAAATCACTGTATTGTTGCCAAAATCAGTTCACACATCACTGCTTTCCTGTTGGTTATACTACAACACTTATTTTGGGAAAATGTATTTTTGCATATTTTTTATAATTTTTATTTATGACAAATATTCAATAACTTAACTGTAATTCACTGTATTGTTGCCAAATTCAGTTCACACATCAGTGCTGTCCTGATACAACACTTATTTTGGATAAATATATTTTTACATAATTTTTATGATTTTTATCAAACCCCACTGGCCGGGATAGTAGGCTTTACAAATATTTATTTTGTTAAAAAAATATTCTATATTCTAAAACCTTGTTGAATTATATTAGAGTAGCCTAGTAGTTCCATAGTTCATTCTTGTTCATTTTCTGTGAACATCATTGTTATTCACGTTTCTTCATTCGGATCCATTTGCTATCCATTCTGAATAAACAAACAACGCATGTGTTTACATTTCGTCCTTAAGAATAAAATGAATGTGCAGCAATTTGTACAAATAGAGGCTATAGCCTCTATAGAGTTATACGTATTTGTTATAACAAATGCAACAATGCAAAAATCAATGCATGTGTCACTGGATTTACAAATGCACATCTTGCTTGTTGCACGCACACATATTATGTCGAAATAACGGAATATTATGTTGAAATAACATTATTATTAATAATAAATCTTTAAGAATATTTGATTGAATGTTGAATGTGCTTGTTCAATTTAATAAAATACTTTATTGTGATAATTAAAATAATTGAATATTAAATATTAGGCTAAGTGGCTAATGTTGCTCATTTATTAATAGTATTTATATACTGGTATAATAGGCCTATATCTAGCACCCCCTCAGCACCTGCGTTAAAAAATTATCTGGCGCCGCCCCTGAAGTTATGATGTCCCACGTATTAAAAAATGGTCAGGTTTAAATCAGGCTCGGGCTCATACGGGCTGTTTCATCCAAACAGGGCAGCAGTGATAAACAGGACAGCAGTGATGTGTGAACTGAATTTGGCAACAATAAATACATTTTCATAAATAAAAAACATAAAAATGATGCAAAAAGATAGTTATGTCGTTAAAACGACATCTTTTTCTCATAATAACGAGATGTTATGTCATTAAAACGACATATTTGCTTGGCCTTATAAGGACATGTGTAGTCATGTACAAAATATGCCTTTATCCACATAAAATTGATAGCCAATCATGTCTTTATTATACATCTACTTTCAAAAAGCTGAAGAAATAGCAGCAGTTAGTTCTGTTAGATGTGTTTTGACTACTAATTATATCTCTAGGTAATGAAGATAGCCTATTAACAAAAATAAATCTTATATATAATATATTAGCCTATATAAAAAAACTTATAGGCCTATATAAAATATATATATAAAAAAAAGGGCCTCATTGATTAATTTTGCCTGATTGGGGGCTGCTACTATTTGCTTAAGCTTTTTGAACGTAGAAGTGTGATAAAAGCGTGATAGGCTATCAATTTTATGTGGATAAAGGCATATTTTGTACGTGACTACACATGTCCTTAGGCCAAGAAAATATGTCGTTTTAACGTCATAACATCTCGTTATTATGAGAAAAAGATGTCGTTTTAACGACATAAGATCCCGTTATTACGAGAAAATATGTCGTTTTAATGACATAAGATCTCGTTATTACGACATAATTGAGGGGAAAAATAATATGTATATGGCAGCAATGCGTCACCGTAGTAGGATAACCAAAAGGACAGCAGTGATGTGTGAACTAAACTTGGCCACAGTACAGTGTATTACAGTGAAGTTATTGAATATTTTTCATAATAAAAATCATCAAATTTATACATTTAAAATTGTATATAGAAATAAAAATATATTTTTCCCAAAATAGGCTAAGTGTTGTATATAACCAACAGGACAGCAGTGATGTGTGAACTGAATTTGGCAACAATACAGTGAATTACAGTGAAGTTATTGAATATTTTTCATAATAAAAATCATCAAAATTATACATTTACAATTGTCTATACAATTAAATATATATATATATATATATATATATATATATATTTATTTATTTATTTATTTTTTTAATAAGTGTTGTAGTATAACCAAAAGGACAGCAGTGATGTGTGAACTGAATTTGGCGACAGTACAGTGTACAGTGTAAAAACTCATGAGTTAATCCGTTTGAACAAGACGACAGTTCTAACAGAAAGACTCGGGAGAATTATTTCAATAAACCATACATTTATTGACAGCTCAGCAAGCTGATAATATACAAAGTCATTTGGCGTAGGCCCCGTCCGTAGTGCATAATCTGAGGGTATCGGATCTGCAATTCCTGCCTGAAGACGAAGGCAGGGGCGCAGCCGACCCCCCCGGGAGGTATGGACAGGACCATCCTGGTGGTGGTGGGGAGGATGGGGGTAATCGTCGCTTCAGTATCTGCGAACTCAAACATGTGTAAGTACCGAGCTTTTATACAATGAGCCTACGAATATGATTGGATAGAAGTGAAGGCAATAGGTGACATAGTAATTGAGTCTTCCCGGCAGAACATATGCTAAAGCTTTCATTTCAGACGACAGAACAGGACGACAGTTCAGACGACAGAACAGGACGTCAGTTAATATGACTGAACAGGACGACAGTTAAGACGACAGAACAGGACGACAGTTAATATGACTGAACAGGACGACAGTTAATATGACTGAACAGGACGACAGTTAATATGACTGAAGAGGACGACAGAACAAGACGACAGTTAAGATGACTGAACAGGACGACAGTTAAGACGACAGAACAAGACAACAGTTAAAACTACAGCACAGGACGACAGAACAAGACGACAGTTAAGATGACTGAACAGGACAACAGTTAAGACGACAGAACAAGACGACAGTTAAGACGACAGCACAGGACGACAGAACAATACGACAGTTAAGATGACTGAACAGGAGGACAGAACAAGACGACAGTTAAAACGACAGTTAACCCTTTCGCACGTACGATCACACCAGTGTGATCAGTCTAGGTTGGTCCCTGGAGCATACGATCACACCGGTGTGATTAAGAACGGTCAGTGCATCACGTGATCAACTGCTAAATTCAAATGTGCTTTCACGCGTTGGCTGGCGCTGAGCCAGAGACAGGCGCGCTCAGAGCTGTCATATATCACCACTTTTCAGTGTTTTCAACCACATAATGTTTATTTTAGGTTTCAGACATATAAATTCACATAAGTACTAAAAAAACAATACATTTAGAGTTTGTAAAATACACACTTATGTCTATGGAAGAGGCAATTATAATCATTTCCATTATAATTACGTTTTATTCAGATACACATTGTGTAAGTAACTTTAAAGTTTACTCTATTCTTCTCTCAGTTCACCAGCCACTTACTTTTATGTATTTCAGGAGAAATGGCTGAATTCACGTGTTGTAAATAAATCCAACAGATCCGATTCTCTGAACTGCGTCTGCGGCACAAACTAACATGGCGGCGCCCATCGAGCATACAGCTCAACTAGCGCGATCGTTATAAAGGTGTTTAAACAACAAAACACTTCCACTTGCATATATTTGACAATTGGAATATCAGATATTTCATCCAAAAGCTAACAAATTTGTGAATATTTTGAATTAAAAAGGAAAACTGACATAAAGGCAGATCATCATTCATTCAGCGTGACAAGCAATGACGTGCATAGGCGTAATTCTATGGGGGGACAGGGGGACACGTCCCCCCCAATATTCAAAGAAGGACAATTTGTCCCCCCCAATATTTGATCATACTGTATGATTATCAAGTCAAGTCAAGTCAAGTTTATTTATATAGCGCTTTTCACAACACAGGTTGTATCAAAGCAGCTTCACAGTAATAAATTAGAACAATACATCAATGTTTGTTTCTAGTGGAACGTCTACGTTTGGTAATGCTGATCAATAGTATCGTTGATTGATTAATTCAATTAAATATCCCCAAATATCCCCAACTGAGCAAGCCAAAGGCAACAGTGGCAAGGAACCGAAAAACTCCATCAGGTGACCTAATGGAGAAAAAAAAACCTTGGGAGAACCCGGGCTCAGTCGGGGGCCAGTTCTCCTCTGGCGTTTATGAACTAGAGGTCGGATTTAACTGTAGGATTAAAAGTATTATATGAATGCCTGGCTGAAGAGATGCGTCTTTAATCTAGTTTTAAACTGGGAGAGCGAGTCTGAGCAACGAACAGTATCCGGAAGACTATTCCAGAGTTTTGGTGCTAAATGTGAAAATGCTCTCCCTCCTTTGGTGGACCTAGATATCCTAGGTATGACCAAAAGCCTCGAATTTAGTGACCTTAAAGAGCGCGATGGATTATAGGGCGATAGAAGATCCGTTAAATAGACTGGAGCTAAGCCGTTTAGGGCTTTATAAGTCAGTAGCAATACCTTGTAATTAATACGGGACTTAATAGGTAACCAATGTAGAGATGATAAAATCGGTGTTATATGATCATATTTTCTTGATCTAGTTAGAACTCTAGCGGCGGCATTTTGGACTAACTGTAGCTTGTTTATTGAGGATGCAGGACAACCGGCTAATAACGCATTACAGTAATCTAGTCTCGAGGTCATGAATGCATGAACTAACTTTTCTGCATCAGAAACAGATAGCATATTACGTAGCTTAGCAATGTTTCTAAGGTGGAAAAAGGCTGTTCTTGTAACATATGAAATATGATTTTCAAAAGACAGGTTGCAGTCTAATATAACACCCAGGTCTTTTACTGTAAAGGATGAAGTAACAGGACATCCTACTATGTTAAAGTTGTATTGTGAGAGGTTTTGTGGGTGGTTTTTTGAACCGATAAGTAGTACCTCTGTCTTGTCTGGATTTAATAAAAGAAAATTATGCGTCATCCAATCTTTTATATCTTTAACACACTCTGTCAATTTGGATAATTTAGCGTTTTCATCTGGCCGTGATGAAATATAGATTTGAGTGTCATCAGCATAACAATGGAAACTAATTCCATGTTTCCTTATAATATTTCCAAGTGGCAGCATATATATTGAGAATAATAGAGGGCGGTTATGATAGATTTTTCTCCATTTAAATAAACAAAATGGTAGCGGTCAGATAAATACGATCTAAACCAGCTTAATGCTTGTCTTTGAACACTAGTATAATTTTGTAGTCGATCTAAGAGTATTGTATGATCTATAGTATCGAACGCAGCACTAAGATCAAGTAAAACTAATATTGAGATACAGCCTTGGTCAGAAGCTAAAAGTAAATCATTTGTGATTTTAACGAGCGCAGTTTCAGTGCTATGATGCGGCCTGAACCCAGACTGAAACTTTTCATAGGTGTCATTTTCTTGTAAGAAAGAGCCCAGTTGAGCGGACACAACTTTTTCTAGTATTTTAGACATAAAAGGTAGATTTGAAATGGGTCTATAATTTACTAGATTATTCTGATCTAATTGTGGTTTCTTAATGAGAGGTTTTATAACTGCCAGTTTAAATGTTTTTGGAACATAACCTAAAGATAAAGACGAGTTAATAATATTGAGGAGAGGCTCTTCCACTACAGGTAACACTTCTTTCAATAGTTTAGTTGGTATAGGATCTAGTAAACATGTTGTTGTTTTAGATGAAGTAAAAAGTTTATTTAACTCTTTTTGTTCTATAGTTGTAAAGCACTGTAATTGTTCTTGCGGGGTGATAATTGAGGCTGAATTATAAGGCGCGATTGAGGATTGAACGTTTACAATTGTGGTTCTGATGTTTTCTATTTTCTCAGTGAAGAACTTCATGAAATCATTACTACTAAACTGTAATGGAATATTTTGTTCAGGAGACATCTGTTTATTTGTTAGTCTCGCCACTGTGTTAAATAAGAACTTAGGATTGTTATGGTTGTTTTCTATTAGTTTGCGTAGATGCTCAGCCCTGGCCGCTTTTAGGGCCTTTTTATAACGTGACATACTGTCTTTCCATGCGATTCTAAAGACCTCTAAGTTGGTTTGTTTCCATTTACGCTCTAAATTACGGGTTTCTCTCTTTAGAACACGCGTAGTATTGTTGTACCATGGTGCTTTACTTTTCTCTCTGACCTTTTTTAATCTAATGGGCGCAACAATATCCAATGATCCAGAGAGAATGGTGCTCATAGTGCTAGTTAATTCCTCAAGTTCATCTGTTTGTTTGGGTTCACTGAGCAGCTGAGACAGATCCGATAAGCTGTTTGAAAAATTATCTATGGTGGATGGAAGGAGTGTTCTGCCTAAACGATAACGCGGCGCAGCATGATATATTACAGGAGTACGTAATATGCAAGTTACCATGTAATGGTCAGTGACATCGTCACTTTGTGGAATGATATCTATATCGGTTAGATCGGTTCCATGTGATATAATTAAATCGAGTGTATGATTAAATCGATGAGTCGGTCCGGTAATGTTTTGCTTGACCCCAAAGGAGTTTAATAAATCAGTAAACGCAGCCCCTAACGCATCATTTTGATTATCTACATGGATATTAAAGTCTCCAACAATTAATGCTTTATCGAAGTTAACTAATAGGTCTGAGAGAAAATCTGCAAACTCTTTTAGGAAATCAGCGTAAGGCCCAGGCGGTCTATATACGGTAGCCAAGGCTAGAGATAATAGGGATGTTTTTCGAACATCTAAGAGCGTAACATTTAGTACAAGTACTTCAAATGAAATAAACTTATAACCCGTTTTCTGAGTAACATTGAGAAAATCTCTATAGATTGTTGCAACACCGCCGCCACGACCATTCAGACGGGGCTTGTGCTTATAGGAGTATCCTGATGGAGTAGACTCATTTAAACCGAAATAATCATTTGGTTTAAGCCAGGTTTCAGTAAGGCAAAGTACATCGAAGCTATTATCTGTGACTATTTCATTTACAATAACTGCCTTAGGTGTGAGTGATCTAATGTTTAGAAGACCTAGCTTTAAAAATTGTTTTTGATTACCAATAGCAACATTTTCTGGTTTAATAACAATTAGATTTTTTCTAGATCCTGCAGTAGATTTATGATTTGATCTCACTAAACGAGGAATAGACACAGTTTCTATGCAATGTTCTACACTATTTATATCAGTTAAATTGGTGCAGCAGAGACTATGATTTGGACTTTTGGTTACTAGTCAAAAGGTATTTAACATTTTGGAGATGTTATCTGACAGAAGATCCGATCCGAATCTGCTTGAGTGTAAGCCATCAGCACGGTAAAGCCTAGGACGCTCCCAAAACAGATTCCAATTATTTACAAAGAGAAGTTTCTGCTCATTGCACCATGACATTAACCATTCATTAAGCGCAAATAATCTACTAAACTTTTCATGACCTAGTCGGTACGTGGGAAGCGGTCCTGACACAATAATCGTTATATCAGGCGATGTGCTGCGTACCGTATCGATCAGATTCCTGAAGTCTTTCTTCAGAACCTCCGTCTGGCGCAGTCTGATGTCGGCCCCTCCCGCGTGCAGGACAACAGTTCCGACGCGCTCGTTCAAAATCTCGGGAACGTGAGCAGCGATTTCAGAAACACGAGCACCAGGAAAGCAGTGACTATGCACCTTACTTTTATTTAACGTAACGTGTACGTGTCGAACGATGGAATCGCCGATGATCACAGCATCGCGTTCTGTTTCGCGAAGAGGGGAGAAGCGGTTTTGTGTGGATATCTCGAAAACCGGGAGGGTCGGAGAGAGTTTTCTTGGTCTAGACCTGGCTCGCGTCTTCCGCTGCGGAAAAATCCAGGCTTCGTGATGGCATGTTGGAGCCGGAGTGAACGAGACCATGGCTGATCGCGACCTCGACGTTCGGGACCGATGTTGAGGAACGCACGGAGTAGACGAGGTTGGAGTCAGCGGGTTAGTAACATTAATCTCTGATTTGTGTGCCTCGGCACGTGATGTTTCAAGAGCTAACCGCCGGTCTATCAGCTCGGCTTTTCTTACTAAAAGGTCGTGGATCTGTTTCTCAACAGCTTCCAGCTCAGACTGCACCGCGTGCAGCTCAAATGTGTCCTCACCTGCACCAAAAGGTAGACTACTTACATTTGATATATTCGCCATTTTAACAAATGGACAGTAAGTTAAGTTAGCAACGACGCTACCAGTGGTGCTATCAATATTAATACTAATTTATGGCTTAAGTCTTGGATATAATCCGTCTTTTCAGTGGTACGGGTGTAGAGTAGACGCACGATAGGCGAAAAAATGTTTGTTTGTAAATGAGTGCGGAGAAGACGCGTTCAGCCGTGATCCACGGACGTAACCTATAAGAGTATCCAGCGTTGGATCACTAGGCTTGAGACGCGTCTGCTCAACAATCCACGTTATAACTATGAGGTGAGGAAAAGTAGAAAATGTTCGTTGTAAGTGAGTTTAAAGAGAAATCAAGAATTCAAGAAATCAAGATTATGCGGGCAATTATCGATGTGATTGCAAATATGTCTTTCTTTCCAGCTCCAAAAATATAAAATCCCGGCCGGTTCATTTCCCAAATCCATTCGTCTGGCCTTACACTATACACTATTAACAAAACCTATTTCTCCTGAAATCCATGTCATGTTTTCCATATACCTTTAGTAGCTCATGCACCGTCAGTGACGTGAGTTAGGAAAAACCAAACAGAAGAAGAGTTAGGAGCGCGAAATCTGACAGACATTTGGCACATATCTATGAATGGTAAATATCCTGTATTAGGCTGACATAATCCCTTAGATAACGACCAGGAGAATTTCAATAGAATTTCGAATTGTAGAATTTGTGAATTACGACTGTAATACTATACAGATTGTATGAATGGGAGGGACTATTGACAAGCTAGCCGACAGCTAGCTAACGTTACTGTATAAACGCTAGCATGTAGCCTGGTTTTAAAGCAAACTGGGATAGCGGTCAGTGACAGGCTTGTCAAATGTACTGTACCAAACCCAGTTTTGACAGCTAACGTTAGCGTTTTGGGCCACGTTCATGTTCTCCGAATTGGGTTATTATCTAGCAAGTTATTTTAGACTCCTGCCATTTGTTCTTTCTTACTTCACCATTTTCATCCCTTTGGAATTGCGTTGCTGTTATATTTCACAGTAGTGGCCAAAAATGAACAAGAGAAAAACTGCAGCAGCTGACATCCGTAATTTCTTTGGAAAGAAAAAGAAAGTAAGTTTCTGGAGATTTTAGGCATTTTTAACAGAGAAGTAATTAATTTAATGTTCTAAGGTACAGGACACCAGACTGACATTAATAGCTCTTAACTGACATTCATTGTGAGTGAATGTAACGTTATAGGGTAAGATGTGGTAACAAGCCACCCCTAAGAACAATGTTTAATTGCTGAAACAAAAAAGCAAAGTTTAGAGGAAAAAGAATATGTGGATCATGGCCATTCTTATGAGAATTATGAAGGGAAAAAGATGTTTCGATTTTTAGAAAATGTGATTTTTTTTAAGTATTGGAATAATCTCTAGACCAGTGGATTATTTAAGGCTGTCATAATTGTGCATTCAAAACAAAGATATAGCTCTACTTATTGAAATGTTTTAAAAATATGAAACAATTACATAAATTTATAACAAAATAATTTGATGGGAATATCTACATAAATTGTCATTAGACAAAGGACAATTTTAATTGTGCATGATCAGTGCCAGCCAGGGAAAGTGTTGTGGGATAAAATTGGTGACATGTTGTGGGAAATAAATGTGAAATAAGGGGGGGGGGGGGGTTGTTACCCCCGGGGGCTCTTACCAAAATATGTTTGGTTGAGTGACAAATGGTATACTGTAGATACTTAAGCAAAAATGAACAAGGAGTTGTAGTAAATGGCCAAATATAACATGGCTAAGAGCTATTCTTAGCATGATGCATCATGGAGCGTCTGGATACAGCATTTAGCTCTGGTATATTGGCCATATATCACGAAACCCTGAGACACCTCATTGCTGTAATAAACCAGTTTCCATAACAAATAGTGCATTAAAAATAGATAACATATCATACCTGTGGTATACAGTCTCTTATACCACAGGTTTAAATCAGCCAAATAGCACTCAGGATTCAAACCACCCGGTTTATGTAACAAAATAGCACTTTGGACCTGTTTAGTGCAACTTTTTATGGTTGTCAATGTTAGGTGATGTATTGTGTAGCCTACTGTCTTATAGTACAGTACAGGCCAAAAGTTTGGACACCTTCTCATTCAATGCGTTTCCTGTATTGTTATGACTATTTACATTGTAGATTCTCACTGAAGGCATCAAAACTAGGAATGAACACGTGGAATTATGTACTACTTAACAAAAAAGTGTGAAATAACTGAAAACATGTCTTATATCCTAGTTTCTTCAAAGTAGTCACCCTTTGTCACCCCTCTTGGCATTCTCTTGATGAGCTTCAAGAGGTAGTCACCTGAAATGGTTTTGGCCTGTACTGTATATGTTTGCATCATTCAGATTTATCTGAATGTAAAATGCGCAAAATGTAAAAATACCAGATCATTATCACATATCAGAAAGTTTTTATGTTACTCATTTTGAATTACAGGTAGTGCAGAGTGACTTCAGTGTAGGTGACAGCAGGCAGGAAGAACAGGTAGCAACAGAAGAGCTTGGAAATACCCCAAATGAGCCAGACGTCCAGACAAGAGTAGATGAGAACAGGCTAGATGAACAGGCATCAGCAGAGGAGCTAGGACATACCCCGAACCAGCCAAATGTCAAGACCATCCCAACACAAGTTCTTGCCGACAAAACTCTGTCTTTCCAGGAGAGGTGGTTCCGTGAAAATCCCTGGCTACATTACTGCCCAATGCGCAAGGCAGTTCTGTGCTTTTACTGCTGTAGGGCATTCAGAGGCAAAAAGCCAAAAATTACTACAAAGGCTGACTCTGCATTTATTAATGTTGGATTCAAGAATTGGAGGAAGGCTGTTGAAAAATTTGAAAATCATGGGAAAAGCCAGAGCCATAAACATGCAGTGACCACGTACAAACATGAAGCCCAACCAATCACTGCAACATTATCTTGTGCACAAAAGAAACAACAAGAACAAGCCAGGGAAAACCTTTTGAAGATAGTTGGTGGCATACAGTATTTGGCGAGGCAGGGCAATGCTTTTAGAGGTCATGAGCAGAAGCTGGCCTCCTGGCTTGCAGGGAAACAGAATTTTACAAGTCCAATGATCCAAAACGAAATACTTCAGATAATAAGTAACTCTATTATCAAAGAAATAGCACAGGAAGTACAACATTTGCCTGTAGTGTAATATTCTTTGATCATTGATGGAACTCAAGATATTGCTGGGATAGAGCAAGAGTGCATATGCTCCGACTGAACTTGCCCATCTCACAGTTGAGAGGGCAGACATACGATGGTGCAGCCAACATGTCCGGTAAGGTACAGGGAGTACAGGCTCTCTTGAGAAGGGAGCAACCTCTGGCTCCATATATCCACTGTGGTCCACACTGCATAAACCTTGTGGCACAAATGACTATTTCAGCTTCATCGGTTGTCAGGAACTCGCTCGACGCGGTCAATGAATTAGGAAGCTTTTCTAACCAGTCTGGAAAATTTAAATCAATTTTCAGTGAAATAGCTCAATCTAATAGTGTTTGGTTACAGACATTTCAGTAATCAACTGTTTGGTTACAGACATTTTTCAAAATATCTTATTTTGTGTTCAGCAGAAGAAAGAAATTCTTACAGGTTTTAAACAACTTGAGGGTGAGTAAATGATGACAGAATTTTCATTTTTGGGTGAACTATCCCTTTAAATTCAGCTTTGTGACTTAATAGCCTGTATGCTGATGCTGTAATCATTACAGGGTGAGTATACGTTGGTTTGACGATCAGATGTAATACAATTCCTTGTTGTGTTATACAATTTGCCTTTGGCTAAGCCACACCCTAGAATGTAGATTGACCAATCACAGCGCAGCCAAGAACGTACTCCGACAGAGGTCCGACACTTTTTCACAGCGTTCCATTGACTTTAACGCAGGCGTCTCATATTTTTGGTCTCGGTAGGCTATTACCGTCGTAGTTTTATCATAAATATGTTTAAACGTTGTGCCTGGGGCATTTAACACTGATACGCGTTTCCCAGAGAGGTTGGAGGGGGGTGTCCGTTTTTTTCCCTTCCCAAAACCTAAGTCAAATCCTGACAAGTGTCGTCTTTGGATTAAACTGTGTGTGTGGACGTCCTCACAGTCAGCTAAACTCCTCAAGAATCAACAAGCACACTTTTGTGTGCTCTAAGGTAAATTTTGCTTTTAACCTTACTGTGAAGTTATACTAGTTAGACAGTTTTAGGTTATGATTTCGGTTCTCTACCCTAATTAATGAAGAATCAAGGTCCTAGTAGCAAGCAAGCTTAGCGATAGTTTAGTTATCACGTAAGTTAAGTCAGGATTGTATGTTTTGACTAGCGGCTGGATGTTAGCTAACTTTGTTATTCAAGATACAAACACATAACGTTAACGTTATCCTATCTTGAATAACAACGTATCTTGAATAACAAAGTTAGCTAAAACAAACAGCATAAAACTGTCTAACTAGTGTAACTTCACAGTAAGGTTAAAAGCAAAATTTACCTTAGAGCACACAAAAGTGTGCTTGTTGATTCTTGAGGGGTTTAGCTGACTGTGAGGACGTCCACACACACAGTTTAATCCAAAGACGACACTTGTCAGGATTTGACTTCGGTTTTGGGAAGGGAAAAAAACGGACACCCCCCTCCAACCTCTCTGGGAAACGCGTATCAGTGTTAAATGCCCCAGGCACAACGTTTAACCATATTTATGATGAAACTACGACGGTAATAGCCTGCCGAGACCAAAAATATGAGACGCCTGCGTTAAAGTCAATGGAGCGCTGTGAAAAAGTGTCGGACCTCTGTCGGAGTTCGTTCTTGGCTGCGCTGTGATTGGTCAATCTACATTCTAGGGTGTGGCTTAGCCAAAGGCGAATTACAAACATTTGGACTCTGACTTTTATTTTATTTTGATTTAAAAAATGTGTGCATGCGCCAACACAAAAAGTCCCACAGCTGTCCCACCCAATGTGTGATTGACAATTTCGCCCTTGATGACGCGTCACCATGGAAACCATAAAGTGACAAGTTCTAAATAACGGTCACCTTGAAAAACTCACGCTGGAGTGTCAGCCAGAATATTTTAAACTTACGTGTGAAAGGGTTAAGATGACTGAACAGGAGGACAGTTAAGATGACTGAACAGGACGACAGTTAAGATGACTGAACAGGACGACAGTTAAGATGACTGAACAGGACGACAGTTAAGATGACTGAACAGGACGACAGTTAAGACGACAGAACAGGACGACAGTTAATATGACTGAACAGGACGACAGTTAAGATTACTGAACAGGACAACAGTAGGCTAGGACTACAGTTCAAGTACGGAAGACAGAACAAGAAGACAAGACAATAGATCAAATCGACATAAACAAAGAACATACACATCAACATATAGCCCACAAATTTTTCTGAAAAAGGAGGATCAATACAGTAAGGACGACAGAACAAATCGACATAAACAGAGAACACACACATCAACATATACCAATTTTTTCAAACAACTAGACAATGACTGTTGACAAGGACAAATGTGTAGTACAAAGCACAAAGCAGTCGACTCATTTTCGGCACAAATGGAACCCCATACTATCGAACAGTATTTTTCAAATTTAACACTGTTAAGTATGTGTGGTGTGCAGGGCGTGTTTGAACCCAAAATTGTCAGATGTAGGCTAGACGAATTGCGTGGCAGATATAGTGTTGTAGCCGCGTCTGTTCGATTGGTAAAATGTTATAAGGCTACTCAGTTTTGTGGTAACGTTTGCCATGTTCTTCGTGTACCGGCCTTTTGACAGCTTCGGCTGAAGTTGTCCTTGTATTAATTGTCGTGTAATAACTTCTGTATGACCTGGCAATAAACATTTTTGTAATTGTGTCTATAATGTGATAGTCTAAACTGATTTTATTTCGGGTGCGGGTCGGGTATTGGTTCTATTTTAAGCGGGTCGGGTCGGGTGCGGATTTTAATTATTGCTGATTTCAGAAAATGGGTCGGATGCGAGTTTACAAAATTGGAACCGTGCAGGACTCTGCCCCAGGTGTTTATCGTTTAGAGTTTCTGTCTGTTAGTTTGTCAGTTCACGTCAATGTGTGTGTTTGTGTTATAATTTCCCTGGACGCATTTCCTTGTGGATGAATTAAAGACTTTGTATGTGCTACTACTTTGCATGTTCAACTTTGTATGTTCCATGTGCAACAACATCACTATGGAAATTTTGATGGCAGTAGGCTAGGCCTACTCAAATTCTTTGGTTTCCAAAACCTCATAGCAACTCATGTTTAAATTCCGGACTAATGTCAATCAAACCAATGGTACATATTTTGTTTTAGAAAAATGTATTCAGAATTAAAGGAAAGGTGACCTTTTGCCTGTTTTCACCTGCTAAATTATCAGACCCATGCAGAACGCATGTTTCTAAAGTTGCCTGTGCAGGAAGCGATCGACTTAGAGGTCAGATGTCTGCATTTGTAATAAGCAAGAATTCCGTCTACTCTACCAACAAACACATGACTGTTCTTCACAGTGAATGCGAGAAACCATTATAGAGAACCATTTATGAGACTGGAAAGCTTTGTAAGCTTTATTGTGACATTTCAAACACACTAGTTTGCAATAGCGAAAGGAAAACAATGAGAAGCAAACTAATGACCTTGCTGACATGCAGCTATTGTTCCAGAGCAGGTGCCTTAGCTATTTATTCTGAAACATGATCCCAACACAGTTATGGAGAACTTGCTCACCACCATTATTATAGTATCCGTCTCAGCGACCACTGATGGCTCAATGCATCACTGCCTTTAAACACCTCTCACACAAATATTTGAAGGATTTATGGCTATTCAAGCAGTTTTGGATATGGTCATTTAAAATAAAAAAATAAAATCTTCTATGCTAAATTAAATTGTTTATTCGTCTTCTCAAATAAATCCAGGTTTATAACTTATTTATAGAACTGTTGTATAAAAGCAATATCCAATATTCATATTTATCTTCCTTTTTTTTTCAAATGTATTTCAGATCATTTTTTATTTGATTCATGTGCAATTATATCTGTTTATTTATTTATTTATTTATTTTCTTTCTTGTCTAGACCAGTGATTCCATTGCACTGTGATGTGCTCCTAATGACAAAGATGCATATGTTTACCCGAGGAGGTTCACTCCTTCAAATATTAGGATTTCACTTGGACAGAAATGAGTTAACCAAAATAAAAACATAAAAATCATGTATTAAGTTTATAATGTCAGTGTATATAAAATCATATGGGTGTGAAATCTATCCCACAAGTTATTTTATGCCTAAGAAAACACATTGACAGATACATATTTAAACCCCATTGTAACTGCATTTCTGTCACTATTGTTTTTGTGTTTGTTTGAATTGATGCTGTTAACAATAACTTTCAATAGAGATCAGCTTGACTTATTTAACCTGTAATATTCATTGAATAGAACATTGGGTTTCCCTGCAGTATTCACCTTATTCCGCCCCGCCCACTTTTACTTCTGTCCAGTACTTCCGTTGTAAACCAACTTCCGGTTTAGCGGACCCTCATTCAATTTCGAGGAGAACTGCAGAGAAGTCTCACTGATAAAATGTCACATAAGATAAGCTAATTTGTGCCAAATGTGCTATGTACGTGTGTACCAAGCGTGCTGCACAAGCCCTGAAAAGTGAAGCCAAAATGTCTCGATCGCCCCCCGGTGGCTGGTCCTAGTATAGGTCATAAGCCCCGCCTCCCTGTGTTATTCAACGGGACGTAAGATCAACTAAACAATTAAATTACACTTCAAATATCTTTTTTCCAAAGGTGGTTTCTTTCATTTGCTGTCATTTTTATCTCACTGATGTAAGTTCAAGTGTCTGTTTCAAAAATAAGTTGGTTTTTAGTTAATTACGTGATTCGGTGGTGTAACCTCATGATTGACAGCTGTGATTGACAGGTTCTCCGAGCGAAGTAGTCACTGAAGCACCAACGGACATTTTTTTCGGGATCTTCGGAGGACTGAGGAGATTGTATTTACTTTGTTTTAACAAGCCTCTTGTCGTACTGCAATCAATTTTTTAAAAAGTGTGCAGAATCCACTCTCCCTGCGTGCGTTCAGCGAGAGTGAGGGCGGAGCGCTGATTTCGCGGCTTTACTTCCTGCTTACGACTGCGCAGGTCTGGTCCCGAGATCACTACTGCGCAGACTCAAGTTCCAATATGTCAGCGCCATATCGGGACTCTGGCGGCTTCAGTTCTCATCAATGGAAGAGAGCGAAGGGGCGTCGTCCATCTTTTTTTACAGTCTATGGTGTGTACCAACAGCACAGCAATGCACTGTTTCTCGGGGTAATTTTTAAACGACTTTAGGTGTTTATATGACCCGTCTGCCTGTCTGATCGCAGCCCGGCCGATGTGTAGTGTTTAGCCTACATTAGCCACAAACATCTAATGTTGTAATGGTCTCACTACAGGACACATACACATGCTATACCTTGTTTGAAAGCTATGGTCCTCTAGAATTCAGTCGCTGGATTTATTTTACAGCCATTACTTGTGTTAGAGATCAAACCATAAGAAATTGCAGCTAGCAGTTAGCTAAGCTAACGTTACCCTCTTGTTCATCTAGTTGAGGCTCTACTTTCTTTCACCAGTTCGTGGCTATTTTTTTCTCATCTGTTGACTATACACTGCAAATGTATCTGGTGATTAAGCAAACAAACTGTGGTGTAATAATGTTTCAAACTTTACATGTAGTAGTGTTTGTGCACATCTTCATAACTAAGTAATAGCTATTAGAAAGACACAGCTATTAAATAATTTGATTGTGGCATTGTTTCAAAAGCTTCAAGTGAAATGTACTTTAGTATGTTGCAGCAGTTGTTAATAACCATAGGCCAACGCATTTGGCTATAATAGTATAGTCTATCTACTTATATCAAGACAGATAACAGATTGGACCAGGGCAAACAAAGCGCTAAGTAGCTAAACCAGGAAGTGAGATTACGCGGATGGCGCCACCCAGTGCTACTTCCGGAATAAGGTGAATATAGATCAATATATAAGGGGCAGATTTTCTAACACCTTGCCCCAGCACAAACCTTCTTTTGGTGTTAAAAAGCTGCTGTCAGGGTTTACTAAATACACACAGTGAAAAATAGCGCTGAGTATTTTTGCGATTGACTTTATTGCATATGCATTTGTTGGTTTCCCTTTCAGACGCAAAATGTATGGGAGGCAAGCATTTAAATGAATCATATAGAAAATAGGGATGCCTACACGGTAAAATCCCGGACCGTTCGGTCAGCCCTGCACGGGACAATCTACCCTCGTGTCCCGCGGGACTTCGGTTTTGCCATTGAGTTTGCGCTGATCCTTTTAGTTTTTGCTTTAGGCGCCGTTCACATATCGCGCCTAAAACGCATAGAAAACGCTAGGCGGGCCGCGTTCTCCTTTTTCCAAAGCGCTAGGGCAGTTGCGCTCCGGAGGCGTCTGTCGTTGCTAAAGCAACCATCAGCTGCGCTCTGGGGTGCGTTTCCCGAAAGCATCGTTGGCCAACTATGGTCGCAAGTTCATCGCAATGTCCATTGAACTCTATTGGTAACGACGGAACTTGCGACCTAGTTGGCCAACGATGCTTTCGGGAAACGCACCCCTGGTTGGTTCTTGTCACGTGACCTACGGTGCGCTTGCGGCATTCTGAAAAGTTGAGAATTTTCTCCACTGCTGGGGACATCGTTAGTGCCAACCGGTCTCGCCTTGCACGAGACAGTGTTGATAGACTCATCTTTTTGCACAAGAATCTCCCAGTAGTGGATGAGTAAATAACATTGCACTTTGTATCCTGAATGCAGTATTTTTTTATTATATTATTTTGCTCTGCTTTTTTTTTTATTCAAAGCACAAGCTAATTTATGTTTGTTAAAGGTAAAAGTGCACTTTTTCTTTCACATTGATCACTTCATATACCAGTTATCAAGGATTGGAATTGGGATCCACTTGAATATTTTGAAGTGTGTTTGTTTACATTTTGTATTTCATATAAGTGATAGTTCAAGAGGTTGTATTACTTAGTGTTGTTCAGTACAGACTAGAGTGTTAATTTATTCCATACATTGATGTTCTTCTGTGACATTCTGTTTATGCTCATAAGAAAAATAAAACATATTTTTGGGATGAAATAGCAGTCTCTTTCTGCACAAAACATGTACCGAAACCGAACCGAAACCGTGGCCCAAAAACCGAGGTACGGACCGTACCGTGGGCTATCTGTACCGTTGCACCCCTAATAGAAAATAACTAGTAGATGGCCTACGCAAGCCGGTTTATGCCAAAAGAATAACACTTGACGATGTATGATGTAGGTGTAGCTTTGTACGCTTTGACGCCTCTCGCGGTTCAAACAAACAGGGCTGGGCAACCGTGTTCGTCATTATGTTATGCGTCAAGTTCAAGGGTTACTCCTTTGGCGTAAATCGATGTGTACGGCCGTCTGCCGGAAGCTACTTATTTTAGTCGATAAAGTTTTAAATATGGCTATTTTTCCTACACGAACACAATGCTTCACTTCAGAAGGCCTTTATTAACCCCCGGAGACACGTGGATCACTTTAATCATGAATGGGTGCACTTTGATGGACTTCCAAAGACATTCACAGCCCATTCACTCCCATTATAAAGCTTGGAAGAGCCAGGACATTTTTTAATATAACTTCGATTGTATTCGTCTGAAAGAATAATGTCATATACAACTATGGCTTCAGGGTGAGTAAATTATGGGCTGATTTTTTTTTATTTTTGGGTGAACTATCCCTTTAAGGAGTCCTTAAATTGATTCGACAATAAATGTAATAGATTTAATTAAGCTTTAATTTTCAGTTCTAATTCTGTAGCTTTTGGCAATGTTGAAGTTTTCAGCTCAAGTTTTCCCTTAAAAATATTACTTAAATGGGCGTGGAGGGCTGTGTGAAGAAGGGTGTGGTAGGGCAAGGCAGGAGAGGAAGAGGGGGGCGAGATACTGTCATCTGTCAGTGGCCCATGCCGACTCTCATTAAAAATCAGGGGTAAAACGTGAGGAAATGCAAGGTTTTTATAGCTGGCAAAGTTAAAGTCCAACGAAATACACTGACAACCGTCTGTTTTGTCCTTTTTAAAAGTAACTGAATGCCCGGCTACATGTATTAAATTAACCATTTGACGCGTGCAATCACACCACTATTATTAGAATGTTCAGTGCATCACGTGATCAACTGCTAAATTCATGTGCTTTTGAGGTTTGGCTGGCGCAGAGCCTGAGACGGTTGTGCTCAGCCCTTGACATATATCACAACTGTCATTCTCTAGTGTATTACTTGAGTAAATAGTACACACACACACACACACACACCTTTGTACTCTTAATCTAGCCTTTCATTTATTCCACACCCCAACAACGCCCCCTCATGGGCAGAAACAGACAAAAAAAAAAAAAACTTGCATCACAATAGTAATTGTAGAATTTTATTAACTTTAGTGACAACATGTTACAATGTTTACATGGTACAATGACTGGTAGGCTACTCATTGTATTATTGCTTAACACAATTTTCACAATTTCAATTCAGTTCTTGGGATTTGATTTCAATCTTGATTCAATATTGACTCTTTGGATAAATATTAGATAGGCTACAGTAGATAGACTACATGTTAATTTGTCTCAAGAAAAAATATATCTCACATAATGCTGTAAACATACAGAGAGCCCTATCAGCTGGTATCATTAAAGGTTAAAATTAACAAATTAAATTAGACCTAAATATAATGTGGTTATTATTATAACAATTATGTAATGACACAAATAAAAATATAATAAATATGTAATATAGTGCACATATTTAGCAAAATAATCCTATCTATAGCTATTATTTTCTAGTCATCTAACGTGCTATGGTCATTAAATGGCTTTCCTGAGGTAAATGTAACGTTCTGTGACATAATTGTTATCCTGCAGTTTTGTTGACCTATTTCAATATCACAGCAACATTTCCCCTTTTTTTCAATCAGGGATAAACTGCCTGAGTACTGTGAAAAGGCTACAGTAGAGTGATGTACAGTATGTTTGAGGTGCATTTTGATCCGTGACCCACACCTGATCGCCAAGTGAGAGCGTGTTCAGGTCATGCACTCGATGACGTTTGTTGAAATATCTCATGTCTGCACTTCTTTCCTCTCTTTCCCGAACACTTATGGTGGCACTATCAGGTAACAAATTGTCCAGTAGTCTAGGGAGGGTTGGCACCGTAGTATGGGCTGTACCCATTGTGAAGAGGAGTTGACCTGTATGACAGTAAAGCAAGGGAAGGATCTTGTGCTCTTTTGAGGAGTGTTTTTTACAGACTATACAGCCCACTCGGCCTCTCCATTGCTGCGTGGATGCTTCAGGCTAATGGTGACATGCAGGGCCGGAGTGGGGCCACTTTTCAGCCCGGGAGTTTCAGGCCCAAGACCGGCCCACTTTTTCCATGGTGGAATTCCAAATTAGCCCTTTTTTAAAATTGTATAAATGAAGCAACAGTTCAGCTCGTACTATTGTGTAGTTAGTATTAATACCATGGGTTAACAAATAATGTAAAGGTTAAATAATAATTCACTTAGACTTTATAAGAAGCAAAAGAAGCAATTGCAACTTTTTCACACAATTCTGACGTTATATTTCGCAATTCTGACTTTATATTTCGCAATTCTGACTTTATATTTCGCAATTCTGACTTTATAACACGCAATTCTGACTTTATATCTTGCAGTTCTGACTTTATAAGCAATTGCGACTTTATTTCACACAATTCTGACTTTATAATTTGCAATTCTGACTTTATAACACGTTTTATGATTTTATATCACACAATTCTGACTCTATATCTGGCAGTTCTGACTTTATAAGCAATTGCGACTTTACATCACACAATTCTGACTTTATAATTTGCAATTCTGACTTTATAACACGTTTTATGACTTTATAACACGCAATTCTGACTTTATATCTTGCAGTTCTGACTTTATAAGCAATTGCGACTTTATTTCACACAATTCTGACTTTATAATTTGCAATTCTGACTTTATAACACGTTTTATGATTTTATATCACACAATTCTGACTCTATATCTGGCAGTTCTGACTTTATAAGCAATTGCGACTTTACATCACACAATTCTGACTTTATAATTTGCAATTCTGACTTTATAACACGTTTTATGACTTTATATCACACAATTCTGACTCTATATCTTGCAGTTCTGACTTTATAAGCAATTGCGACTTTATTTCAGGTAGTTCTGATTTTATATCTTGCAATTCTGACTTTATAAGAAGCAATTGCGACTTTATATCACGCAATTCTGACTCTTTATCTCACAATTCTTTATAACACGCAATTGCAACTTTATTTCAGGCAATTCTGACTTTATATCTCACAATTCTGACTTTTTAACACGCAATTCTGACTTTATTTCAGGCAATTCTGACTTTATATCTCGCAATTCTGAGAAAAAAAGTCAGAATTGCGAGATGTAAACTCGAGATAAAAAGTCGCAATTATCTTTTAAAATGTTTTATTCTGTGGCGGAAACAAAGCTTCCATAGCCTACCTCCTGGCCTCTTCCTCCCATCCATCCTCCCTGACGCGTACCGTTACGGCCGGCCCAGCTATCGGTAGGCGCCGGCGGAGCCGCGGTAGCCTCCCTAAGAAAACGTTTTGAAAAGACGGGCTATGGACCCAACCATTTCTATAGGAGGGGAGGGGAGAACTCCCTCACATGGTACAACCCATGCTGAGTTGCGCGCTGTGGTGGCAGAATGCGGAACTATGGAGTTAGAATCATGCCAAAACCTCACACACACACAAAACGTGTTTTACTCACACCCAACGATTCACAAACAAACTCAGTGTGGTTTGCAAATATAAAACATCACTCACAAACTAATGCATTTTGTTCTGCAAATAAAAAACATACCTATCAAACAAATACAGTATGTTTTACATATACAAAGAAACGTATTTCTTCAATGACAAAAATATCCTCCAAGTACAAACTCAAATCTTTCAAGTACAAAAAAAATCCTTCAAGTAAAAAAAAACCTTCAAGTACAAAACAAAATCCTTCAAGTACAAAACAAAATCCTTCAAGTACAAAACAAAATTCTACCAGTACAAAACAAAATTCTACAAGTACGAAAAACTGTCACGTGACTTTTGGCACTAATTTTCTGCCTTGCTGATCCACACACAAATGCCTTCAGATCCACACGCATGCTAGTAAACGGTCATGTAATTCGCACTCCACAACAGCAGGTGGCGCTGTTACCGACTTGCTTTAGCGCCGCCACGGACATGGAAAGAGAAGAGAAGAAGAAACGCTAGCGTGGGGGACGTTTTGAACATGATAGCTGTGTTCCAACGTGAAGGCTGCATTCTTCGAAGGACTGAATACTTCAAGGATGCAGCCTATATGCGTCCTTCTAAGGACGCACCATGTAGCCTTCGTAGGATTTCCTAATTGCGCAACCAGGTGCCAAGCAGCGGTGCGAGAGGACAGCTGCGAACCTGATAATTCATTTGATAGCCTAATTGAGTAAACAGCTATGGAGCCAGAATTGGCTTTTGTATTTTTTATGTTTTATATTTTACTGGAGGACATGGTGAGGATGTTTCAGCCCCGGCGCAGCCAGGTCATGTATTTTCGGTTTAGCCCGGTTTGAATATAAAACCCAACTGAATATAAAAAAGTCCAGTATTTCTCGCGCTCGTCACCGGCAGCTGTCACAGTTGCCAGGAGACAAGAACAATCCTCCGTAGGCTAGACCGGTCCGAGCACGTCAGATGCGCCCTTTGTATAGGACGCTGTAGTTAGCAACAATTTGTTAATATTGTGACAATAGACCTACATTTTGTTTCTTTAATTTTCGGAACTGCATATTTCGTTTCAGTATTCACGTACAAATGTGAAGTAACCTACTGAAGTACTTTTTTCCCCACACACATGATTAAACAATAATGTAACAACCTTGAAAATATTCAGAAGAAAAATGCAGTAGTAGCATAATATAAATACACAACTATAATAAAAACCCTGACAAGGAGTTTTTTCCCCTGCAGAATACATACCTCTAGTTTTACTCTTGATACTTTAAGTACATTAGAGTATGCAATATAATTTTGCTTAACTAAGGTTTTAGTAGGTTTCCCCCAATGCAGTATTAGTAGTTATTACAAGTACTTTTTTCAGAAATATACTCTTTGAAAAAAGAAAAGAAAAAAAACCCTCAGTGACATGGGAGCCGTCGATTGAATCAGCCCTGCAAACCTGTTGGTATACAACTTAGTGGATAGTGGAAATATGCACTCAACCACTCTGGAGACCATCCCAGATGATGTCCCACCAGCAGGAGGCCTTACTAGGGGCAGCCCATCCCGGTCCAGCAGCTCCAGGGTCTCCCTGCTCAGCTCAATACAAGTCTACATCATTTTTTTCTTATTTTATGTATTGTAAATGTTTATGTTGATTTTGATATGTTTAACGTATGTTGTTCATAGTTGGAAAAAGTACTTTAATGTAGCCTGTGGAACAAATGATTTTCATTTACCAATTGTATTTGAAAAAAAAAAAGTATAGAAGAATTTGTTTCATGTAGAAATTATTACTGTCATTACAAAAACAAACAATGACCAGAACAATTCATTCTCTTTTATTTACACATTTAAAGTTGCTTAAAAACACGGAATTTTTCTTTCCTTTTAAAAAATAAAAGTGAAAAAAGTTAAACAAGAATAAAAAAAATATATTTCTCAATCATTCTCTCAAGAAGAGAAAACAGCCTGTCCATCCTCTCCCTACTCTCCTGTGCTCTCCTCGCCTCTGCCTCCCTTTGTAGTTGGCCTCTCTGTCTCGCCGTCTTCATGTTGCTGCTACTGGTGGTGCTGGTGCCGCTGCCCCTGGCTCCTCCTCACCGTGGGCACCCACTGCTGAACTCAGCCCTGGTGTGTCCTCAGGGATTGAGGCAATGAGGATGGTGGTTGGTGCAATGCCTCTGTCCCAACACCTCATCCATGAGGACAAACCAGGGCCGAATTCAGCAGTGGGTTTCCCACTCACTCTCTCTCCTGTCCCAGGACACGTGCAATCCTAAGAGCAGAGCAAATGAACCACGGCTTGTTAACAACAACAGCACAATACATTTCAGCAAAGACGTGTATTAACTTTCTTACTTTGTATTTTTTTTTCCTGAATTGCTCTAAAAAAGCAAAAAGGGTACTTAACACAGGGGTGCAATCTTAAATGCATTGTTAACACTGCAAAATATGACACATCAAGACATGCATACAAAATACTTAAGAAATCATATTTCTATATACTCAAATTTGGTTAAAACCACATAGATTTCATGACAGCACTACAAAAACACATAAAAGTGAAACCCCATTCCCTTATCAATTACTTTTCCTATTGTTGTGGGCTTTATAGGGTGAAAAAAAAGTTATTTGGATACTATGAATTTGCTGTTTGTAATTAACTAGCTAAACTACATGATCCAAAGTACTTAACTACTGAAAAAGCTACAGAGATTTAAATGCACTGCAGTATAACGACAACCAACTACTGTAAACTGTAGTAGATTAACTGGTAATTGAACTATATGCATCATAAACAAATAAAATGGCCAGACATATTTTTACCAGTCTTTCTATTGTTATCATCATCTCATAACTTCGCCACTTCACATTAACTTGGAAAGGTAATAAAAAATAAATAAAAATAAAATTCCTAAAGTGTCACAATAAATGGGAAAAACGAATCCAAAAAGACGTATAATAGGTGGATCTGGCAACACGGAGGTTTCACCCGCGCCCTCACTCACAAGTCACAACATGCTCTCAAGCCCCGTTCACTGTTTTAACGTTATCTTCTCGCAGCGACATGAATTGCAAACACTCATATGAAGTGCTTTAAAAGGCTAATTAATCATTCAGAGAGCTTGACATTTTATTTTTGAATATACATCTTTTTACCGAGGTCCGGACCTCGGTGACCTCATAGCTGGCTACGGCCATTCATCCCTACCCACGACAGACATTTCATGAGTTAGATAATTACTAACTAAATATACTAACATTAGTGATGTGACATTTGAAGCGAGGCATCGGAGCGTGTGTCGAGAAAAAGTGGGCGTGCCAGATGAAGCCGCGATTCGAGGCTTGTGTTGTTAACGTGAAAATCACGTGACTAGTGACAAACGAGGCCTCGGTTTGTGTGGCTACGTCATCGGTTCGGTCTGACGCCCGTTTCACACATACTCCGTGTGCAGTGCATATGCGGTGCGTGTTGCAGTGCGTATGCAGTGCAGGAGCAGCACACGCAATAGTGCTTTCACATATGCTGCGTTTGCAGTGCGTAACTGATTCGCTGCTGTTATACCACAAATACATACTCACTATTTGTATTTCAAATCCAGAAGTTATCAGCAACTTTTATTTTAAAAAAAGTTTTTTTTGTCAGCATTGCGATTCTCTTTGTACACATATACACTGTTTAATAGACGTATTCACGTTTAAACACAATTTAAACAACATATTATTAAATGCATTACTTCTATATAATTATATATTAAGTTGCTCAAGCAATAAGTGGTAAAAATATTTTACCATGTAGGCTATACTATTAAAATCGCATAGCCTACATTTTAAATTAAAACTTAAAATTGACAAAAACAGCAGACTCATACCCTTGCCTTTTTTTGCATAATTTAAATCTTTATACAATAAATCTTGCATGTGACTAATAACTTGTTTTTCCACCTCCACGAATGAGACGAGTGTTGTTCATTATGTTGTCTTATTGAAGTAAATGGTATTTTCCCTTGATTTACCCCGGTCTTAACGTATCAGCATTCCGATTGTCTCTGTACGCATATACACTCTTTAACAGACGCACGTTTAAACACAATTTAAACAACGTCAGCCTATTATTCAATGGATTACTTTTACTTATATTAAGTTGCTCAAGCAAGTGGGCAAATATTTAACCATGTACTTTATATTAAATCGCAAACATTTTAAATTAAAACTTAAAATTGACAAAAACAGCTGACTCTCATGCCTTTTCTTTTTCATTTAAATTTGAATACAATATCAATCTTGCATATCACAAAGAACTTGTTTTTCCACCTCCACGAATGAGACAAGTGTTGTTCATTATGTCACCTTGTTGAGGTAAATTGTAGCTTTCCTTGCTTTACCCCGGTCTTAAAGTGAAAAAAAAAAAAGTATTTAAATACATTTATGTTGAGATTACTACATTTTATTTAATTAATCGCATTTATGGTGAAATTGCTACATTTTTAGGTCAATCTGTTCATTTTGACCACGAAACATGCGCTGTCACTTTAATTCAGCGCGTGCAGCACAGCAAAAATAGACTCGGTGCGGAAACGATCGCTGCACTGCTGTATACGCACCGCAACTGGAACGGATCGCCGGACTGCATCCGTGAGCAGTGTGAAAGCTCTAACCTGTTAACATGGGTACGAAAAAAATACGCACCGCATACGCACTGCAAACGGAGTATGTGTGAAACGGGCGTGAGTGTCGCTTCCGGATTAAAGCCGGTTCGAAACTCGCGCCTCCTTGTGGGTGTCAGCAGTAGTAGAAGCAGTTGTAATAGTGTCAGAGAGTCAGAGAGTTAGAAAACTATCATTGTCATTGTCGTTATTGTGTCATGTGAGGGCTGTATATTATTACATTATCAGGTTAGAATAGTTATAACTATAAATAGTATATTATTATTATAGTAGGCCTATATTATAGTCTTGTTATATTAATTAGATAAGATTATTTGGATTGCTCTGGATTTTTGGATCTGGACTGGACTGCTTTTTTATTTGGATTGCCCTTTTGGGTTTGTTTGCTTTTTGTGACTCCTTTTTCCTGGTAATGGAGCAGCAAGAAAGAGGGAATCCTGCTCAACAGAAGCATCCTCATTTGTACCACTGCCATTTTTACATTTCCCTGCATCCTCTGTTCCTTGTGAAAGGATCTTTTCCAAGGCTAGAGAGATTTTGTCCAAGAAGAGTGAATCATCTAAACCCCAACACACTTGAAATAATTCTGTTTCTCAATAAAAAAATCTATTTTTATTTTCCTTCCTTCCGGACTATTCTGTTGCAGTTTACTTTAATCTGTTATCTATAATCTGTTAAATTAATAAATGTACTTTATTACACTCCCTCTAACATAAGCACTGCACTCAACAGTGTCACTGTTGTTGTTCATAATGTCACTATCCAAACAAATTATGAATAATTAATGAACTGTGTGTGTGACTCTGCACAAGTAAATTCAGACAGAGAAAGATACATATTTTATATCATGCACAGTAATGGACAAATGTCTGATCATGTCTTTTTATTATTGCAAATGAAAGGTTACAAACATCAACAGTGAGTACAAAATAAATATTTTTTATTTATAAAAATATTTTAAAAATATACATTTAAATATAAATATATTTACATTACAAATAAATATTTTTATTTATAAAAGCATTTTTATAAAATATATATATTTTTTATAATTTTTTTTATTTTTTATAAAATTAGGGAGGGAGGGGGGAGGGAGGGAGCGACACTGGTTCAGAATGAATGAATTTTTTGTCTGCTATTTCTTTGCACAGTAGCTAGGTGTCACTAGTGAGCAATGATGAATGAAGCTTCGAGTAATGAACCTTTAGCTGAAGCAATGGCCTGCGAGGTCTCAGTGGTTCAGGAAGCCTCATTTTGCCATCACTAACTAACATTTCTAACATTTGATTTTTCACCAGCAACGACTGCAAACTCACCTGTTGGCCGCTCATCTTGTTCAAAAAACGTCCCCCACGCTAGCGTTTCTTCTTCTCTTCTCTTCTCTTTCCATGTCCGTGGCGGCGCTAAAGCAAGTCGGTAACAGCGCCACCTGCTGTTGTGGAGTGCGAATTACATGACCGTTTACTAGCATGCGTGTGGATCTGAAGGCATTTGTGTGTGGATCAGCAAGGCAGAAAATTAGTGCCAAAAGTCACGTGACAGTTTTTCGTACTTGTAGAATTTTTTGTACTTGAAGGATTTTGTTTTGTACTTGAAGAATTTTGTTTTGTACTTGTAGAATTTTGTTTTGTACTTGAAGGTTTTTTTTTTACTTGAAGGATTTTTTTTGTACTTGAAAGATTTGAGTTTGTACTTGGAGGATATTTTTGTCATTGAAGAAATACGTTTCTTTGTATATGTAAAACATACTGTATTTGTTTGATAGGTATGTTTTTTATTTGCAGAACAAAATGCATTAGTTTGTGAGTGATGTTTTATATTTGCAAACCACACTGAGTTTGTTTGTGAATCGTTGGGTGTGAGTAAAACACGTTTTGTGTGTGTGTGAGGTTTTGGCATGATTCTAACTCCATACGGAACGTGTGTATCCTAATGTAACTAATGTGACATTGAAATGTAAAAAAAAAAAAAAAAAAAAATTCCGCGACCGGCCCAAAAGTGAAGCGGCCCACCGGGAATACTCCCGATTCTCCCGATTCTCCCGATTACCCACTCCGGGCCTGGTGACATGAATCTGTAAGTAACTGAGAAATCCGAGAAAGTGCTGGATGAGAACTGTGGCCCATTATCCCTCACTAATGTCTCTGGGATGCCGTGGCATGCGAAAATAGACTTTAGGTGTGTAGTAGGGTTGCCAACTTCAGAAAAGAAAAATGCGGGACAATCGTGGTTCTTTACAGGAAAATGCGGGACACTCAAAATATTTGTACTGTATCACACAGTATATGTCATTTCAGGTTCGTATGTGTTTAAAATTTTCTCGGATATAAACACATTTTAGTGCAGCAGATTAGTAAAAAAATCGTTCACTTTGGTATAGAAGGATGAAATTTGGCATAGATACTCTCTAAGGGCCACTATTTTGGAAAAAGGCGTTGGCCACTCAAAAATTCAGTATGGCAGCCATTTTGAAAAATGGCCGCCATTGCTATTCAATGCTTATTATATCAATTATTCAAACAGTGATCCAAGCATACAATTTGATACAAATACTCTCTAAAGGACATGTTAATAGAAAAAGATGCTTGTCCCTCAAAAATTCAAGATGGCCGCCATTTTTAAAGATGGCCACCATTCCTGTCGAATATTAATTATTTGTTCAAATGGTGATGCAAGCATAAAATTAGGCAGAAATACTCTTCAAGGAACACTCTTTTGGAAACGGGTATGTGCCACTCAAAAATTCAGGATGGCCACCATTTTCAAGATGGCCACCATTTCTGTCAAATAGTCATAATGTCTGCTTTGTCTGCCTCCTCTCCTTTGACCTGTCCAGCTCAGTTAAACTTGCCAGGGATATAAAATCCCCGCCGGCATAGGTCTCAGGTTCATTGGAGTACACAAGCCTCTCCACCACGGCAAGGTGTGGTCCACAGAGAGGAAGTGCCACTGTTAGAAAAAGGATACGCTGCTGGTACAGGTTGCACATACAGTGGGGAGAACAAGTATTTGATACACTGCTGATTTTGAAGGTTTTCCTACTTACAGCATGTAGAGGTCTGTAATTTTTATCATAGGTACATTTCAACTGTGAGAGACGGAATCTAAAACAAAAATCCAGAAAATCACATTGTATGATTTTTATTTTTTTTTGTATAATTTTTTTATTGAAGGAAGAACAAAGTGATGTATCACATACATAAAGAGTTTAACAATACTCCTTGTTTTTATAATTTTTTCCCTTTCCCGCAACCCACCCACTGAACAGAGAGAGAGAAAAAAAATAAAAATAATAATAATAATAATAATACAATATATAAACGGTGTGAAAAACTAAAAAACATTTCAAAGTTCTTATATTATAAACAGTGAGAAAATAATTGACAACATTGTTAGCCAACTGTGTCGGATTACGTCATCCAACCCAATGTGCACAAGCCCAGGGCAGAGTTGCGACACTCTTTGATGTCGCCGCTATGGCTGTCACGTGGTTCATGTAAGCCCCAATAGTTCCAAAACATACGCTTGCTGTCATGTTCTTCTATGGGACAGACAGCAGCGATTGCATTATTAAACGGTAAATATAAAATAAAACACACACCCAAGTACTTTTTCAGCTGTTATAGCATTATTGCATTTTGTTAATGTCAGTTTTGCAAGTTTTAGGCTATATTTTTGGAGGGAAAAGCATAGTGTTCATGTTCGCATGGGTAGTAGCACTGGCTTTAGCGGCTCTAACTTAACTTTTCCATATCATTCATCTGATGATGGACATCTCATGATATTTATTTTAGAACAACTGGGCTGTATTAGGCTATTGATTCCCGTGATTTTGCTTATAAATTTTGATTCAGCCATAAGCCTACCTTCGTGATCACGCAAAGAGGTCTGCCGTGGCGGTCCGTTCAGAATTCGCTTAGAAGCTAGCTCACTTCTTCTGATGAAAGTGGCCACCCCCAGCACCACAACGTGAAACATGATCATGTTAAGACTAAGAATATTATTTTAAGATTAAGCCATACACATTATCAAAACTATAACAGATTAAAAACGGGTTTAAGCATGGCTGATACAAATGAAGGTTTTCAAATAAAATATTTTTTATTAAATGACAGACAACAAAAATGTGTGCTTGTGTGAGTGTGTGTGAACAAGAAAAACAAAAACCAGGGGCAGGTGATCCATGAAACAGACAGGACTGGTGATGGCCATAACAATCCTAGAGGTCCAGCATTGTTCTCACAAGCCGCTTCACTCAAGACAATAAAACATAATGAAAAGTTAATATATCCCAAAAAATTCAATTAAATAAAAGTTGCTATAAAGGTGGTAGCGATTCATTACCGAACTCTTAGCTGACGAAGTCGCGCTAGCTAACTAGCTAGCTGGCAGTGCTTGAAAATTGGTTGAAACAACCAACATAAAATATAAATAATTACGCTGTGCAATGTGTGCATGTACAAATGAAGACCAGTATAAGCATCGCAAAGGGCCTCTGATACAATATAGACAGTTTACAATTCAAAAGAGGTCGATATTTCAGCAACTTAACTCTGGAACAACTCGACGCGCAGCAATGTAAGTGAATGGTGTCCAACACCCAAATGACAGTGTTTGGAACTAATCCGATCTTCAAATCCCGGAAGTAGGCGGTTAAAAGCGCCACCATTTTTTACAACGGAGGTCTATGGGAGTGTCGCAACTCTTTCTCTCTATGGCTCTGACAAGCCTTTTAATAATAATTAGTTTTAGTTTGGGGGGAGAGTTGCATCCTTTTCAAAATAAGAAATCATTTTGGTCCATACTAAATAAAAACGTTTGGTGGATCCTCTAAGAGAATATTTAATTTTCTCCAGTTTCAAAAACAGCATCACATCACTAAGCCATAGTGAAACTAAGGGTGGTTTACTTGACTTCCAATCAAGTAATATTCTTCTACGAGCCAAAAGACATGCAAAAGCACATGCGTCCTGACACTTTTTGGACATGACCACATCTTGTTCAGGTACTCCAAAGACAGCCATCTCAAAACTAGGCCTGATATCCTTAACATATGCCTCAGACAAAATTTTAAATATAGCTGTCCAGTAATCCAGCAGTCTGGGACAAGTCCAAAACATATGAGCAAGGTCTGCTTTAGCAGAGCGACAACGCTCACATGTATCAGCCACATTTGCTTATATCTTAGACAGCCTAACCTTGCTGTAATGAAGTCTGTGGAGGACCTTGAACTGGATTAAACCCAAGCGTGTACAGGAGGTTGTTCCATTCACTCTAGATAATGCATTATTCCAGGTTTCCTCTGAAATATCCACTGCCAAATCTTTTGTCCACTCTGCACGGATTTTATCTAGATTAATATTTTTTATTGACATTAAAATATTATATATATTAGAAATTATTCCCTTCAAATGTAAGGGAATGTTTAAAATTTAATCCAATTCTGTACTGGGAGGAATGGATGGATATGTGGGACAAAGATTTTGAATTAGATGACGAACCTGAAAATATCTAAACATGTGTGAACTTGGCAGATTATATTTTGAGGAGAGGTTGGAAAAAGAGGCGAAAAAATCCTCAATGAAAAGATCACTAAATTTGACAAGACCTGTCTGCTGCCACTGACTGAAGATCGAGTCCAATTGAGCTGGAAGGAATAGGTGATTTTTGCACATAGGACTGGCTATGAGGAAGTCTTTAAAACCAAAACATTGTCTAAATTGAAACCAAATCTTGAGAGTATTTGCGACGACTGGGCATTGAGTATACATAGAAATACAAAGGGGCAATTTAGATAAAGCTAAAGCAGGAAGGGATGATGAGGTACAGGAGTTTGCCTCTGAAATACACCAGACATTCTTTGGGGTTCTGAAGCCAATAAAGTACTTTCGAGATATTTGCAGCCCAATAATAGTACCTGAAATTAGGAAGCGTTAAACCACCTTGAGATTTCTGTCTCTGGAGAAATTCCTTCCTAATCCTAGGTGTTTTTCCACCCCAAATAAATGATGAAATAAGTCTGTCTAAATTCTGAAAAAAGGATTTTGTTAAAAATATTGGAATGCATTAAAACAAGTACAAGAATCTTGGTAAAATGTTCAGTTTTTACACAGTTAATTCTACCTGCAAAAGAGAAAAATAGCTAATTCCATTTTTTGAGGTCTAATTTTAACTTGTCAATTAGAGGGACAAAGTTCTCTTTGTAAAGGTTAGGGAAGCCCTGTGTGATGTTTATACCTAAATATCTAAAACCCGATGAAGACAACTGAAAAGGTATATTGGTATTCGAAATCTGGAGGCCCTTACTGTTTATGGGGAAGCAAACACTTTTCGAAAAGTTCAGTTTATAGCCTGAGAAAGTTCCAAATTGTTTCAAAATTTGAACTACCTGTGGAATACCTAAGATCGGATCTGAAAGATACAACAGCATATCATCGGCGTATAAGGATACTCTATGTTTTATGCCCCTACAGCTGATGCCAGTAAAATGCTGTGAATGTCTTAATGCTAGGGGCTCGATGGCTAAAGCAAAAAGTAAAGGGCTAAGAGGGCATCCTTGTCTTGTACCCCGTGATAGGGGAAAATACTTTGAACATACTCTATTTGTAATTACAGATGCTTTAGGGGAAAAATATAATAACTTAATCAATGAAAGAAGAGATGTACCAAATCCAAATCTTTCCAGCACAAAGAATAAATATTTCCACTCCACCCTGTCGAATGCTTTTTCAGCATCTAACGAGATGACTACTTGAGGAACAGGGTTTTGAGAAAGTTTAGACGAGTGTATTACCCCTAACAATCTCCGGATGTTACTAAAAGAGTGCACTGTAAAAAATTTGCTGTAGTTTTGCAGCTGTTTGCCAGTAACTTACTGTAGATTTAAATTTATGTTATTTACTTGTTATTTTACTGGAAACAGTTTGTTAAAAGTTAAATGAACATTTAACATTAACAAGTCTTTGTCTTTAAAGAATAAAATTATAAAATAACAATCTAATGCAAAGCATTCTGGGAACCAGAAGTCTTCATCAACCTTTTTCTGTTTTTTTTCCTTCAGATTTTGCTTCCCAGAATGCTTTGCATGAGGATGTTATTTTAGTTTTATTCTGTAAAGATAAAGACTTGTTAATGTTTAATGTTCATTTAATTTGAACAAATTGTTGCCAGTAAATAACATCAATTTAAATCTACAGTAAGTTACTGGCAAGTAGCTGCCAGTAATACTGTAATTTCTACAGATTTTTCTAACAGTGTGTCGACCTCTGACAAATCCTGTCTGGTCTTTTGAAATCAAATTCTCTATTACTGTATCTAATCGTAAAGCAAGGATTTTTGCCAAAATTTTTACATCTGAGTTTAAGAGAGAGATTGGCCTATACGAGTTACATTTCAGGGGATCTTTTCCAGGTTTTAGTAAGAGTATAATGTTTGCTTCATTCAAGGTTTGTGGCAGGCTACCCTTTTCCAGTGAGTCCTCAAACATATCAAGAAGAATAGGGGCTAATTTATCTGCAAATTTTTTGTAAAAGTCTGTTGGATAACCATCAGGGCCAGGAGTTTTTTTGCTCTGCATTAATGTGATTGTGTCATGATTCTGCACTCGTGTCCTTGATTTTCTTTAGTCTTGAGGCAGAATCATGACAGACCCATGTTTTATGTGCAAACACATGGCCTTTTGCTGGGCCATGTGCTTGTGTTGTCTCGTTCTCTTGCCCCGCCCCCTTGTTATCCTCGTTTTGTCTTTATTATTCAATCTGTGTCACCTGTTGTGTTAATCATTTGCTCCCTATTTAATCCCCTTGTGTTTGCTGTCCTGTGCTGGTTCATTGTCATTCATTGTATGATACCTACCGTGAGTTACCTGTTGAAAGTCTTGTCTAGTAAGAAGAGTTTGATCCTGTCTTTGTCTAGTTTATTGTCTGAGTCTAAGTCTAGTGTTGTCAGTCTAAATAGTCTATTCTGTCTTGTTTTGCCCCCTCGTGGGTTTTGTTTTCTGTTTTTGTCCCAATAAACCTTTTTGTGTAGTGCATACTGTCTGCGATTGGGTTCTCTACCTCCACCATCATAACAGATTGAGTTTAAAATCTCTTCAATTTGTATGGGCTGATCCAAATTAGTTTTCTGCACAGAATTGAGGGTGGGTATATCTATATTGTTTAAAAATTCAAAGATTTCAGAGTTAGATTCAGGGCTTTCAGAAGTATACAAATTTGAGAAGTAGTTCTTAAGTGTTATTAATTTCAATTGGATTAACTATTAAATCATTATTACTGTTTGAAATTTGAGGTATAAGTTGAGAGGCAGCTTTAGATTTTAACTGGTGGGCTAGAAGTCGACCTGCCTTTTCTCCATGTTCATAAATATAACCTTTAGAACGTGATAAATACCATTCAGTTTTATTTGTTGATAACAGATTGTATTGAACTTGAAGGTTCAACCTCTCTTTATAAAGTTCAGGTGACGGAGATGTAGAGTTGAGGCAATCTACCCTTCTTATAGAATCAATTAGATTGTCCAGTTTTTGTTTACGTTTTTTATTGAGAGTTGAGGTATATGAAATTATTTCTCCCCTAATAACTACTTTAAGTGTCTCCCACAATGTAGATGCTGTAATAGATTCGGATCTGTTATGTAATAGGAAATCGTCTATAGCTGTTGATACAAATGTACAAAACGCAGGATCTGATAACAAGGCCGTGTTTAGTCTCCACAAAGGCCGTTCGTTATACCTCAAGTTGCAAATAAGGTCTAATTGCAAAGGAGCGTGGTCTGATTCCACAATAGGTAGATATTCAATTTGTCCAACAGAAGGAAGGAGAGATTTATCAATAAAGAAATAATCAATTCTTGAATAGGAGTGATGAACATGTGAAAAATAGGAATATTCTTTGCTGTGTGGAAATTGAAATCGCCAAGGATCAACCGCCCCTACTTGCTCTATAAATGTAGATAAGGCTTGGGCCATCTTAGAACGGGATAAAGATTTGGGATTAGAGCGGTCACTATTCAGTTTGTATAAAAACATAACATAAAACAAAACTTTCCCAAAACTTTTTAGATAAATGAAACTTAGAACCAAACTTCCCAACATTTTCCTAATGCTTGCTTCCCCAACTGAAACAAGCCGCAGAAACCTATATAACTTGCATGGCTCCCGATTATCCAGTCTTTACCTCTCGATCTTCTTGAGAGACTCCAAACCACAATATTGACGTTGAATACAGCATAGCGTCAATATTACGCAATGTACTGAATGAGCTTTGAGACAATAAACAAAAACAAACATGCCGTCTTTTCTTGAAGTTTTAAGATAAATTTGCGATAGAAGAATAGGTAGAGAAAGTCACCTTATTACTTGAAGTATATTGTCTGTGCCATTTAAGCTCATAGACAACATATTACGGCCTGAGTCGTCTTTAGTCTTGTACAAGGACGCGTTGTTTGTAAAAAGCCTCGGCCGTCTCAGGTGAATCAAAAGTGTGAGTTTCCTCTCCGAATTTCACACGGAGACGTGCAGGGTGCAGAAGTTGAAACTTTATGCCTTTTTGATAGAGGGATTGTTTGACTTCTTTGAATCCGGCGCGTTTTTTCGCTAAAGCTGCACTCGTATCCGGGTATAGCCGCAGTGTCACTCCGTTGAATTTAGTATCATGTCTTCTGGCCCAGTGAAGTGCTTTTTCCTTTTCCTGAAATCGGTGGAAGCAGACAATGAATGGTCTTGGAGATTGCCCTGCTCCAGGTTTGGGGCGAAGCGCACGATGCGCTCGCTCAAGTTCAGGAGGTTTGTCAAACACGCTCTCCATGGTATTTTTAAGCAGCCCAGATATAAATCCGATGGGGTCTTTTCCGTCCTCAGCGCCTTCCGGAAGGTTGATAATACGCAGGTTAGCCCTTCTGGATCTATTCTCAAGATCGTCAATTTGGTCAAGAAGAGATGAATTCTGTGTCTTCAAGGATTTAATCGTCGCTTCCGCGGCGGCTAGCCTTTCAAAGTTTTCACCGGCCAGTACTTCAGTAGACGTAAGTCGGTGCTGAAACGAGCCGACTGTCTCGCGTAGCGTCTCGAGGGAGGCCTGTAACGGCTTGATTGAATCTTGAATTAAACTTGCCATGTCCTCTTTTAAACTGGCCCGCTGTTTTGACAGTTCGGAGACTAGTTGACTGTCAAGTTATCCGTATTGTCTTTTACAGGTATATCCTTGTTGCTAGTAGTTGTGTCGTTAGCCGCCATTACTGCTAGCTTACTCGCTAGGGTTGCACCTGACCGTGTTGCTGGTGTGGTACTTTGCTTCTGTTTAGAGTTGCTCATTTCGCTCATTTCGCTCATTTCATCTGGGCTAGGTATAATACTTATATGTTATGTTGCAAAGCAATTAGATTAGAAAAAGAAGACGCATAAGTATGTTTTAAAGGAGTGTGGTTAGGAGGTCCTCGCCTCTGCTGCTTCTCTTAAATTGCCAAACCAGAAGTATGATTTTTAAATAATTAGCATTTTATTGCATGACATAAGTATTTGATCACCTACCAACCAGTAAGGATTCCGGCTCTCACAGACCTGTTAGTTTTTCTTTAAGAAGCCCTCCTGTTCTCCACCTGTTTGAACTTGTTACCTGTATAAAAGACACCTGTCCACACACTCAATCAAACAGACTCCAACCTCTCCACAATGGCCAAGACCAGAGAGCTGTGTAAGGACATCAGGGATAAAATTGTAGACCTGCACAAGGCTGGGATGAGCTACAGGACAATAGGCAAGCAGCTTGGTGAGAAGGCAACAACTGTTGGCGCAATTAATAGAAAATGGAAGAAGTTCAAGATGACGGTCAATCTCCCTCGGTCTGGGGCAACATGCAAGATCTCACCTCGTGGGGCATCAATGATCATGAGGAAGGTGAGGGATCAGCCCAGAACTACACAGCAGTACCTGGTCAATGACCTGAAGAGAGCTGGGACCACAGTCTCAAAGAAAACCATTAGTAACACACTACGCCGTCATGGATTAAAATCCTGCAGCGCACACAAGGTCCCCCTGCTCAAGCCAGCGCATGTCCAGGCCCGTCTGAAGTTTGCCAATGACCATCTGGATGATCCAGAGGAGGAATGGGAGAAGGTCATGTGGTCTGATGAGACAAAATTAGAGCTTTTTGGTCTAAACTCCACTCGCCGTGTTTGGAGAAAGAAGAAGGATGAGTACAACCCCAAGAACACCATCCCAACCGTGAAGCATGGAGGAGGAAACATCAAACTTTTTTGGGATGCTTTTCTGCAAAGGGGACAGGACGACTGCACCGTATTGATGTAAGGATTCAAGAAAAATGGCGGCCATCTTGAAAAATGGTAGCCATCTTGAATTTTTGAGGGACAAGCACCGTTTTTCAAAAAAAAAAATCACAAAATGTTATGCCTACATCACTGTTTGAACAATTGACATAATGAGCATTTGACAGAAATAGCAGCCATCTTGAAAAAATGGCCGCCATTTTGAATTTTTGGGTGGCCAACGCCTTTTTCCCAAAAAGTGACCCTTAGAGAGTATCTGTGCCAAATTTCATGCTTTTATACCAATTGGAACGATTCTCTTGAAATATGCCATTAATCTGCTGCACTGTTTTGCTTAACCTATTTATGTACAATTTAGTTCTAAAACGAATTTTAAGGTCACACAAAAAATTCACATTACACACAAACCATAGTTCAAAATAATAGCATTTATCTGAAATAGAAAGCTTTTGTAACATTACTACATATTAAAGAAATTAAAGAAAGTAATAGCATACTTTTCCCTCAGGAAGTTTCATGTTTTCTTGCGTGGCTGGATGTTGGACTCATGAACAATAATCACGTTGTTTGAATTCACCAAAACTGATTTGCCGAAATCAAAACACGGCCGGACAGTGAAAGGGATTTGCCGTTAGTGCGAGTCCGGAATCTCCGGATCGAACTGGAAGCGACCAGACAGCAGAGGATTCTGTTCGCAAATCAAACAATAATTTGTCCCAAAAGAATAATTAATTCTCAATTTAGAGTTTGTTATTCATATGGTCTGATGCACGTGAGTGTGCACTGTTATTGGATGATGCGGTGTCGTGCTCATTCTCAAGTGTCTTGTTGCTGTTGTATCAGTCAGTGGTTAGATCAACGTAGCAGTCTATTTAATCGGGATAAGGGAGGTCCCGTACGGGACAAAAAAATTAGACCCAAAATACGGGACGTCCCGGCTAATTCGGGACAGTTGGCAACCCTAGTGTGTAGTGACATCTGCAGAGCTGGTGAGGGAAAGATTTGTCACCTTGACATCCCGTGAATAGTAATCCACAACTAAAAGGTAGGTTTCTAGCATTTCAGATCTGTCCCCAGCTTTTGCCATGGAAGATCTGTTGGAATTAGTGGTTCAGTGTGATTAGTGCGCTCTTTAATGCAAGCATTGCATTTCAAAACCAGCTCGTTCAACTGCTGGCTAAGTTCCGGCCACCACACACTTTGCCGCGCACATTCTCTCCATTTAATTACTCCTTGATGCCCTTTGTGCAGCTTGACAAGGACATCACACCACAATGCAGAGGGAATAACTAGTCTTGTCCATTTTATAAGAAGGCCGTCGTGAACAGATAGATGAGCTCACTTTAACCAGTAAAGCTTCTCAGGCCACCCGTCCTAACACATTTTGACATTTGAGCAAACACTGTCTGATTTGAGGTGCTCTTTCAGGTTGTCCAGGAAAGATTGGCTTGCTGGGAGATGCTCATCAATGTTGTCCATGTGCTTTCCATGAGCTCATCATTCATGTTTTCTTTGTCAGCAGGTAGTGGAGCACGCGAGTGTTTACAGTTAATAAGCTCTTCCCTGGAACATGAGAAATCTTGTATGAATAGCACACCTTCCTTCAAGTTCTTAAAACCTTTTTTGGCCCTGGTTCTCGTAGCCCTTTTCCTCACCTGTGGTGAGGGCGGTGGAGGTAGAAGTATGAAGGCACGCCGACTTGGTGAGCTCATCATGGACTCCATGAAGAGTGGTGCTGCTCTCTGACGAGGGGCCTCTTGGCCCCCCAGCAGGAACCATTTGTCCAAGTGTCTGCGTGTGGGCTCCTCGGGGTAGACTACTCTAATTCAAGCTCAGGAAGATCCTCTTCAGATCCCCCGAACAAGACCAGGCCGCTCACACCAGAAGAGAGGCGCTGGTCTGCGCGTAGAAAGAACACATGGGAAAACTCTCTTTGTGTGGAGAGTGAGGCACGCGGGATCTGTGCTCAGTCCTCTGGCTCTGCTGTTTCCTCCTTCGAGGTTCCTGGGAGGAAGAAAACGGGAGAGTGCCATGGGTGGAGCCGCTCTCTGAAAAGATAGCGATCAACGAGCGGAGAAAGGCGAGACTCAAAGCAGTTTGTCTCAGTGCACTGTGAAAGGCCATACTCATGGTACGGCATTTGCAACAACGCTGCTGGAATTTTGCTCTGAATTTGCTCTTTTAAACTCAACGGATAGCTGCAGGGGAGATCGCTGAATCAGCTTGCATGAAGCGCATCAATCTGCTTGCTTGCAGAGTACCAGTCAACTTGATCCGCTGCTGGGCTTCTTCAGATGGCAAGAAGGCATCTTCAGTCTTGGAGTGTCAGCAAAGAGAAGATGATCGGTGCTGAAGGAGAATTAATCTGATTCCCTATGGCAGAATGCCCTTTTATATAGAGGGATAGCCCCACCCATTCGGCGGGCTCTGGCAGGCTTTCTCCCCATAGGTTCGTGCAGCTCCGCTGCTCAGCTATTGGTTGGAGCTGCGCGACTATAGGCTCATGCAGTTTCACTGCGTTATTCTATAATCTTCAGTAATTGAATCATATTGAAAGGGAACGGATGCTACTTTCTATTTCTGATGCACTGGATCCGTGCGCTTGCGCAACTGACAGACAAAAGTATTTGGAATGTTAGCTTTGATGTATCAAAGGATGTGCCGGTGTAGACGGGGTGCTTCTCAATATCCCTCCTCGTTTCCTCGCTCCTCCGTCCTCCATCCTATGACCCTGAAACCGATCAAGCTCAGCCATCTTGAAGGACATCTCAAGTCTCTAACTGCACCGCGAGGAACGAGGAGTGAGGAAGCTTCCAGAGGAGCTATGAGCGAGGACACACTGGTGTATCCATGCGGAAGTCTTTCTTGTCGAGAAACCTGACGCATGTATAAATTCTCCTCCCCCTTCACATCTGTCACAATAATTTTACTTTATGCTTTACCTTTGCAGTTTAATAAATCATATATCACACATATTTAATAATTAATTAATTAATTAATTTAATAACAAATGATCGTTGCGACGGAAGCAAATCAATCAAAACTAACTTTAGATGGAAAATAACTTAACTCTGCTATAAAGCCAAAACAATCTCTGTTACCTTAAATTATACGCTTATCTCTGTAAAGCTGCTTTGAAACATTCTACATTGTTAAAAGCGCTATATAAATGAAGATGACTTGACTTGACTTGACATATCAACCGGGCATCTTGCTTTATCTTTATTTCTTAATTCCTTAAAGGACAAGTTCGGTATTTTACACTTAAAGCCCTGTTTACAGATCGTTTCTGATGAAATAGAACGGTTAAGATTAAAATTTGGAAAAACACGAAACGAGCAGTTTGTGTGAGAAAACGAACAGTATTTATATCGTTTTTACCTCTTATAACACAGCCACGTACAAGTGATCTGAGGGCGCGGGCATTTCCTGCTATATATATATAGACTATACACTATATATATACACTAGATGTCGCATTAAAGACATTCGTTCCAATGAACTGCCGTAGCCAAGGCGACATCTAGTCTATATATGAAGAGTTCAGATGCAAAAGCCTCTAAGTGCCATCTGAAATTTGCTTCCAGAATGATCATTTTTATCAAGCTTGTATATTTATGTTCAATAATTTCACTTAAATGGCAATGCAAATTACCTATTAATTGTCATTTAAGTGAAATTACTTAACTTAAATATACAAGCTTGATAAAAATGATCATTCTAGAAGAAAATTTCAGATGGCACTTAGAGGCTTTTGCATCTGAACTCTTCATATATCTATGCACCAGTCTGCGCTCACGTCACACAGCAGGAAGCGTGCGCGCCCTCAGATCACTTGGACGTGGCTGTGTATAAAAGCTAAAAACGATATAACAACATTCTCCGCAAATGACAGAGCAAGGGAGTCCATGTTTTTTGCATATGCATCTCTTTGTGCTGCAGCGGACTACATCTAGTATTTCTGGTGGTGCCGCGGGTCAATATTGGCATAAATCTCCCATCCAAAACATGCCACCCCCAGTCTTTTGGGTCCATACGTTCACTTCCCCCTTTCCACTCCATCATTTGGTAAAAGACCCGAAGACTATGGAACTTTGCAGCTGTTGACGTTGGAGGGAGAGTTTGAGGTTCCACTGGAGATGAGTTCTGATTTACTTTATCACAGAATGGCCTGTATCTCAGCATATCCAGTGATTCATCTTCTTTGCCCCCATACAGTGTTACTAGAGCTTTTTCACCTGCTGCAATGAGGATGCCTTTTCCCACATTTTCCTGTGACTGGCTGAACACCTTAGCTTTGAGAAAGCTAGTGTCATTCTTTACTTTTTTCAGTGCCATTCCCTTTCCTATGCCAAATAGACGAGACGTAGAATCACAGCTTAAAATGGCATGGATAAACAGGAGATTGTCACACCCCTTGGGACCAAGTAACTCCTTCGTCTGCTTTATGCACCATATCCGTCTTGTTTTTGTTGCTTTCTTTGGTTCTGGTACCAGAAACAGCTCCTGTGCATTCAGATCAGCATGATGCAAAAAGAGTACTAACAAGTCTGTGTCATCACCTACTAATCACTGAGATAAACCAAGAACTGTTGTTTGTTTTCCTTATTGTTAAGCAACTGGTCCTTTTTGGATTGGATGATCATGTCACCAGAGAAGTGTACAGTCACACCGGGAGTAACACCTGTTCGACGCAGTTGAGTGGCGTCTTTTATTGTTGGTTCTTCTTTGTAGCCATCAAAGACTATGCCAGTAGCCGTACCATATTTCTGTGTGACATATCTGACATACATTTCACACACAATGTCATAAGTGGACCCTTGTGGCCATGGTAGACGATGTAGTAATGCACCCCCATCAAGGACATGATGGACATCACTGCTGGGTTGTCTTTGCTGCTGCTCAATAGATTTCCAGAGGACATCGGCAAGAATTGCCTTGTTTGCCTGTAGGGGGAGGTAGGATGATTCAAACAAAGCAGGCGGGTGACTGCAGAGTTCATAGTTGAACAGTGATGGCAAATCTTCACAATGGTCTATCACTGCTACAAGCCGCTGGAATAACAGCTGTGGATCCACTACCACTGTCTCTCCTTTGATCTAGGCAGTTGATCTAGATTCAAGTGTCACTGCTTGGTCAGCTTTCCTGAAGATGAATTCCTCCACTCGTTTCCCTTCCAAAATCTTGCACGCAATTTCCCTTGATTTCTCAACATTGACTCCCTGCTGGGCTGTCATACCATTAGCAATGTTGTGAAGGGAAGGGTTCTCAGTGAATGTCTTTCTCTTTGAGATAGGTGACCAGGGCAAGAGTGTCACTGACATCTCTCTGCCTGGCCTTGGACAGGTCTTTATGCTGGTCGCTGTCTCATATGAGACACCCGTGAAAGACTGCATAGCATTGTTGATGTTTGCACGTGCTGGCATTGAGAGGACCCACACCAAGCGTTGAGTCTCTGTAAATCCTTTTCCTCTTGTTAAGCCTCCATGTGTTTTTACACTTCTCATGAGCACCTGCTCAATAATGAGATCAGTGGACAGTCCAGCCCAATACCTGTTTATCTGCAGCGGTCACTTGGATCTTTGGAACAGGTTTGTTTTGTTGCATTCCTGGTGTAATACAAGCTATTATACCCATTCCATGGAACGTCCCAGTACCATCAATGGTTGCCACATTGTGGCACGGTTCACACCACTGCTGCCTTTTGCTCGTAGAACAACCGATGTGTTTTCATCACTGAACGACTCATTACATATTTTACACTTCTCCATTTCTCCCTGTTTACATACATTACGCACTGCATAAACAAAAAAAGAAAAGAAAACAGTGTTGTCTAGCAATGAAATGAGGCCCAATAGAATTTGTTAGTATGTTTCAGTAGACTATGACGATGCTACTTCAAGATGAAAAGTAGTTTTGGCCTTAAGCAAAATGTGTCTACAGTAAAATGTCTAGTAAAATGTCTAGTTAAAAAGGAGTTGGTAACTAAATGTTCCGATTGGGTTTCTAGCCTAGATATTGCTGTTGCTAGCTTCTCATAACACTGCAAAGCTACTTTACAAACAGTGGAAGTCTGATGTGTGGCCCACCTGGTCTGAAATACTTGCTAACTACAAAAAGAGAAGCAGTTCTGGTGTCTGGCTAAATTATTTTAAAGAGCTGGAATGTCTGGAAAGTGTGTCTATCTGGTTTTTCATCTGTCTTCTGTGTGAGAGTGAATCGTTTAGTTGGTAAGAATGACTTCTGCCTGTAATCTCGTAATCTTACCAACAATACCAATCATTTGTAAATCTACCGGCCCAAAATTTAATCTCGCCACGTTACTAATGACTAAAATGGCTATTCTGACTTTCTTCTGATGTTATCTGTGGGGGAATGTCATTAGGTAAGGCTTTTTCGCAAAAAAATTTAGAAAGCAACTGGAGTCAATATTGTACAATCAATTCTTAAGGTCAATATAAGTCTTTTTGTGGCAAGTGACCCAGGTAACTGTGGCAAGTGACTTCAAATTTATCGTGTTTATGCATAGGTTAAATTACTGAATGGACATGTGCATATTTAAAATAGAGTTTTCAAAGAAACTTGTACTTTCACTTTGTGAGGTTTGATTGTGATAGGAGTAAAGGAAAAAATAAGCCCATTAGGGCGTATTTTGGGCATATTCGATTAGTATATTAATCATTTGCATATTCAAATTAATTTTCAAAGAAACTTCTAATACAAAATGTTTTACTTTTCATGTAGACTTTCATTGTGTAAAGTTTTATTGTGGTAGGAGTAAATGAAAAAATGCGGGTATATTTTGGGTAGCCTATATTCGATATTCGGTAGGCACATCTCGGATTAATGAGATTTAAACATATTTCCTCAACTAGGATTTCTTAGGATTTTTATTATGTTGTTCTGGACACCTTATAGAAATGATTTTACAATTAGTTCTATTTTTGGCTCCAAAATGAGTTACTTTGCCTGGACTATCAGTAAATAAGCTAGGTAGGCTGCACATCCGTTGTCATGTGACTAGATTAACCAGAAGGGGGCAGCACCATAACAAATAATGAGGGCAATGATGCGTGCTAAAGCACTCGCAAAAAACTGAGCTTTGTCTCTCACTTATTCGGAAGATTACATCAGACACGGCCAGATTGGGAGGGAAGGCCTTTAAAAAAGAATTTGCACAGTGAAATTATGACCGTGATGCGGTGATAAGGGCGAAATGAAGCCGGATAGCGCAGGCATCAGATTTGTTGGGGAGTTCAAGACGGTTTGCATTAGAAGTGATGGGGGGAGAAGATATCTGGATCCCGTATAAAACCCCGTGAGATTCCAACCGCTTGGCCAGACGGAGCCGACCTTATCCACCACATCCTGACCGTGATTGTGAGAACATCCTTCTGCAAATCAGCAGGAAATGAGGAGGTATTTGAGGCGTGCATGCATGAAAATCTGACACTGATGCACCACTGTTGGCCTCTGGAACGCCGCGTTATGGAAATAGGAGGATAACGGTATTCAAGCGGCTTTTTGCTGGCAGTGGCACCAAAATAAACCCGTCGGTCGTGAGCACGTGCTTTTGAACTGGACGTTTGTCTGATCAGACCGACGGAATGGTGTCTTTGAGATGTCACAGGAGCAGGTATATATGGGCCACTCTGGGAGTGCTGGCGTTGTTGTGGCTCTATATCTTCCCCGTGTATAGGATTCCCAGTGACAAGGAAATGGTGGATGAGGTTCTGCGGCAGGGACAAACATGGAGCAGAAACCAAACGGGAGTAGATCTGTACAGGTATTTCCATTTGTTGAATATCACATTCATGCATTCATTTAATTTTATTCAATCATCTATGATGGGCAAGGCCACTTATCTGTGATGGAATTTTAAAAGGCTGTTTAATCTCAGTTGTCTCTTTACCTGTAATTAAGTAAATGGATTGAATGCACTAGGTTCCTCGTACATGTAATCTGGCTTTCATGCTGATATGAGTATTGCAGAGTGCAGACATCTCTCAGGAAAACCGATTATGAGAACGCGCATGCGCAGAGGGGGGAGATTTGTTTGAAACGTTATCTGTCCCCGCTCTGAACTCCCAGAAAGGGTGGCCATTGTGACGTCATAAAGAGGTTGATTCTGTTTGGTCAATCTCATGATTGATGTATTGAATTATATTTTACAAAGAGAGCGAAGCATATGGACGTTATGGTTGATTTGCATTTTCCCTCTAAATTCTTATTACCATAATGCACAACACAAAAATATCATTCTCATGAATGGAATGCAAAAACAAATTTTTATATAAAACATTTGTTGTGCTTCCTAGTTTGATTTAACTCGTTTAATAGTTTATTTAAATGTAAAAATGCTTCAGTTATGAAAAACTCCATTAGACATGGTAATTAATAGAAAAAAAAGTAATTATTGGGCAATGTACTTAATTGACATAAAAGTAATGTCAGAAAATAACGTGTGACATTTCAAAACATTCAAAAGAGAAGTCCTTTCTAACAATAAAACTTTATTGACACTTTTTTAAATCAATTTAACATCCTTTCCTTGCTGAATAAAAGTATTAATTTCTTTCACAAAAAAAGAAAGAAAAAAATTACTGAGCCCAAACAGTTGAACGGTAGAGTTATGTTAAATTGTAATAATATTTCACAATATTGCTGTTTTTTCTGTATTTTTGATCAAATAAATGCAAGGCTTGATAAGCATAAGAGACTTCTTTCAAAAGCATAAAAAATAGTAATGTTCTGACCTGGTACTGTATATTGTGTGCGTGTCATTAGATTTTGGTTTGAAATTTATTGGGACAAGTTAACAGTTGTAAAATGATTCATGTCAGTATCGCACAGCTTTTGTTAAATTAGAAATAAATCTGTCGGTCACAATCGAAAAGGCCGGCTGTGAAACATTACCGGAACCAGTTTGGACAGTGGATGCCAAAATTATTCATTTGAATATAATTTTGCTTTCCGTTTGTGCTTGCTTTCAATTTGGTCTTCAAATTAGTTTGTGTAATGCACAGCCATTGTTCTGCTAAATAAAAGACTTTATGCTTTCAAGAATGTGTGCTTGTTCTCAGTCAATTAGAAAGGACATTTTCACAAGCCCTTTTCTGTTGTTCCTTCTGCTAATGTCAATTGGTTTGCTTTTTTGTCTTGTTTGGCAGGAAGCTGCTGACAGAATGCTGTGATCCAAAGAAGATGTTTGCGATTACTAAGGAGAACTCTCCAATAGGCAAAGTCTTGTGGTATGATGGGGAGATCTACCATTACCACACGGTCAACAATGAAACCTACCCGTTATTTGTTCAGGTACCGTCTTTCATAGAAAGAAGAGCCCTGAAAATGACTAGCTTAGAAAAGCAATGGCATATTTCTACTCGTGGTGTTTTAAATCAAAGTCCCATGTTGCTTCTAACAGTAACCTGAATTTTTTTTCTTTACTATAAAATGTAGCTATGAATGTGGAAGTGTTTGGAAGAGAAGCAGTTGGTCCAGATTTTTTTTTCTTTTCCACCCCCACTCTCCATGAAGCTCAGCATTGCGCTCTGCCTTCTAAAAATAAACAGGCATGGGAGAGACACTCGCATGGGTCCTGATTGTACTGGGCACCATGCCGCCTTTCAGTCGCAATGTTCCTCCTACACTGTCTCAGAGCCCACGCTCATTTTTGGCCAAACACACACTTTAAAGTTTCAGGAGTGAAAACCGCCTTTTAAATGCAGGAGTGAATCCCTTAAATTACCGTTCTGTGTGCTGAACATGACTCTTCCGAAACTGCAATGATTGTCTTTTATGTTTGTAGAGGCTGCTTCACAGAATGTGCTCGTAGTGTTACAGTGTCCACTTATTGTAAGCTTTTTTGGGGTTGATGTTTCAGCTTCAGTTTATGCAGTTATTAACTCTTTTCCCACCAGCACTTAAAATAAAATAAAAAAATAAAAATTATGGCCCCCAGTATATTTTGTTGTATGAATATCTGAACATGCAATATATCAAAAGAAAGAACAGACCCTCTGCTTTTTAACAAAAACCCATTTTTATTCTAGCATAATGCATTCTTTTTTGAATCAACACTTGAATGTGGGTGAGTTTCATTAAAAAAAGGCAACATTTTGAGCAAAAAGCTGAGAAAATCACTTTTTTGTCAGACTACGTCAGGATGGGATTCAGAACGATGATCCAAAACGTGGATCGAGTCCATCAACGCCCTCAAATCTTGCACGGTCCTGTACCTCGTCTTTAGTCGACATTTCATTCAGTAACATTAGGCAGTTTTGATTTATATACTGTTTATTGTTGATGGTCGTGTTATTTTACATATGCATATGATTACATATGCTATTGCTTGTTTCTGCGTCGTCTTCGCATGCGTTTTGATCAGGAGATTCAGTACTCTTTCAGAAGATGCGTCATAGCGCCCCCTACCGTATAACAGTGAAAACATGGAAAGCCATGGAAAAATTCCGTCAATGGCGGGGAAAGGGTCGCGATGTTTCTGTCTTATTTTCAGCAAAGTATTTCCATTTATTTAGTTAGCATTTAGCTTTTTTTTTTTGCTGATTTGCTTGCAAGATCTGACAACGTGATTCAGGCTCATAGCACATACAGACGAGAGATGCATCTCTTATTTTATATACATATTTTAACATGCATCATTGTATCTCATCTGTCATCTCTCTCATCATACGTCAATAACAATTAGTAGTTCAATTCGTACGCACTGCATGGAAGCTTATGGGTAGCAAATTTCAATTTGAAATGTAATATGCAAAATGACAATGCAATATGTAAAATGGCAATGCATTTCTGTATTTAAATTTTAATTTTCCAGTACATTTGTGCAACGCTGGTGCAAAATGAAAATTCAATTATAAAATTTACATTTGCCATTTCATACACTAGTTTTAATATGTAAATTGAATGCATATTTTAACGCTTTATAAGTTGCAGAATTAAAATGTATTACAGAAATGATTAGATATGTTTAACATGTTCAAGCAAAAACTGTAGCAAAATTGTATTAATTGCATTTACACTCACAGTTTAGACACTTGCGATTGCATTTCAATTAAGTGTCCCGCAATGAATGTAGCAAAATTCAATGTGCAATTTGAAAATGTATTCTGAGCCGATCGCGTGCCCGTCCCGCCCTGTCAATCACTGCGTGAAGTTGGCCCCGCCCCCAACCCAATGCAAAACGTCGGCAAAATAGGCTCAATCGTTTTTACTTCGTTTGTGCTGTAATTTTTGTTTGTTTGTGCTGCTTCTGTTTTTTAGATAGTAAAATAATATTTATAGGTCATTCTGTCACCCAGCCCGCCACATGCTCCAAATAAAACAGTCTCGTTCGGTTTGTGCCGGTTTTGTTTGTGATGCTTCAGTTTTTGAAATATTAGACCGAATTATAGACGATGACGTCACCAGCCCCCTGACCTGCTCCATATTCACCCAAAATAGTCTCGTATGTTTGTGCTAATTTAAGCCGATAAACATTTATTTTGTGCTGCTTCGGTTTCTTAAATATTAAAATAATATTTATTGGTCATTCTGAGGTCACTCAGCCCCCCTACCTGCTCCACATTCACCCAAAATAGTCTTGTTTGTTTGTGCCGGTTAAAGTTTCGTGTGCTGCTTCGTTGTTTAAAATATTAGACACTGAATTATAGACGATGACGTCACCAGCCCTCGGCCTGCTCCACATTCACCCAAAAAAGGCTAGGTCGATGAATTTGACCCGTCAGATTCCGTGACCATGTACATATGTATTAATACTAGTGGTGGGCCGTTATCGGCGTTAACGCGCTGCGTTAAAACGCGCTGCCTCTTATCGCGCGATAAAAAAAATATCGCCGTTAATCTATTCCCCAAGTTGGGTTGGGAGATGGCTCTACTACACAAGCTATGATGACGCAATCTACCCGCAGCCGCGAGGTAAACCCGGCTGCAACGCATATTCGTCGTCATCTTAAGTAAACACGGCTGAAAGTGAAAGCTGCAACGTCCATTATTTGGACTTGGTTCGGATTTAAGCCGTCCGACAAACAGCAGCAAACTATCCGAGTGTGTGGGGTAACGGTTCGGTAAGTTAACACACGACTAATCCGTTCTACCACCTCAAATTCAAAACGAAACATGATATCACTGAATACCAGCGCGCGCGTATTATTCTCATTCCAATATATCTAGTGGTGTAACGTTAACACATAATCTCTGTCTACGCCCGATTTTAAGAATCGTTGTTGTGTTTCTTTTTAACTGAAAAGACATCAGTTAGACAATATTATAACTTTAAATTTGGGGTTTCATAAGCTCAAAGCTATAATAAACATTAGACCTACTTAAGATCTCTGCAGCTAGTGTACTTAAATTTTATTTATCTGCAAAATTATGTTGTATACTTACAGTTTTGCACAATATATGTTCTCAAAACTACATATACCCTTTAAAAAAAATTAGCAGTTGTTTAGCAGGGTCTGTGTAACCTGTTCTGTAATGGTTTTATTATAATATACTGTATATCGTTATCGCAAAAGGCTGCAATGTATATCAAAATATAGATTTTAGGCCATATCGCCCATCCCTAATTGATAGCCTATAGGGTATATGTCGAACGCCGCATTACGAAACCGGAAAACAGAACGCATCGCTTCCGGTTCAGGTCTTTTGTATGTGCTTCATGCATTTTTTTACTGTTTTACTCAAAATAACTTAAAAGGAGCGAGCAAAGATGATCATAACCAATGTCCCTCGCATGTGAAGATCGATATTTAAAAGTAAAAAAAAAAAAAAAATCTTCACACTAACGTTTAGATATTTAAATAGAATAAAAAGCCAATAACAAAGTGAGATAGGTAGGTTAGCTGATTACCTTAAAATTCCATAGATATCGGCATCAGTTCATACGGCTGTTAACTACGGTGGCCGAGAGAGCTCAACGCGCTGCAAATGAAGAAAACACATGCAAACAGAAAAAAACGCATGCAAACAGAAAAAAACACATGCAAATAGAAAAAAAACACATGCAAATAGAAAAAAACACCAGCGAATAAGAAAACATCTTCATCAGTTTTACAACTCACGTGCGTCCCAATACTCACAACACAACCAAATACGGAAACGCGCTGCAATTACAGAAACGCGCTGCAAAAGTTCACAACACAACCAAACAGAAACGCGCTGCAAATAGAACAGAACACAACGGAAATGTTTCCGGGGAACCCAATAAGTGACGGACGGACGGCTCGCGAGCTTTACCAGAGAGACGCGGGCTCTGGCTTTACCTATGCCCTAACGTTACTCTCTTAAAAGGGCAGACGGCAGAGCCCTTGAATTGGGCACTTTGGAGGGAGCGGGGCACTTGTGTGCCATTATGTTGATGAAGGGAGCAACGAAAGACAACGTAATTTCCTCATTATTTTCACCTGGGATGTTCCCATGACAACGCAGCGCGTGTCCATCAGCTGAATAGCTGTTCTTACCAGAAATATAGTATTAATGCTGTTAACATAACTGTTGCAAATAAATATACATTTTATACAACAAAGTTTTTAAAATATGTGTTATATCTTTGTGTGAGTGTCTCAACTTTAAAACTTGCCGTCTCATATTTGGACCTATAGCTACATTCTAACATTTCTTACGAAACTTATTTTAACATAACATGACAAAATGTGTTCAATGTAACTGATGTATAGATTAATGTCTTTTCCTCGTTCTTTTTCTCTATCTTTTTTATTTATTTATTTATTTTAGTCTTCAGCTCATTGTTCTTTTTAGTATTCTTATGACATTGAACATATCGCAAATACATTTTGTATATTGTATACAAAGTTGTATGTCATAAACGTGTCATCTTTGTATGTTTTGCAAAAAAATATAAAATAAATAATAATAATAAAAGTAGACAGCTGTAAGCACGTCCTAGCCGTCCGTCCGTCACTTATTGGGTTCCCCGGAAACATTTCCGTTGTGTTCTGTTCTATTTGCAGCGCGTTTCTGTTTGGTTGTGTTGTGAACTTTTGCAGCGCGTTTCTGTAATTGCAGCGCGTTTCCGTATTTGGTTGTGTTGTGAGTATTGGGACGCACGTGAGTTGTAAAACTGATGAAGATGTTTTCTTATTCGCTGGTGTTTTTTTCTATTTGCATGTGTTTTTTTTCTATTTGCATGTGTTTTTTTCTGTTTGCATGCGTTTTTTTCTGTTTGCATGTGTTTTCTTCATTTGCAGCGCGTTGAGCTCTCTCGGCCACCGTAGTTAACACTTTCTATGACAAGCGGATGCGATGAGACCAGGTTTCCGGTTTCGTCATGCGACGTTCGACATATACCCTATAGTAGTTGATAATAACATAGGCCTATGTTGCCTACGGACGGTAACAGTACAGAAGTAACCTTTTACAGTCTATGAGTAGAACAGCTTTCTCAAGCAGTTTGTGATGCATTTTGGAAACAGTTCCTGAGATGAGCCCCTGGTCTAATGCGCCACCTGGCTTGAGAAACCCGTTCTCAAAGACTTAGCCTACTTTTATAGTCATTATTTGGGTAGCACACATATTCTGAATGCTTTCGGCAGAATTCAAATGAGCCATTTTAATCTAGATTAATCTAGATTAATTTCAAAATTAATCTAGATTAATCTAGATTAAAAAAAATTAATCTATGCCCACCTCTAATTAATACCTTATCAATATGCTTTATAAAATGGAAAGGGACTCGCATGTCTGCCTCATATTTTATGATTATATAGCTGCAGAAACAGAGATGGTCACACATCACATTCGTCACTATATTGAACATTACAGTCAGTTATAAATAAATAAAGAGCGGTCACATTTTTCGGTAGCTATTAATACCGAATACCAATGGAGCTTTGTCATATTATGTGATCAAAGAGTAATAGGAAAAACTATAGGATCCTCCAACATTATTGGGTATTACAGTTAATAGTAGGCTAATAAGAATAAAGATAAGCATGTATCAGACAATGATAATATTTGATACAAAACGAAACCATCAACAAAGTCCAGCATCAGACAACAGCAGCGCAGCATAATGTTGACATGGGTGTCGACACGTAATAATCTTCGGAAATACTACCATTTCTCTGTTCACGCTCCACTTCATCTGATCTCGTATCAGCTCTGCCGCCGCCGTGTTTCCTTCCAACACCTCAAAATACGCACCATAGCCTATGTTTACCTGTTGCCGAGCCCCGCCTTCACACAGTGATTGACAGGGCGGGACGGGCACGTGATCGGCTCAGAATGCATTTTCAAATTGCACATTGAATTTTGCTACATTCATTGCGGGACACTTAATGGAAATGCAATCGCAAGTGTCTTAACTGTGAGTGTAAATGCAATTAAGAAAAAATAACATTTAAATTACAATTTTGCTACAGTTTTTGCTTGAACATGTTAAGCATATCTAATCATTTCTGTAATACATTTTAATTTTAATTTTGCAACAAAAGCGTTAAAATATGTATTCAATTTACATATTAAAACTAGTGTATGAAATGGCAAATGTAAATTATATAATTGAATTTTCATTTTGCACCAAAAGTTGCACAAATGATGGGAAAATGACTACCTGCATTTTTTGGTTCCTTAAATAACTGAACTTTGGGTTTACAGCACAAAAGGGTGAATTGTAAACTGAATTTAGCTGCAATTTATGCATTTATGTGGCCATTGATGCACACACAAACGCGCAAAGCAATATCCTACACACAAGCCCCCACCTCGTTCTAATCTAGTAACAAATAATGTGTTTATCATAGCATAGATGCACTTGATCAAACAAGAGCTTAATTTTCCTGAGGGATTTTTGCATGAATGTTCAAAGTGAATGCTATTGATTGATTGGTTGGCTGGTTGGTTGGTTTATTGATTGATTTGTGGGATTTACAGTTGTAATTCATCACATTATCTCGCTTAAGTCAAAACATTATATGCTTATGGTAATGTTATGTTTATTTTTTTCCAATTCAAATGAGCTTTATTGGGGTGAATGTGTGAAATAGCACAATATTGCCAAAGCAATAGACATATACGAACTAGATAAATCTAGATAAATAAAAGCGGGAAAAACATATGTGTACATAATCATAGTATGCATAAATGTTATCACAATTAACATAAAATACTAAGTAAATGAATTCAGAGAGCAGTTATAAAGGAAAAAGAGTGTTCAGCCTTTGTCCCGCATATGATGGCAGGAGTACACATGCTGCGCTGCCAGGTGGATACTTTTCTTTATATTCCAAAATATATATAGGCTAATATTGTAATAGTGCTATAAATATTATAATATGTATATTATGTGTGTCTGAGCAAATGGATATTTGTTTCAGTCAAAATTATACCCTGAATGATTATAATTATATAAGTGTCCAGTTTTGTACTTGATTTATTGTATGTATTGGGTAAGACTCCAAACAGTAATGCATCATAATTATGACTGAATGAGGCACTTTTCAAACCATATGCCAACTGTGAGAGAGCCACTACATGATGTAGCTGCACCTCTTATTACTTCTGTATTGACACACATAGAAATAAAAAGACCCAAGCTAAGCTCTTTTGGCTTGGACCAGTAAGAAACCTCTTAGCAATACCATAGGAACTACCCAGAAAACCTTAGCAACCACTTTGCAATACACAAATAACTACTCAGGGCGCCTTAGATAGTGTATCAACTGCCCACAACACTCTAACACCTGGCAAACAGCAATTTTTTTTCCAGAAAATGTCAGAATCTGGTTTTGATTTGTAGATTTAAACCAAGGAAATCCTACAACTCATTTAGAAGGCAAATGTCTGATTATGAGTGTTTAATTATGCATGCGTGATGCTAATGGATCACCAGGGGGTTAACAAAGGGTCTTTTCATTGATTCAGTTTCACTCAGAGGTTCACTACTCTTTGAAGTATATGAATATTGAAGTATCCTTGATTTGAATATCTATTCATCAAAAGAAAACAATGGAAATGTAATTTGTGTGCGACTCTTTATTCTTTGACCCACTTGTGTAACTCCCACGATTTTTTTGTTGCTAGGATACACCATTGCATCTTCCTCTAAAGAAGTGTTCGGTTGTGGGCAATGGAGGGGTCCTGAAACACAGTGGTTGTGGAAATGAAATTGACCAAGCTGACTTTATCATGAGGTGAGAAGATGGTAATATTTTCTTGTTCTGGACTGGCTGAATGTGTCAAATTATATAAAAAAGGAGGGGTGTAATGATACCCTCATGTCACGATTCGATACATATCACAATACTGAGCTCACAATACGGTATTATTGCGATACAAGACATGGTAAAAGGTTAACAAAAAATGTACTGTTGATTCAAATGCTAAATTTGGTGTAACATTGGAGGTGGAAATGAATAGGCTTGGACTTGGTGCTGGAAACCCAATGCGCAGGACAATGGTGACACCAAAACAAAAATATTCATGATTCTGGAGCTGAAAATACAGAATTATTTTAGACGAATATGCTTGCACTCTGTCACTGACTAGATATATTTAAAATAATGCCACTTTTTACCGGTAACATCAGACATTATCAGGACCCACAAATATTCCCCCATTGCATTATTATGTATTATATTCAACATTATATATAGCAGTTTAATGTAGTACTGACTAACTCTGAAAACTTTCATTTTGTTCTCAGTAATTTTCTAGAGTAATGTTGTAATGTTGATACACATTTTTGTATTTCGATATATTGTTACTTCCCTAATATTTGCAGAAAATGTCAAGTTTATATATAAACATATTTGCATGTACACAAGCTAGAGCAAAGGTGAAATGCAGAGAACTCTCTTATAATAGTAAATCTTTTCTTTAATAGTAAACTTCTTTATGAATGTGGTTGCAGAAAAGGAATGACTTTAACTGTTTCTTGAAAGTAGTGATGGTTTCAGCAAATTGCATGAAGATAGGCAGTTCGTTCCATCTAACGCCTGTTTCACACACACTCCGTTTGCAGTGCGTATGCAGCATGCGCTATAGTGCTTTCACATATGCTGCATTTGCAGTGCGTAACTGATCCACGGCTGTACCGCAAACACATTCTCGCTATTTTTTTTTTCAAATCGAGAAGTTATGCAGCAACTTTTATTAGAAAAAAAAGTTTTGTCAGCATTGCACACATATACACTCTTTAATGGACGGATGCACGTTTAAAGTCAAGTCAAGTCATCTTCATTTATACAGCGCTTTTAACAATGTAGATTGTTTCAAAGCAGCTTTACAGAGATAAACGTATAATTTAAGGTAACAGAGATTGTTTTGGCTTTATAGCGGTTCTTTAGTAAAGTTATTTTCCAGCTAAATGTAGTTTTGATTGATTTGCTTCCATAGCAACGATCATTTGTTATTAAATTTGGGGCCGCTAAGACGACACCATTCTCTCTACACAGACTTTAAACGCGAACCTGTGAGAAACGCTGATGGCGTTCACATGCGCATTAAGAATTGGTTCTATAGTTATGTGCGTTTGAATATATGTACGCAGGTTTGGAATTCCCTACAAACCAAGCCTAAACAAAGTACTGGTGTTTCCTTATAATTTTTGATACAGAATTTTATTTTATTTTATCAATTCGGGGAAGATACGCGAATTGAGTTTCCCAACAACGCTTTATCTGTAGAGTGGTAAAGGGATCCTCCATAGGGAGAGACTAGTTGGCACTTCAGCACAGTGTTGTCATCGGGTCCAGGCGAAGGTTTAAACACAATTTAAACAACGTATGCATTACTTCTATATATATTAAGTTGCTCAAGCAAGTGGTCAAATATTTAACCATGTACTTGTATTAAAATTGCAAACATTTTAAATTAAAACTTAAAATTGACAAAAACAGCCGACTCTCATGCCTTTTCTTTTGCATTTAACTTTTAATACAATAAATCTTGCATGTCACAAAGAACTTGTTTTTCCACCTCCACGAATGAGACGAGTGTTGTTCTCTTACGAGAGGTTCTCTCGTATTGCGTAAGCTTGCTTACGCTGCGGGAAAGTCTTCTTTTCTCGAGATACTGAAGCCAAAAATTATCCTTAATTTCATTTTTTGTCAACGCAGTGCAGCTGCGGGCAGCTGAGCTAGAGCGGCATACTGCGCGCTCATTGGCTGCCGCGCGGCAACTGCTTAAGCCTACCAGTGAGCCTGGCGTGACGTCACGCCCAATGAGGGCGCGCGCGCCCTAGCGCGTCACAGCCCGCCAGAATGGGCGGCGTCAGAGCATATATAAGGAAGGCTCGTAGGCTATATTCTCTGATTTCTGTCTTTTCAGCGAAGCACTCGCATCGCTGATCTCGGAGAGGAAGCCGTCGCCGTTGTCCTTCAAGGCCCAGCTAACGAGCCAGCTTAGGTCAGCCTGAGGAAGCCGGACGATCTTCGCCGCCTTCAGCCTGCCGTGCCAGCTCAGCTATCCGGCGAATATCCTTTGCAAGCTCTTTTTGTGTGTGTTCTTGCTTCCGCAGCACTTTCTAAAAGAGCAGAGGCGTTGTTGCAAATGCCTCGCACCACGTGCGGCTCATGCCGCTCCGCGCTCAGCGACGGAGACCGCCATCTTCTCTGCGCTCTCTGCCTGGGCCAGGACCACGCAGCCGTCGCGCTTTCCACGGGCGGCTGCGCTTTCTGTGAAGAGCTGCCGATGTCGACCCTGCGGGCTCGACTCGCCCTCTTCGCGGAACCTGCTCCAACTGTCCTCGGGCCGCGTAAGAAGAAACGCCGCTCGCAGCGACCACCGGAGCCCGAGACTCGAGCCAAGGCCTCGCCGGAGCCTCTCCCGCGAGCCTCGCTCTCTCCTTCTCCGCCCCCGCTTCCCGACGCGCAGCCGACGGCTCACGCCCTCGATGCCGTCGCCTCAGGGGATGAAGCGGATGATGACGCGCTACTGGACACGTGCTCACTAATGGCGTCGGACAGCGAGGAATGGTCCGGTTCTGTCCGCTCCGCCTCCTCCACCAGAGCGTCCAGCAGGACTCACGCCAGTGTGGACGCCGAGCTTCTCCGCCTCCTCACGGCAGCAGTCGAACACCTGGGCCTCGAATGGTCCCCGCCAGCGGTGACTCCGCCCAACAGACTCGACGGGTGCTTCCTGCCCGCCAGTCGACGAGCTCCAGTGTCCAGGCCAGCGCCTTTTCTGCCGGAGCTTCACGAGGAGCTTACCAAATCCTGGGACGCTCCAGTTTCGGCCAGACTCCGTTCTCCGGCCTCATCTACTCTCTCTCGCGTAGACGGAGCCAAGGAGAAAGGGTATGACCGGATCCCACCGGTCGAACCAGCGGTTGCAGCGCATCTTTGCCCCCCATCCGCGAGATGGCGCTCAAAGACTGCCCTTCCGTCCAAGGCCTGCAGGACTACTTCGGCGTTTGCCAGCCGCGCTTTCTCCGCCGCTGGGCAAGCCGCCTCAGCCCTGCACACAATGGCGGTTTTACAAGTTTTTCAAGCCGACCTCCTCAGCCAGCTCGACGAGGGAAAACTTGATAAATCTGCTTTGACCGACCTGCGCAGTGCGACGGATCTCTCTCTTCGCACGACGAAAACAGCAGCCCAAGCGATCGGACGATCTATGGCTGCGCTGACTGTCATTGAGCGCCACCTCTGGCTAACGCTAGCCGACATGGGAGAGCAAGAGCGGTCCGTTTTTCTCAACGCCCCGCTCTCACCCGCCGGCCTCTTCGGCCCCGCGGTAAGTGGCCTCGTGGACAGCTTCTCGGAAGTTCAGAAGGCGTCACAGGCCATGAACCTCTTCCTGCCCCGCCGCTCGAGCTCCGCTGCAGGCCGCTCTAGAACTCAGCCTCCTGCACGCAGTCCCACGCGGCGCCCCTCCCGACCTCCAGCATCGCAGCAGCGTCAGCGCGGCCGACCCAGGTCCCGCTCCACCAGCCAACACAGGCCGCCACCCCCGCGGGGTCCCCGGCCTAGAGTTTCGCTGAAAACCGAGCCTGCGAAATCCTCCTAGCACTCGCAAGGAGGAAAAGACGGTTGAGTCCCGCCGCGGCCGGACCGCCGTCGAAGCTAACCTGTATCCCTCTGCCAGTCCCCTTGATAAAGGCTACTGCAGTAGTGTCCACCGCAGCCAACGAGCCAGTTTCTCAACTCTCTCGCCTGCACACAAACGCCGTTTTTACGGCGACCCAGATAAATCGAATAAAGAGTGTAAAATCTGGTCATCCGGCTCACGCCGTCAGTGCTATGAGTGTAGTAAACATGCCCACACCCCAGTGCTCATCACTACACACAAGCACAATCCCCCCTGTGTACCCCACAGAGTGCACTCACATAAAGCGCGCTACGGCCGCTCGAGTGTTAGCTGTAGGTCACGTGCCCACAACCCAGTGCTCACACCTACACAGTGCCCGCTCTGCCTCACACATTCGGGGACGAAAGCACTCCACCGCCGGCTGTGCGTTAATAAAGAGTCCTGTGCCCGCTATACAGCACGCACGCTCTCATGTACACACTCACGAGCCCGCCCCGCTTCCGCGCCGCGAGCCGTTGCTCAAAACGCTCTCTCACAGCGTCATTCAGCCGGCTGCCGCTATCAGCGAGCCCCCGTCTCCCCTCACTGTCACTGCGCGACTCGCGCACATACCGCCACAGGCTCCCCGTCCCGCGCTGTGCGGCGGGCGGGACCCGGAGGCTATCCGACCCCTAGCTATGAGTGCGAATGCATGGAAAGCTATTCCGGGAATGTCGGAATGGGTATTAAACACAGTGATAAAGGGCTATTCGCTTCAATTCGCTCGCCGCCCCCCGCGTTTTCGCGCCCGGGTCGAGACACAAGTGAAAGCAGATGCAGCCCATCTGCTTCACACAGAGATAGCGAATTTACTGCACAAAGGTGCCATAGAACGGGTTCACCCTCTGGCTGCCGAGGCAGGCTTATACAGCCGCTATTTCCTCGTACCCAAGAAGGGCGGAGCGCTCAGACCTATACTAGATCTGAGATATTTGAACAAAGCGCTCGTGAAACGACCGTTCAAAATGCTCACGACCGGTCAAATCCTCGCGCAGATTCGCCCGGGGGACTGGTTCATCTCTCTCGATCTGAAAGACGCGTATTTTCAGATTCAGATTATTCCCCGTCACAGGCCATTCTTGAGATTCGCCTTCGACGGTCAGGCATATCAGTACACCGTCCTGCCGTTCGGCTTGTCCCTGGCACCCCGTACTTTTACGAAGTGCATGGACGCGGCCCTCGCACCCCTGAGATCGAAAGGGATGCGAATTCTGAACTATCTGGACGATTGGCTCATTATAGCGCAGTCAACAGAGGAACTAGTTTCTCACAAGAAAGCGCTTCTCGGTCATTTGGAAAGCCTGGGTCTTTCCGTGAACTGGGACAAGAGCTCTATAACCCCCAGCCAGTCTATCACTTTCCTGGGTATAGATCTGGATTCGGCGGCGATGACGGCCAGACTGTCAACACAGCGCGCGCGCCGTGTTCGGCACCTCGCCGCTTCCGTTCAGGTGGGAAAAGTTTTTCCCCTAAAAACCTTTCAGAGGCTTTTGGGCCATATGGCGTCAGCCGCAGCGGTCCTGCAGCTGGGTTTACTTCGAATGCGCCCGCTTCAGTGCTGGCTAAAGTCGGAAGTGTCCCGCAAAGCATGGATTTCGGGCCGTGCACCAGTCAGAGTGACTCAGCGCTGCGTCTCAGCCCTGCAGCCCTGGCTGGCGGCCGAATGGTTTCAGCGGGGAGTGTCGATGGGGGTCATCGCACACCGCAAAGTGGTCTCGACAGATGCGTCCAACATGGGTTGGGGAGCGACTCACGAGGGCAGTCCGATTTGCGGCCGGTGGTCGAATACGGAGAAAAGCCTTCACATAAACTGTCTAGAGATGCTGGCGGTCGAGAAAGCGCTGAAGCACTTTCTACCACTCCTACGGGGACACCATGTGCTAGTCCGCTCGGACAATATGTCAGTAGTGTCTTACGTGAACCGCCAGGGCGGAATCAGATCCAGAGCCCTGCGCGCTCTCACAGAGCGCCTCCTATCCTGGGCTCAGGGCCCGCTGCGCTCCCTAAGGGCAGCTCATGTACCCGGTCGCTTCAACGACGGCCCGGACAGACTGTCCAGGGACAACGTTCCCCCAGGGGAATGGTCTCTACACCGCCAGACGGTCCAAGCGCTTTGGCATCGCTTTGGCAAAGCGGAGATCGACCTCTTCGCCGCGAGCGAGAACGCTCAGTGCCAGAGGTTTTTCTCGAAACACGAGGACGCGCTGGCCCAAACATGGCCCAGCGTTCCGCTGTATGCGTTCCCCCCGATCTCGATGCTGCCTCAAGTGCTAGCGAGGATCAGGGAGACGAACTGCGCAGCGCTCCTCATAGCCCCGCGCTGGGAAAACCAACCATGGTTTTCCGAGCTGATGAGGCTGACAGACACAGCCCCATGGCCGATCCCGGTGAGGAGAGATCTTCTCTCTCAAGCTCGAGGGTCGATTCTGCATCCCCATCCAGAGCACTGGTCTCTGCATGCGTGGGAAATCAACGGATATTCGTTGATCTGCCAGAAGGGGTAATTAACACGATCACGCAGTCCAGAGCCCCCTCGACGAGGCGGCTCTATGCGTCTAAATGGTCAGTGTTTAACAAATGGTGTGTGGAAATGGGTTCTAATGCTCAGTCCTGTGGAGTCCCACAGGTATTGAACTTTCTCCAAGAGATGTTGGACGCGGGCAGGTCCCCCTCCACGCTCAAGGTTTACGTCGCGGCCATAGCAGCGTTCGCCGATTCGGCGCGCGGCCGCTCACTGGGCAGGGATGAACTCATCACCCGTTTTCTGCGAGGGGCCAGGAGGATGAACCCTCCCCGGCCCCCGTCAGTCCCTATTTGGGACCTGTCCCTGGTCCTAGAGTCCCTGAAAGTGCATCCGTTCGAGCCTTTGGACTCTGTGGAGTTGAAATACTTGACGCTTAAAACCGTTTTTCTGCTAGCTCTAGCTTCAGTCAAACGAGTGGGCGATTTGCATGCGCTGTCTGTCAGCGCGTCGTGCCTCGAGTTTGGACCTAACGACTCGTTAGCCATTCTCAAACCGAAGCACGGCTATGTCCCCAAAGTGTTAGGTACTCCCTTTAGGGCTCAAGTCATTACCCTATCGGCCCTGCCGTCATCCGGCAGTGAGGAGGGTGTCAACCGCCTTTGCCCGGTCAGGGCGTTAAGGTGTTATGTCACGCGCTCTGCAGCCTTCAGGCTCTCAGAGCAGCTTTTCGTTTCGTTTGGAGGGCGCGCTAAGGGTCGCGCCGCCTCGAAACAGACGCTATCCAGATGGATAGTGGACGCTATTGCGGCAGCATATGCGTCAAAAGACCTGCAATGTCCGTTGGGCATACGGGCTCATTCCACCAGAGGCATGGCCTCATCGTGGGCATGGTCCAGCGGGATTTCCATTCATGACATTTGTATGGCGGCGGGCTGGGCGTCCCCCTCCACTTTTGTTAGGTTTTATAACCTGGAAGTTCCCGCTCTGCAGGCGAAACTTCTGTCAGTCTAGTCGTGTTCATGTCCTGCCCATATGCGCAGGTTGTACTATTGACTAGCTTGTCTGTTGAGCTGCACGCTCAGGGTCAGTATACATAGACCGGCCTTGCCGTTCTTGCGTTCCCTAGATGTGCTTATGAACATGTGTTGGCCCGCACCGCTGGCCACCTGTTTTTCACCTCTATGCTCTTCATAGAGTCATACGTGATTGTTAGGCTCGCACGGCGTGGACAAGGGGTTCCCGCAGCGTAAGCAAGCTTACGCAATACGAGAGAACCTCTCGTAAGAGAACGATACTCGGTTACTCACGTAACCTCGGTTCTCTCTAGAGAGGGAACGAGTATTGCGTTCCCTGCCGTGCTTGAAGCCTGTAGCTCGTGTCGCTTCATTCGACAGAAAACAGAGAATATAGCCTACGAGCCTTCCTTATATATGCTCTGACGCCGCCCATTCTGGCGGGCTGTGACGCGCTAGGGCGCGCGCGCCCTCATTGGGCGTGACGTCACGCCAGGCTCACTGGTAGGCTTAAGCAGTTGCCGCGCGGCAGCCAATGAGCGCGCAGTATGCCGCTCTAGCTCAGCTGCCCGCAGCTGCACTGCGTTGACAAAAAATGAAATTAAGGATAATTTTTGGCTTCAGTATCTCGAGAAAAGAAGACTTTCCCGCAGCGTAAGCAAGCTTACGCAATACTCGTTCCCTCTCTAGAGAGAACCGAGGTTACGTGAGTAACCGAGTATCGTTTATGTCGCCTTGTTGAGGTAAATAGTATAGTTTTCCTTGCTTTACCTCGGTCTTAAAGTAAAAAGATGACTGTGAAAAATAGTAGTATTTAATTAAATACATTTATGGTGAGATTACTACATTTTATTTAATTAAATGCATTTGTGGTGAGATTATTATATTTTCATGTCAATCTGTGTTGTTTAACCATGAACCATGCGCTGTCACTTTAATTCAGTGCGTGCAGCACAGCAGAAATAGACTCGGTGCTCCTGGAACGCATTGCCTGACCGCATCCGCGTGCAGTGTGAAAGCTCTAACCTGTTAACATGGGTGCGGGTGAAAGGGCAGTCCTCAAGGCCAGAATCAAATCCTTGAATTTGTATTAGGCAGCTACAAGTAGACAGTGGAGTAAGAACAACTTTTGTTGAGATGGAAGCTGGGCATTGAGGTTGTCAAGTTGGAACAACAGGCATATCATCTCCACAGGAAAAGCTATGTGCCTTTTTGAGCAAGCTTAGTGAGGTTGTGTATATCATGAAAAGGAGAGGGTCAAGCACTGAACCTTGAGGCACCCCAGCGATTAACTCAGACACCCCTCCTCTCCAGAAAATCTTGAAGGATCTGCCTGTGAGGTGAGACTGAAACCACTAAAGTGCCATACCTGTGATGTTCAGGTCAGGGTTGCTGGACTGGAGGATCTGGGGTCTCGTTTATAAAACTGTGCGTAGGAAGCTTACTAAAAGTGTACGTGCGCCCGAAAGCCAAAAAAGGCGTACGCAAAAAAAATATTGAGACTTATAAAGCCAGAACCTGCGCAGAATTCACTTCATAAATCCCAGTCAGCGGAAGATTGTGCGCACATGCGTCTCCTCCCCGAACTAACCATATATGGAGCTTACAACGCCTAGTTTTACTATGCAGATCCTCATCTGCATATCATTTGCATATGATTATTCATCCACGTGATAACGTTTAACGGTACAAGACACATTACATTAATAAAACCATGTAGTTGCCTATCCTTGCCTTGTTTTTGAATACATAAATCAAATAGTGTATAAAATACATTTCAGAGAAAGTTTTTCTCACTCTTTCCCACTGGCCGAATTGTATTTTTAATTGAAGCAGATAGGCCTTGGGCATTATTTGCACGAAACTTTTTTCTCAGACAGTCTGGTATTATCATGATAAGCAGTTATCTTTGTGGTTAAAACATTTAAACACAGCACGCCACAGGAAAAGTGTTCAAAAACACCGCATCCGCAACAAATATTTCTATTGATTGAATTTGAATATAAAAAATGTTGTAACTTCTCAGTAATGATTTCATGTTTAAGTGTTTAACTCCATTAATTTGAATGGCATATTTAATCTAAATGTTTATATCAGAAGTAAAACATAGTTTAAATCATTATTTTATTTATTTAAACTGGTATTTGCGTCAGTTTCACTAAACGGCCCAACGCGCTCGCTGGCGCGGACATTTAAGATGGGATGGATATTTGCTTCAAGTGACAGGCTTGGTGATTGAAATTGTATTTGTATTATCTTTCTGTATATGTTTAATTTTCTTTAGATTTTCTGTCTAAAAGTGACCAAAAAGACACTTAACTCCAGCTCACCATCGGTGTCGCCAAACTGCTCCATCTCCAAAACGTTCGTACGCATGGGTCAGAGTTTGCGTGCAGGTGCGCAAATTTTCCCGTCAAGTTTGTTTTTATAAATCACAACTTATGCGTCGGACGTACGCCTCTTTCAGGGCCTGTTTGTGCGTACGCAACGGTTATAAATGAACTCCCAGGTGATTTACAGTATATAAGTCAGCAAAGCAATGAGGACAGATGACCTGGAGTTCGCTCTTGCCAGCCATTATAGAGATATATTGAAACCCAGCAGGTGGTCTTGGTGGAATGTCTGCTTTTGAAGCGAGATTGCTTATCAAAAAGCTTGTTTTGTGAAAGAAAAACATAGAACTGATTAAATACCTAGGCGTTTTGACAGAAGAGTAAGGAGAGAGGCTAGTCTGTAATTTTTGACTGCTGTAAGGTGAAGTGTTGACTTTTTTGAGTAGCGGGTTACCTGAGTTTGCTGAATTATGTCATAACCTTATCTCTCATGACTTTCAACTTTCCCTGCATGAGTGAGAGTTAGACCGTTGGAGTCTCCTACAGAATATTGGAGAGAATTTGGTCTAAAAGGGATTGGAGATGAGGGAAAAAGAGCAGAATAGAGGAGTGCATGTAGTTAGTGGTTAGTTGTGGGTGCGTGGCATAGAAAAGCGGTCACTGATGGTTGCTGAAAGAAACATAAAGGCAGAGGACAGGAGAGATTGATACTTGCTCAGGTCAGCTGTGTCTCTTGATTTGGCCATTTTCATCTCTGCAGTGCTGAGCTTGATCTGATAGTCACAAAGAGTATCAGTGAGCCAGGGGCTAGAGTGTGTCGCTATGTGCTAACCCAGGAGTGTCCAATCATGCTCCTGGAGGGCCACTTTTCATGCAGTGTTTAGATTCTGAAGACTGATGATTCTGTCATTATTTAGATGCTCATGTCCTTCCAGACCCATATATATTCTTTTGTGGAACACAACAGCAGTAATGTAAGAATCTAACAAATACCATGCATTGATGAATCACACACAATAAAACCTGTGACTTTCATTACTGTATTTAATTAATAAATGTAAGACTTTGTTGTTTTTAACGACTTGTTTTATGACATAGACAGAGTAACATCACTCCCAACAACCATTTTTCTTCAATCCCTCTTCATCTCCTCTACCTCTAGATGTAACCTTCCTCCTTTGTCCAAAGAGTACACCGCTGATGTTGGTACCAGAACACACCTGGTGAGCGCAAATCCTAGCATTATTGAAAAGAGGTATGTTGTCTTCTCTTTATTTTGGATGGGTTTATATGATCACAATACCAACCATTCCGTATTGGATAACAATAACAATGATTTGGATTCCAAAGTGGCATATATTGAAATTGTTTAATTGAATTAGCTTTTTATTATTTTAGTATTAACATTGGATTGAAACTTTTAACATCACTAATGGGCACACATAAATCAATTTTTTCATCTCTAAAGTCAAACCTGGATAAATTGCGTTGTTGTTTTGATTTGGCACTTTAGTTTTGTCTTTGTCCACCCACAAGACTGTAGTTGTTTCAATAAAATAATGCTTCTCTCACACACTTTTTTCTATCTGTCCCATGTCTTGTTCAACTTATTTTACAATTACAATGCATTCTGTTGTCTGACAGTTCATAGTTCTTCTATATGAAACCACCAGAAGCTATTTGTGGCTTCTGGGGAAGTCAGTAGCATGCGGCAAACAGCATGACCGGATTGTCCGAAAGGGACTCTCAGTTCCCCAAACAGCCTACTTGAGGGATGGATATTGACCTTTCTTAGTGGATTATCTCTTTTACTTCTTGCATTAGCTGGCATGAGATCTCTAGTCTCAAGTGCATTGGTGTTAGTACTACCATGGTCAAATATTTTCAATTTAATTATTTTTATTAATATGCTTGTGTTCTAATTAGGGCTATGCGATTAATCGTAATTGATTTTCGATTTTGGCTTCCATCGATTATGAAATTAAGATAATTGAGGTCAAACAATTGTTGTGCCACAGTGATCTTTTGTTCCACCCTAAAAGCCCAAACTCAACATCCAAATCTGCCAAACAAGTGAGTGTTGTAAAATGCAGTCTGTTTTGGTAAACTGCTGTAGGGCTGCACGATATTGGGAAAAAATGTCATTGCGATATTTTATTTTTCTGCGATTATATATTGCGAGATTTCACCAGATTAAAGTGAATCGGTTCAAAGGAGTCATTAGTTTGCGAATTGGACATGTCATTAGTGAACGTGTAGCCTATGGCACACATTGTGTGATCTCGGCAGTTTAGGACATCGCACAAGATTTGTCAACACAGAAAACATTTCATCACTGGATAGGTTTTTTTGTTTATTGAAATTGTGGTTTGTCCGCTGAATAGGCGGAACGCTTTTTAGAGAAGATAAAGCAACGTTTTTTTTTTGCACAATTCACACCCTGTGGTAATTCAGGAGAAACACATCTCCGAAAGCTACAGGTGAAACTTCGGTCTTCCGACCTTTTACCATCGCGTCAATTGATTTTGATTAATCTGCGCGAGGGAGAGAGAGCTCTCTCTCTCACACTCTCTCACTCTCTCTCACTCTCACTCTCTCTCTCTCTCTCTCTCTCTCTCTCTCTCTCTCTCTCTCTCTCTCTCTCTCTCTCTCTCTCTCTCTCTCTCTCTCTCTCTGAGATGCGTCATTCTATTCTACAGTACATCACTCACCGATCTATTCTACTCCGATCATCACTCCGATCTATGACTATTCAGTCATTCTATTCTACATCACTCACCGATCAAATAAGGCTTTGGCGGGACAAAAATTCACTTTGGAGTCTGCCAAAAAAATGCAGGAAAACCCCTGCACAACCGACTGTTTATGAGGATATTCACCGAGACGGGCATTCTGACTTAATTTTGAATTCTCTTGTCCGTTCAAGCTCGGAAATAAGAGAAAGAGCGCTGAACTTTGTGTCTGCCCAGCTCTCCGTGAGCACACTTCTTGCGCTTGATGTTTAAACTGACAGGACTTAAAAATTTCACTCTATGATGGTTAAACTTTGCAATTAATCAGCGAATCACATGCGTTAAGGGCCAGGTAGCAGCTGGCCCATACGGATCATGAATCACGGATCAGCTGGTCTATTCTTGACATCACACATCCTGCGATGTGACTATCGTGGATGCTCACATCGCGATATCGATGCTAAAACGATACATCGTGCAGCCCAAAACTGCAGGACATGTTTGATATTAAGCAGTGTTATTAAAAGCGCATTAAGAGACACTGTTCCCCAGGTCAGCTTTCTGTGTGCTCGCTCCAAGTTGGAGCTGAACGCGGATAAAATGTCAAAATGCCATGTAAACACAGTGGGTTATGTCTTAAGTAAACGTACACGGTTGAGAAAGAAAACGCGTGTGTAACAGTATATTGGATCCGTGCATTAGCTCTTAAAGTGACAGCAGCTTAATAAACCTGCTGCAGTCTGTCATTAATGATAATCAAACAACAAAGGAAAATCACTCACTGATTTTGACTGAATAACTTAAGTATCTTTAATAAGAATTAATCTGTATTTACTGTGTACAGTAAGACTATGCAGTGTTATTTTACATTTGATTTTTCAATTTTGTGTTGTAGGCTATTACTTGTATGAATACCACTGTTAGCTCATCTTCGTGAAAAACTTAATTTAATTTGTATTTTTGTTCTGTTGTACCTATCTATTTGTCAGTTTTGTTTGTAAGTAGTTTCTTTGTTCTTATTGTATTGCTGACTGTTTACTTGTCTTATGTAATTGAGGACCTTTTTCTTACGTTAGTTAACCTAGTATTAGTTTTAGCTGAATTATCGATAATTGTGAATTTTTACTGATATTAAAAATGACTCGTATTGTGAAATGACTCGTATTGCCTACCAATAATTGTGATTTACAATCTAAAAACTAGAATCGAGTAGCCCTAGTATTACAAGTATTCGTAAGGTATTTCAGAAATTCAGAAACAAGCTCAAGCACTTTATTTATTATAACTTTATTATTCCCTCAATGCCAAAGAAATTACAGGATGTCTAAGAAGATACAGTTTAAATAAAGAGCTAAAGTTAGCCATGGCTCATGGACTGACAGTTAGATTATATCAAAAAATAAAATCCCATCAAAGAATTCACAATATCCATTGTGGCCATAGTGAAAATTACAAAATAAAATAAAAATCTTTACATGAAACAATTGTTACAGAAAGGATAGTTTTCAAACATGAAACACTGGCAGGGATATTACACAAAAATGGCAACGTCCTCTCTAACCAAAGTAGTGATATTATGATCTTATAAGGATCCTTTTATCTTCTTATTATCCTATATTCTGTGGCTATTTTGACTTATCTAATCAATCCTCTTTTTCCTCATCAGCTTTCAGAACCTGCTTTGGTCCCGCAAATCCTTCGTAGAGAGCATGAAGGCATATGGTTCCAGCTACATCTACATACCAGCATTCTCTATGAAGCCCGGCACTGACCCCTCCCTGCGGGCATACCATACCCTTGCAGACTCCGCCTCCAGCCAGACTGTCCTCTTTGCTAATCCAGACTTCCTTAAAAATGTCGGTCGATTCTGGAAGAACCACGGCGTCCATGGCAAACGGCTCTCCACGGGGTTGTTCTTGGTGAGCCTTGCCCTTGGCTTGTGTGAAGAGGTGACCACTTATGGTTTTTGGCCATTTTCGGTGGGGCTAAATGAGCGACCGGTCAGCCACCACTATTATGACAACATTCTCCCATCCTCGAGATTTCACGCCATGCCTGAGGAGTTCCTGCAACTCTGGCACTTGCACAAGAGCGGCACACTGCGTATGCGGGTCGGCAATTGTGAGAAAGAGGGGCAGGAGCTGAAGAGGGAAAAATAAGTGCAAGGGTTGCCAGGGGCAACTCCATTTATCCCCACAGGAACAGGACGGCCATCCTGTGATTAGCATGAGAATACTGTGGCTTGTGAGGTGATGCCCCACCCCCCAATCTGGGCCTCTCTTTGGTGTCTATATGCTTGACCCTTAACTGCTACTAAAACCCTTCCCTCTTATTGCCGAGGGACTGTTGAAAAAGACTTGCATGCGTACCCATCCTCATGTATGCGCTCACTGGAAGCTTGTGTTTCTGTAGAAGTACCGGGGGGATGGGGGGCGGGGGATGGGTGCATATAAAATGCATCTTTAAATGCATTTAAACTGCATCTACCAGCAGTTGGACCCTTGAACCTAGGAGCTATTTGTTCACTTAATGTAAAGATAGATTAGGGAAGGGGCTGCTTCAAACAATGTCTTAAGATCTTAAAATGGGAAATCAGAAAAGGAGAGCAATGCTTTGATTGCATAAAATTATTTGTGATTCTTTTGGAGATTTGAGGAACTGGGAAAAGGAATAATGTGAAAATCGTTCTTGCAGTGTCTGAATTTATACAAATCAGTGTAAAAACAGGTTAAGCCTGTAAAAGGGAAAAGGGCATTGAATGTAAACGCTGTACAGCCAGCGTTTAAAAACACGTTTCATAAATTTGAAACCGGTTTAAAGTGAAGGCTGCCGGTTCATGTATTATTGTGAGTAAGTGTTTCTGCTTTTATTTATTCTTAAAGTTCAGTGAAACGGGACCTCTACTGAGAAACATCTTGTCAGTCTAGATCTGTCATGAGATAGATTTCGTACATGACACAGTGTTTTGTCATGTTTGGATTGGGAAGTCATGGGTTGAGAGAACACGTCCAGTTTGAAGACTTCCACAACAATGGATGAAAGGCTTTGGAAGACGTCGAGGCACAAATTCCATAGAAGAGGGAGTGAATGGTTCGAGTGCCAATTAAAGTGCGATAACCTTCTGCGTGACTCCTGTGGCAGCATCTTTAATTATCATTTGTGTTATATGTGTTTGGGAATCAGGCATTGATGTTACGCAGTGGTGGAATGAGCCATTGTGACATGGTTGAAGGGGCACCAATCATACGATAAACGTTTTTTTGCCTGCTAAGGTGCTGGACACCTGGTTTGGAACATGTATATAGTCAATCACCAGTTTTGTTACTGTTTCCACAAGAATCATGGGTTCTCTGAATGTAATGGCAGCCATTTTGTGGTCTGCCCAGTAACTTGTTTCCTTGACTTATTAATAGGCATTTGTGTGTGTGTGTGTGTGTGTGTGTGTGTGTGTGTGTGTGTGTGTGTGTGTGCGCGCGCGCGTTAAACTGCACACAGGGAATTAGGTTTAAATCTTGTAGGTGCTAGCTGTAACGCATGCACTCCAGGTTAGTCTGAATATACATCACTGACAGACAGTTGTAGGAAATATGCACTATAATGTATAAAGCCAGAAACCTCAGTACCAAAAATGAATATTCTTTCATTAAATACCCCTAAGACTTTTGTTTATCTTCAAAGCACAGAAGTTTTTTTGTTTTTTTTTTATGAAACCTGAGAGATTTCATGAAGTCTAAGGAAAAACTTGAATGGACTTTCAGAGGGAATCTTCCACTTTGATGCTTCAAAATATTCACAGAGAGATCGTAAAAGCAAGCAAGTGGTTTCATCCAAGTCTACTAAAGGCGCACGATTGCTTCATATAATTTTATTTAGGCTTTTATTCATTTATGAACATTGCTTAGAACAACGCATGCTTAGAACATGGCAAGATAAACGGAAACTCAATGGTACTTTCTTGACACCTGAGAACAAACCTCGTTGGTTCTCGCTTGAACTTTTTTAAATAGTTTGGTGTACTTTGGTAGCCCAAGTTTTGGACTTTCAATGAAGAGACCGAAATCTCTCAGGTTTGTCTTAAGAGTTTAGAACGACATGAAGGTGTGTAAATGATGATATCATTTACTCTTTTTTTTTTCTCTTAAAGGGGACAATGGAGTTGCCTTTAAATGTTTCTGCCATCTAAAGAAGGTGTGTTAGCATTCAGACAGCTAGCTGTAAACATGTCGTCAGTTTAACGAACTTGGTTTGTGAAATTTTCTTCAAACTGTTGTTCCATCATCTAATTCTAGTCAGTTTTCTAAATGTAGAATTAGAAAACTTGCGCTATGGCGCCTTCTGTGGCAAAAAAAAAAAGTGGACTTGGAATTGATTATGAAATGTGTTGACATTTTTAGCTAGAAGTGGTTGTGTACACATTCTTGCGTAGACTGTTTTGTGCATTAATGTATCTAAGTTGGCCTAGACCTACTGCAGGCTATTTAATCGTTGACAAAAAAAATAACCAGGTCACATTTCAACCCCAATGAAAAGAAAAAAACCCTGAAAATTTGACAATTTTCCCTGATATCTTAATGTGTTTGGGAAATAAATGACAAAGGAACAGATGTACAACAAATAATGCTGCATAAATACATAAATGTGTACTTCCAGAAGTATTAATTGTCATTAAAAAGGCCATTTTGTTCTTTAGATTTTGGGGTGAATGTGACCGAGGAGTGTTTTTAACTGGTTTCTTGAGGTTTGCCCTGATAGCAAAGGAAACGTGTGCCGTCATTTGAGTATCTTGAGTATTGAGAAATTACCATTACCATATTTTCACACTTTAAGCCAATGAGTGCCTTTATCAGTATTAAAAAAGGCCAAGGACATCATTTTTATCAAGAACAAGTTTTGAGTCTAAGGATTATTTATTTTATTCCCCCAAACTCAAACTTAACCTCAATTGTTTGTGTTTTTTTGTTAGGATTTTTCAATCAAGGCTGATGTGTAACAATGCAGAAAGACTTATAATTTATGATGAATGAAGTTAAATTCCTGGAGGGAAGTTTCACATTATCTTAGCATGCGGTTGTTGAAGGACCAACATACTGTACATTACTGTAATTTTTTTTTAACATTGCTTAATTGGTATAAAACCACATCTTTATCGTATATGAAGCTTTAGAAAGTGTTAAATGCTGGAGCTGATGATTATCTTAATTTTTTTCCACCTTTTTGTGCTGTTCAGTTTTGTGACAGAGTGAGGTTGTTGTTTGTAACTAGGCATGCACGACTGTGATATGTAATTGGTTTTTGAAACTGATTTTGACTGAGAAACTCACTAACTATTATGTATTTTAAGTTTTGCCCTGTGAGCCATATGAGGGTGTGTGCCCTGCTGAAACTGAGCTTACCTCAACTGTTTTATTCACTTAAATTCATTGATGAAACTCATGGGAGCTTGGATCTTAGGTATTTAAGTACATTTTACTCCGCTAAGTTGTAAATGTGTCCTATCATGTCAATTCCTGGCTCAAGCAGTTGGGTAATGGTTTTTGTACTTGAGCATGTAACAATCTAACAGGAACGGGGCTAAACGTTGTTTACGGTCCACATGAGTTATGCCAATAATGAAAAACAATTGTGTTAAAAGTAAGCAAATACTGCTTTCAAACAATAAAGACATCCTGTCAACTCATCTGCTGCTGTGTGTGTCAATTGCATCTATATTCATTTAGATTTGTGTCTTGAAATGTTATATATAATATTGGATTTCATTTTTAGTACATGTGCTTCACAAGACTGACAGCCTGTCTAAACACCCATTTCCTATCCAATATATTTTTAATGTCAGGGCCCAGCTGCCTTCTTGGAGATGGCCAAAGGTGTCATTTGTTGAGAGAGAAATGAAGAGGGAGAGAAATGTGTGATAGATAGATAGATAGTTTGGGAAGCTGCTACTTTTTTTTTCTCTCTCTCTTTTTTTTTTAAATATTGAACCCAGAAAATTCTCCTTTATTTTTAGTCCATAAGTAACCATTTAATCAGAAAAAAAAAATGTATGACCATTCAGGATACGCATAATGGTTTCTAAGGTTCCATGTGTGTAACTGTGAGGCTTTCGTTTCTGGAATAATAATGCGTTTCATACTTGTGTGGGTGTTCACGTTGGAGGTCTGCTGCTACACTGAGTCTCCAGTGAGGTCAACGTCTATGTCAACGACTTTTTTTTTTTTAAATTAGCCAATTGGGTGCTGTAAAAGGATTGCAATGCAAATTAGAAGAAGCAATTTTAAACACCCACATAAGTGTCTTTCCATTTGCAGACAGGCAACATTATGTAGCTATGCTTGCACACATTTTTGTCATTTATGCTTATAACATAGTTATAGTTATATATATAATAACAAAGACTCAGAGGATATTTGAAAGTGCATCTTTTTGCATGGAGCCCACAAGTGTTGCACAACAGGATGCAGGTCCTAAAATTCAGTGCATTTACTTCTCTGCAAAAAACCACAGTGGCCAAATGTCAGAAGCTTTCTAATTTGAAATGACCTGCATTGAAGACAAGTAGGCCTACTCGAATCGCAATACTGACATCTTGATCTTCAGATTGACTTATCTGCACTACACACCATTAGAACTCCATTGTTTATTGTATCAGTAAAGCAATGCTTTTCCACATGACACATTTTTATCAGGCGAACCTGCAGAATTGATTAATTTTTCCAAAATTTTCTACAAGTGTTTGGAAAATTATTTAAAGGAGTAAACTGACAGTGTCCCATCATGCACACACGGGTGAGTTCCATCTTTTGTGGATAAAATAGTCCATTGTCTATAGTCAATAATGTGGCGATTCATAATGCGCAGTTCAAACAGAAGTTGCTTTCAAACCAAGTAAATTTCTGTTGGTCAGTGCAGCGAATTCACACGACTAACTTTGAACCGGAACACGGAATTCCTGATCGCGTGGATTGCTATTGAAATGACTGGATTTTGACTCTGAAAATTTGTCCAACTGTAAATGTGACCGCACCTTTTTTAAAGCTTTGATGTTATATATTAGTCATAGTATTGTTTATTAATATTAATGTATATAATGTGCATGGTGTGTTTATTCTTGTAATTGCAACTTTTGATTTTGCAAACACGGCTTTATTTCTCATTTTTGTGACGAGAGAATCTACAAAGTGGCTGGTGCCCCTGGGAGCCTCGTCAGACCATAATCTGTCCTTGTAGATATGATGTGTGAGTGGAAGAGACACTTCCACTTGCATGCCCAGGCATAGCACAGGTCAGTTCGACATACTCCGCTCTTGCCCTGAAGGTGGAGGCAGACTGTTTTTCTATTCAAAAATCCAGGATTGATTGGCATTTGAATTTCTAATGTTAGCTCAAATATGGTGGGTTTCATGGTGTGTAGATTTTGCATTTATTGTCCAGTGACAAAAAAATGGCCAAGCGTCTAAAAGTACTTGTAATATAATATCAACTTTAGTTGCTTTAAATAAATCTTACAATTTTCTAATAACATTATAGATGAGATTAAACAATTGCAAGGTCTTTTGTAGTAGGGTCAATGACAAATAAGAATCCGCTCAATAAAAAATGTAAAATATAGTATATATAAAATATAGATAAAGATATAGTTCTAAAAATAGTTCTTAAAATGAAAGAATAGCTGAGTTCACACCACAGATATAATGATAACAGCACAGAGAAACAATAACGTTAGAATCACTTTCAGAGCGATTTTATCCAGCTGATGAACGATAAAATATTGACCAATCAGCCAATCAGAATCCATCCTGCTGTAACGAGCTCAGACAAGCACACAAGTAGGAATAAACAGAACGATTTCTTATTTGAAATGACCTGAAATCGTCAAGACGATTTATAGATATCGTCTGCTGGTGTGGATGCTAATATAGTTATCTTTATAGTTATTGTTCTTGGTGTGAACGGGCCTTTAAGTCGAAATTTATTTAATTTTTCTTTGGCAAGTTTTTGCACGAATATTTTTTAAGTAAATTTCACACGCGTATTTTTTAAGTAAATTTCACCCATGGAATTAAGTAAACTCTACTTAACTAAGTTAAGTGAAAGTAACAAAGAAAATAAGTCATTTTAACTTGGCTAGTAAAAGGTTGAGTAATATCTATTTAGTTGACGTTTCCTTTGCAATATATTTCACTCAAACAATATGACATTGAATTAAACCACGCTGTTGAAGTATATGCTTTACTTAGAAATATCTAAGTAATTAATTAGGGCAGTCAAAGGATTAATCGCGATTAATTGCATCCAAAATAAAAGTTTGTGTTTAAATAATATATGTGTGTGTACTGTGCATAATTAAATTTGTATATATAAATACACACACATGCTTTATATTTAAGAAAAATGTGTAATTTATATATAAAAATATATATATTTATATATAATATAAATTATATATAAACATATACAGTATATGTATGCAAATATTTCTTAAATATATACATGCATGTGTGTGTATTTATATATACAAAATAATTATACAGAGTACACACACATATATTATGTAAACACAAACTTTTATTTTGGATGCGATTAATCGCGATTAATCTTTTGACAGCCCTATAATTAATACAATAGAAATTGTGTGAGACACCCTATCCACATTTCAGAAGTTATGCCATGTGAATGCAGAGACCTCGATACTTGGTAGACAATACACAACGACGGTAACATTTGATGGATCGTTTTTGTGTTTGAATGTATTATTTTGAGTAGAAAATTAACTCCAAATGTCACAAAATGGCAAGTTACTAATACTAACATCAAAAGCAATCATAAAACAGTGAAAAATCAACCTCATTAATTATTCAAGGCCCAGTGCATGATGGGAACACCAGTATCAGAAAAGTTGAGTAATTTTACTTAATTGTATAACGCTGATATTTATGCTTTCATTTCTACATGCTTGAATTGAGTACTAATATAGAATTTACTTAGTTTTTTTTTTTATTCTTGCCTGAACTATCTTTTTTATGTAAATGACATTGTTTTTTTCTGTAGTATTTACCTGACCAGAAAATAATTTTTATCTAGTGTGGTTTTGAAATACTTGTATACTTTTTAAACAAGACCTTAATCCTCTTTTCGGGTCATTTGAGTGTTACAAAACCCTGCTTAATATAATCACATTTGAAATTTAATGTGCAGCCCAAGAAACAAAAAAGCCACAATAAAACACAATTATGAAAAAGGACACCCCTAATCAGATTATTTGCCAAATGCAGTAAAGCAGATATGAATACTTTCGCTTCTCCAAAGACTAAATCTGACATTTGTCTCAGTTGACCAACAAAACTGAATGCTGAACTTGCTTAGGTCAGCTCTGGGTTCTGCACATCCTGTATTGCAACTTTTGTAGATGCCAAAATGTCACAACACAAAGCATTTGAGTCAGTAGCCACTGCTGAAATAACCCCCATTACAATCTGCTTTCCGAAAACAAGGAAAATGAGCATGGCTTTCTCGCACAACTGCTTCAGTGTTTCTACCCGTTTTAGGGCTTTGTTGACCATCTATCAAACATTAGCAGCCATTATCCCTCAGGCCATTTAAAACAACATATTTAAGTCTGTGTTCTCCTAATAAACTCTTTCAAGTCATTGTGGAGCTACTCTGACACAGAAAAGCAGAATCATCATACTTTCCTCAGTCTATAAATGCCTTAAAAAGAGTCAGTTCGCTCAATTAAACATGCAGATTGAAAGATTAACAAACTATTGTTCCCATTCAGGCACTCACTGATTTCTAATAAAGCTCTGTGATGATGAAGATACCGGATATCCATTTTGGAATATGAGAAGCTGAATAATCCTTTTATAATTTTCCATGCTATAACTGGGCCAAAATTCCAAAAGGATGTGCTCACATTAGGCTTTTTGTAAAACAAGTAAACTACACATCAGACTCAACTGGCATATTTAAGAACCCATATGTCATAGCAACCACCCAAAACACCCAAGAAACCGTAACACACTATAACCGCCAAAGCAACCACTTAGTAAAAACTACATTGTATGTAAAGTAATCAAGTCTGCACTTCAAGACTACACACAAGGGAGTACAAGGGGGAGAGCAAAAAGAGTTAATGTTTGTGTCACCCTGGTAAATTCAATTACATGTTTCTTTTTTCACAAATATCTTTATTGAATTTTTTAAACGTTTTCCAGACATACAAAAGAAAAAATGTACAAAGAAACATAAAAAGGAAAAAAAACAAAAGACAAGGCCTCCCCCCACCCTAGAACCCCACGCTCACTCCATCAGCAAAAAGTATAGTTTACATGTCACATGCTTTTACAAGGCGCAAGAAAGGGAAAACCACATATCTTTAAAATCCTCAAGTTTTCCTCTCGCAATGTAGGTTAGTTTCTCCAGTGCCAGGTTTCTAGACATTAGTTTAATCCACTGGTTTATCTTTGGTCTTTCTGTGTCCTTCCAGTTCAGAGCGATTACATGTTTAGCCTGCAATAAGCAGAAACTAACAAGCTTCCTCTTTTTTGTAGTCCCTTTAGGAAGAATGTGCAGTAAGCAGAGTTTACCGTCCATAGGCATGTTACATTCAATCAAACGGGAAATAAATGTAGTAACCTCCTTCCAAAAAATCTGAAGTTCCAGACACTGCCACATACAATGAAGAAGAGTGCCCTTGTCTACACCACATTTTACACAGACATCAGGAATATTAGAATTAAAATGGTGAAGTTTTACAGGAGTAATATAGGTTCTAAATAACCATTTGTACTGCAGCAATCTAAACCTGGTGTTAATAGTTTGCGTCTGTGCCAACAGGCAAGAATTGTTCCACTCATCATCTGAAATATGTGTTTGTAAATAAGAAAGACTACTTTCTTTTGAGGAAATGTTGTGAAATTTGGAAAGCAGGCCTCTACTCTGATGATGGTTAACGGCTATGTTCTCTATAGTGGAGAGTGGGGGTTTCACAGAAGACTTTATGATTACATGTTTCTAAACTTGAACGTAGATAGAGACATCTAGTATACTGAAGTAGTATTGTTTGTGCGTATCACAAAATAAAGCCTGCTACTGTCAAAATGCCATTTAAAGTAATATAAACACAATTTCCAAGATGTTGCTGGTAGAAAACGTACCCACTTCTAAAGTCATGATTGCTCATTGCATTAAAATTTTGACCTGAGAGGGCGTTCATGTCCAATTTTCTATTTAGGAATCTAGTAACGATAACTCTGATAGCATGTGAAGGCAGCATTAGGATTCCTGACCTTAAATCACCAATAACATTAGCGCACACTCACAACAAGAACACTTTATATATATATATATATATATATATATATATATATATATACAGTGGAGAGAACAAATATTTGATACACTGCCAATTTTGCAGGTTTTCCCACTTACAAAGCATGTAGAAGTCTGTAATTTTTATCATAGGTACTCTTCAACTGTGAGTGACGGAATCTAAAACAAAAATCCAGAAAATCACATTGCATGATTTTTAAGTAATTAATTTGCATTTTGTTGCATGACATAAGTATTTGATACATCAGAAAAGCAGAACTTAATATTTGGTACAGAAACCTTTGTTTGCAATTACAGAGATCATACGTTTCCTGTAGTTCTTGACCAGGTTTGCACACACTGCAGCAGGGATTTTGGCCCACTCCTCCATACAGATCTTCTCCAGATCCTTCAGGTTTCGGGGCTGTCGCTCGGCAATACGGACTTTCAGCTCCCTCCAAAGATTTTCTATTGGGTTCAGGTCTGGAGACTGGCTAGGCCACTCCAGGACCTTGAGATGCTTCTTACGGAGCCACTCCTTAGTTGCCCTGGCTGTTTCGGGTCGTTGTCATGCTGGAAGACCCAGCCACGACCCATCTTCAAAGCTCTTACTGAGGGAAGGAGGTTGTTGGCCAAGATTGCGATACATGGCCCCATCCATCCTCCCCTCCATACAATGCTTCACGGTTGGGATGGTGTTCTTGGGGTTGTACTCATCCTCCTACTTCCACCAAACACGGCGAGTGGAGTTTAGACCAAAATGCTATATTTTTGTCTTATCAGACCACATAACCTTCTCCCATTCCTCCTCTGGATCATCCAGATGGTCATTGGCAAACTTCAGATGGGCCTGGACATGCGCTGGCTTGAGCAGGGGGACCTTGCTTGCACTGCAGGATTTTAATCCATGACGGCGTAGTGTGTTACTCATGGTTTTCTTTGAGACTGTGGTCCCAGCTCTCTTCAGGTCATTGACCAGGTACTGCCGTATAGTTCTGGGCTGATCCCTCACCTTCCTCATGATCATTGATGCCCCACGAGGTGAGATCTTACATGGTGCCCCAGACCGAGGGAGATTGACCGTCATCTTGAACTTCTTCCATTTTCTAATAATTGCGCCAACAGTTGTTGCCTTCTCACCAAGCTGCTTGCCTATTGTCCTGTAGCCCATCCCAGCCTTGTGCAGGTCTACAATTTTATCCCTGATGTCCTTACACAGCTCTCTGGTCTTGGCCATTGTGGAGAGGTTGGAGTCTGTTTGATTGAGTGTGTGGACAGGTGTCTTTTATACAGGTAACGAGTTCAAACAGGTGCAGTTAATAAAGGTAATGAGTGGAGAACAGGAGGGCTTCTTAAAGAAAAACTAACAGGTCTGTGAAAGCCGGAATTCTTACTGGTTGGTAGGTGATCAAATACTTATGCAGGCATGTGATTGGCTAAGGACAAAAAAGCAGGAAAATGTACTGAGACCCCCCCCACACACACACACACACACACGCCGATCAAACTGGTGGCGGATCTATATCTTGGAAAGGAAGGAAAAATGCATCTCTTTGCCATCTGTAACCATGGTGACGTGCCACCCGGTGTGGCCCTGTTGCGCGGGGACGGCGATTGTGGTTCCGTCCCGGGTTACCATGGTGACGGCTGTGAGACAGCTTTTTACAGATCTGCATGATTCACGAAGGTCACATTTTCAGGTCGGAAAATCCGGAATTCCAGATTAATCCGGAAAAATCACATCCCTGTTTTGTCATGCAATAAAATGCAAATTAAACATTTAAAATTCATACAATGTGTTTTGTTTTAGATTCCATATCTCACAGTTGAAGAGTACCTATGATAAAAATTACAGACTTCTACATGCTTTGTAAGTAGGAAAACCTGCAAAATCGGCAGTGTATCAAATACTTGTTCTCCCCACTGTATATTTGAGGAGGACCATAGAACTAATACGGTTGCTAGGGTTTTCTGGATTATTTTGTTTCACATAAGGTAAATATTTGTGACATGCTTTGTCATGCATTTTTGTAGGGCAATTTCGTTCCGCTTTCATTACGTTTGCCATTTGATTTTGGGCAACGTTGTGGTGGTCGCAGCAGCGATGCGCGCTAATGAAAATATCGAGTTAATACCGAATTCCCGGGCAAATAGTTTTGGCTGAGGGCAAAGTTAAGTTCCAGAACCTGATATATACAGCACTACCTTTGTATTTTTTCTTAATGAATTGTTTTCTTGTCTTTCTTTCCTATTGTATAAACTTTGTATACTTTAAACATATACTTTTATAATGGCTATTGTTCATTAAAATGTATACATACATAAACATTTTTAAAATGAAAACTGAAAGAGGCATGGTTGTGTTTTATATCAAATTTCATTGTATTGTACATATATTAGGCTACAAGATAACTAAGTAGGCACGTATAACCGAGACAAGCTGAGTCATCAAGTACGTTGCTGTTCCATTTAATGACCACTTGCATCCTTCCGTTCTCAAGAGCTTCCAAACTCTGCGAACTTGATATTGAGAAACACATTGGAATTTTTGGACGTGCTAGAAGGTCTTTTAAATGCACAACAAAAACAGCCTGTTAAATTCTACTGGGACTAAGAGAGGGTGAAAAAAATGAAAAAAGTTTATTGGTGCAATAAATCATGGATTCACCCTAACCCTGGGTCGTTTATACAGTGATATAATTAGTAGGTTGTTTCTAGGAGGTTGCTAGAGTTTTCTGGATTATTTTGTTTCACATAAGGTAAATATTTAATAAGGGCTGTTGTCAACATTTTATTTCCACATGACATAAGAATCCTGCAGGAGCTTATTAAATTGAAGTAATGTTTTATTTACCCAACAGATAAGTGGTATCTCATGGTAGAAAGGACCAGAAATAGATCGCTACAGATAATTAAACCACTTTACTGCACTAAGCAAAGACCAGAAAGAAGTACACTGGACTGACAAACTGATTCATCTACTCTTAACTGAGATCAATGGAGCAGATGCTCGCAATTCACATACAGGCATTCATCTTAAACATTATCCTCCGGTTCCACAGACAAGGCTTAAGCTAGTCCGAGACTAAAATGTATGTTTGAGCTGTTTTAACTGAAAACTATGGAAGCTTGTTTCCGCCACAAAATAAAAAAAATAAAAGATAATTGCGACTTTTTATCTCACAATTGCGAGTTTACATCTCGCAATTCTGACTTTATTTCTCAGAATAGCGAGATATAAAGTCAGAATTGCGTGAAATAAAGTCGCAATTGCGTGTTTTAAAGTCAGAATTGCGAGATATAAAGTCAGAATTGCGTGAAATAAAGTCACAATTGCGTGTTATAAAGTCAGAATTCTGACTTTTTTTCTTGCAATTGCGACTTTATATCACGCAATTCTGACTTTATATCTCAGAATTCTGACTTTATATCACGCAATTGGGAGATATGAAGTCAGAATTGCATGATTTAAAGTCGCAATTGCGTGTTATAAAGTCAGAATTGCGTGATATAAAGTCAGAATTCTGAGATATAAAGTCAGAATTGCGTGATATAAAGTCGCAATTGCGAGAAAAAAAGGCAGAATTCTGACTTTATAAGATGCAATTGCGACTTTATATCTCGCAATTCTGACTTTATATCTCAGAATTCTGACTTTATATCTCAGAATTCTGACTTTATTTCACGCAATTCTGAGAAATAAAGTCAGAATTGCGAGATGTAAACTCGCAATTGTGAGATAAAAAGTTGCAATTATCTTTTAAAATGTTTTATTCAGTGGCGGAAACAAGCTTCCATAGAAAACAACTTGCACTGATAGGCTATATCTTAAAATATATCAGTGCCATTGGTTTATCTCAAGATTCACACCTGTAATGTTTTTTAAAGGTATGTTTATAAAAGCTACTTAGATGTCCTAATTGAACTAAGGCCTAATCCTGGCTTAATCTAAGCCCTGTCTGTGAAACCAGGCCTATGTCTTCCACTGACAGGTGCTTCTGTGCATACTTAACTAATTCTGACCAATGTTTGCCTTCTGCCTGCTTCATCTTTCCTTGTTTAAATCCATTATGTGCGGTGAATTCTCCAGAGGAGTGTCCCAGGTCTCAAAGGTCATTTAGAAACATCCCATTATAACCATCTGTCCTGATTGAGCAGGACACAATTAAATTTCTCTCTCTCTCTCCCTTGCTCTCTCTCTCTCTCGCCCTCCCATCCCATCCCCTCCCCCTCCCTTCCATGCTTTTCCGATGTAAATTCAGGACTTCGCGCGTTCCTTCTCCTTTTTACCTCTTCTTTGCTATTTGTTCATCGGAACGTCGTCTATTTGGTTGTGTGTTATTCAAGAGGATATAATTCTAACATTAGTCATTGTCTAGGACATCTCTCCTCTAGCTAACTTCCCTCTTCATGCTTCTCTCTCCTCCACTCCCCTCACACCCCCCTTCATGTGCACGCGCACTAACCCTCCAAACCCTCACCCCCAAATCATTCTTGTCGGTTATTGGCTGGAACACTGTTTGTTATGTTTCGTGGCCAAGGCTGGGCCAGTTTGATTTTCTTGCCGTTTGTGGAGCCTGGGGTGTCTACAGAGACCATGTTTTTTGCAGTGTGTTCAGGGGACAGGCAGCTAGCGGATAGTGAGGAGATGTTTGCTGTATGTGACAAAAATGTTTCAGCCTAAAAAACGTGTGACATCGCTTAGAGCACCTTCAAGAATAATTATATTATTTTATATTAATGTAGAAGTGAAGTACACCCAAAAACATTTGATACATGCAATGGCATTGGTGGCACAGACAGTTTTTGTTATACCTATCATTACTAAAAGCACCATCTATATAATTTAGCTCGATAAGTATGATTTTAAAGTTTAATGTCTTGCCAGACATTTTGCACCATGAATCACACCATAATTAGTGGTATTTAGTTGTAATCAGTGTTTACTAAGTCAGGCATCTGTTATTGCTTACTCATCCTATGCATGAATGATACCTCAAATTATGAATACTTGCAACGAATACCTCCAAAACTTGTTGAGGAGAGGTGTGCTACTATTTTCAAATCTATCAAAATCATCAAGTAATTGGCAATGCTCCAAAACCACTCAGAACAAAACAGACAATCTAAAGCCGAATCTTCAAACGAATGAAATGGCCAATTAACATTCAATGTAAACCTCAGTTAAATTTTAAATAATGGAATTGAAATGAAAGGATTGTGTTACAACCACACAGTAAAATTCTGATTAATTTAATAAATTACTGTTAAATTAAAACCCGGCAATATATAAACGATTGGAAGTCATAAAGAGTTCTGTCAGTGGCAAAGAATAATGTTTGATTATAAACAGGGGGGTTGTGTGCCTCCTCAGTCAGTTTGATGGTAAACAGATGCAGTCAGTAACCGCGTGGTGTCTTTTATTGATTTCACCTCTCTCTCTCTGTCATCTTATAAGCCCCGAACATGTTAATTTTCTCTCTTTCAGTTGCTCATTCACTCTCTTTTTCTGCCTCTCCATGCCTTTATTTGGCAGGTAGCCATCACACTCTCAGCCCAACAAGCAGCTCCTTCATGTGAATGTTGAGCAGTGGTAGACCCGGGCCAATAGCTGCCAAAGGAATGACTTTGTGCTGGAGAGGGAACAGTGAGTGCATAAGTGGATCAGGTCTGACCTTCCAAGGCCAGCACTCACAAGAATCAATCCACTTAAAAGCATCAGCAAATGCTGCAGGGAGAAGTAAATCAACTGATTCAATCTGTGCCCCTTTCTACAGAATCAATGCTTGCCACTGAGAAAGAAAGAGAGGGACCCCTGTCTGAAGATACTGTGACTCACCAAAGCCTTTTTACACTGTTGTTTAAAAGAATCTCATGACTGAACTTTTTATATATATTTTGAATTAGCTTTCATATTTATATTTTCATTTTTCATTTTAGTAATTTAGTTATAAGCCTGTGCCATGTATTATTTGTTTTGGGGATTTTTGAATATTTCTATTTAGCTTTTATTTAATTGTATAGCCCTATTCGCACGGGATAAGTATTACCTGGTGACCGCTGGTCATTTGTAATAATTGCGTAGGTTGTCTGTGATCTTAATCCTGTGCGAATCGGCCGTGTCTGTAATTTGTAAAATGAAAATTCCCCCGCAAATGACCTATCATATTTCGTCGAACACCGAGGTCCTGTGATAATATTAGTACCGTGCGAATTGGCATATCTGTGATTTGGTGTTTTTTTTAATAATTTTTCAAGGTTTTTGTTTCCTGTGCGGCTTTTTTATCCATCTTTTACAAAGAATGGAGGCTGCGTTGGAGTGTTTTGATAGTATTTTGTGTGCTCTTGCTAAAGCTGAATTCATAGCTAACATTTTAGTCTCAAGATCTCAAAAATGTTTAAAAAAAATGTCATTTCCAACACCGTAATTTCCACCACAAAATACTATTAAACACAATACATCATTTGAAATGTGTCATTTTCATTACGGTCATTCAAAATATGACAGAATTCTCCTTTGCTGCATCTATGTCCAATGTTGAAGATTGTTAGTAGACAAGTGAGAGTGTAAAAAGTGTTATACGTTTATTTCCTCAAAAAAAAAAAAAAAATGTCCACATGTTTCTAAGAAAGTGCTTAATTGAATAAAGACCCAGTTCTGTGTTTGGAAGATCAATGGATCACATTGTCCTGTCTGTGTGCTCAGAGATGGAAAAATCTCTAGAGAGAGAGTGAGTGAGGTTCACAGGGGTATACAGAAGATTGAGGCAGGTTGGCTTAGGGATATTTATAGAGCTCATTAGAAAGATCCGGTTAGACTCTCACTGACATATTCACCCAGCAAGATTTCCTTTAATACTAGAATGCATTTATGCACCATCACAGCTCCTCACAGACAAACAGCATGCATAATTGTGAATATTTGTGCCGCAGCATGCACAAACATCCTCCCTTCTCGAACACACACACTTTCCAACGTATTCAGTAACTCTCTGCCTATTTCTACTTTATTTTTTCATATTGGAGAGGCGGTAGTGGGTGTTTTAGTACGCTGTACTGTGCTAGAAAGAAAGAAACAGATTTAGGCACACTGCCATCAGTAATAAAGAAACAGCTGACAGTGCGTAATACTATATAGTACGGTTTAAGAGTCGAAAGCAGCCTGTGCCCTCTGTGAAATTATGGCTACTGCTTTTTTAAGACGTTTAGAGAGGTTTGAGGGCATCATTCATTTGAAATAATCCTTATAAATTTTCCCTTTAAAATAGCGGATGTGCACTGAAGAATTGGGGAAATCGTTTGTCAAGTAATTTCAGTGATGTGAATATTAGTCAACTGAAGGATAACTTGAATCCCCCTCTCAGAACTGCTATTTTCATAGAGTAGATGACAACAAATGATTGCTATTCATTTAATGAGTAGAGTAATACAAATTTCACAGCTTTTTAAAATGGTTTAAGAATCAATTTTGTTTAAAACATGGTTGGCAATGTTTTTTTCCAGGGTAGGTTAACAGATGTTTTCCTAATCCTCCCCATTACATGGCATGAAACAAACACACACACAATTTGGCATGTCCAATCCAGATTGTTCAAAGATTTGGGACAATTTTTGTCTTGCTCACCAAGGCTACATATATTTGATAAAAAAAAAACACGTTATACTGTGAAATATTATTACAAATTAAAATAAATGTTTTGGTAACACTTTACAATAAGGTCCTATAAACATTAGTTAATCCATTAACTATTTAACTTATTAATTTACTGTTCATTGTTAGTTCATTTTAGTTCAGTTCCATTAAATAATATTAACAGATACAGCTTTTGATTTTAATACTGTATTAGTAAATGTTGAAATTAACATTTTAAGATTAATAAATGCTTTAGAAGTAGTTTTCATTGTTAGTTAATAACTAATGTTAACAAATGGAACCTTATTGTAAAGTGTTTCCAAATGTTTCCTATGAATATATGCTGCTCAAGAAACATTTCTTATTATCAATGTAAAAAAAAAAAATCAGCTGTGCTGCTTAAAGCCTCTGTTAAACTTTCCGCGACCGCGAGGGCGCGAGGGTCCGCGTGACGTAAAAATCGTCATCAGGGGTGCGCGCGGAGGCTCGTTGCGGACAGCCGCAGTAGCACCTCAATGCAGTACACAAGATCCGAGGGGAGGAGTCGGATCTTATATAAGGGGTGGAGATTGGTAGGTTTAGGGGTGGAGATGGGTAGGTTTAGGAGTGGGTTTAGGGATCAGGGGGTGGAGATATGCTAAACATATGTTACAGTTCTGTGAAGACAATAACCTTATATTATCCAGCCAATTGTTGTTACCTGCAGATAGCTATTCTTACATAAGTGAAGCCTGGCATACAACATCATGGCTTGATCATTGCATTAGCACTGCAGATGCCCATGCTTGTTTGCGATCAATGAAAATCTTGTATGAAACGTCCATGTCTGATCATGTACCGTTTGTTATGTTGCTTGATGTTGACAGTCTTCCTGAGATGACCAATGTGGGTAATAGTGCTTGTAAAGCTAAACTGGATTGGGCTAAGCTCACAAATGAGGATGTTTTGTTATATTGTAGGAAAACAGATGTTCTTCTGAGTAGTGGATATTTGCCAAAAAGTGCAATTATGTGCTCTAATGTAAATTGTAATGACAATGCTCATTGTGAAGCTTTATGTGCAATGTATGATTGTATTGTGGATGCTATGTATGAGGCAAGTAGATCATATTTTACTTGCTCTGATAAGGCACATAACATCAAGCCAGGTTGGAATAAGTTTGTGGCTGCACATAAGGCAGAAGCCAAGGAGGCATTTAAAGCTTGGGTTCTGGCTGGTAGACCCAGACAGGGGCCTGTCCTGGACCTCAAAAAGATTACTAATGCTAGGCATAAATATGCAGTTCGTTATGTTTGCAAACACGAGCAAGTCATGAGAGCAGACTCCTTGGCTGAAAAGCTACTTTGTAATAATACTACTGACTTTTGGAGGGAGGTAAGAGCTCTAAACAAGGTTAATACTCTGTTACCATGCACTATAGAGGGAGTCTCTGGAGCCGATAATAAAGCGGAGTTGTGGAGGCAACACTACTCAGCTTTATTTAATTGCGTCAATAGTGATGATCCTTATAAAGTGGGAAACATTGCCAAAAGAGAAATACTGGGAATCACAACTCATGAGGTTCATCAAGCAATTTCTCAGTTATCTGATAATAAAGCAAGTGGCTCAGATCAAATTATAGCAGAGCACCTTAAGTATGCAAGCCCAAAGGTTGCAACCCATCTTGCCTTTTGTTTTAATGGCTTTATGACCCATGGAATGTTACCGGAATCGATGTTGGCCGTTACTCTTGTGCCTGTCATTAAAGACAAAGTTGGCAAGGTTGGAAGCGTGTAGAATTATAGGCCAATCGCACTAGTGTGTTATCTAAAGTTTTAGAGAGGATTTTATTACATCGCTTAAATGAGTATATTGATACCACAGACAACCAGTTTGGCTTTAAGGCTAAACATGGTACTGATTTGTGTATCTATGCCTTGAAAGAAGTAGTTGAAGTGTATAGGAGGCAAAACTCCTCTGTATATGAATGACTTATCAGAACAACTAAGAGACGGCAAAACCGGTTGTATGATTGGTAACGCTCTAATAAATCATTTTATGTATGCCGATGATCTGGCTATTGTTTCTCCTAGCAGTGCTGGATTTCAACAGTTGCTGAATATATGTTCTGATTATGGGCTCAAATATAATGTGCAGTATAATGCTAAGAAGAGTGTTGTCATGATATGCAGAACAAAAGGGGATAAAGACCTCAACTTTCCAGTTTTTTATCTGTCAGGTAAAGTGCTAGGTGTTTGTAATAAAACAAAATACCTGGGGCACTTCCTCACAGATCAATTGTCTGATGATGATGACATGTACAGGCAGTGTCGTATGCTTTATGCTCAAGCTAACATGTTAGCAAGAAAATTCTATATGTGTTCAGACAATGTTAAGATAAGGCTCTTTCAGGCCTATTGTACTCCACTCTACACTGCCCCATTATGGGTCAAGTTTAAAAAGACAACCGTATAAGCTTCAGGTAGCCTATAATGATTGTATGCGGATATTGCTTAAAAAACCTAGGTGGTATAGTGCAAGTCAATTGTTTTGTAAGGCAAGAGTCAACACTTTTCAGGCTTTATTGAGAAATCTGATGTACAAATTTATTGGTCGACTGGATGGTTCTCAGAATGGTATTATTAAGTTACTGGCAAATCCTAGTAAAAGTGTTGTGCGATACCAGTCACATCTGTGGAAGCACTGGTATAACTGTCTTTTATAATTGGTAATTGTTTTTTGTGGGGTGTTTTTAAATTTAATTTTATTTTTTTTTTTATTTTTATTTTTTTATTTAGGGAGGGGTTGGGTGTCTGTAATGTTGTATGATTTTCTAATGGACCCTGAGTCTGTCAATAAAAGTTGAACTGAACTGTTAAAAGAGCACGTTTTCTACCCGGTCTTTTCAATAGTATCTGGCAACCATGCGCGCGCTTTCTACGCTGCTGAAGACGCGCGGATGATCTGAAAACACAGACAAGTAAGCTGGAGTTCCGCGATCTTCATTTGAGATTTTCTACGTAAATTAAAGTGTCATTCATTCGGTCTCCGTTCTGTCACGAGCCTTGTTATAAAACAACGTTCATCCAAACAACTTTAGCCAATGCAACCTCCTATGTCAGTGTTGCTTTACGAATACTATAACATGATATTGCATTGGCATTTGTTTGAAATGTAACATCTATGCAAAATAATCCTTGAATCATTTCTTATTTAAGGCCATTCCCGTTTCGAATATGTGATGTGTATTGTCAACAATAAGCATAAACATTCTGCATTTCCATTTTGTAGTGTGGATCATTCATTGCGACATCATGTTTAAGAATCTGTAATCTGATAAAATACTTCATTCTACTGCCCACTGACATACTTTTAAAGCTACTGTTGTCCCTTTTTTTGGCCTTCAAAACACCAGATCAAGAAAATCTAAATTTTTGCGGGGAAGCATGCCCCTGAACCCCCCTAGCAAGATCTTTTTTGAAACCTATGTGTTTATAAAACCCTGCGTACGGCCCTGTACCTGTAAAGACAGTGATGCGGTGATCCCTTGAATAGTTGTCCTATTTTCCTGTGTGGATAGACTAAGGAATAGTCACTCAAAATGCATAATTATTTAGTTGTCTCTTCCTATAGTCTGTGGGCCAGTATTAATTGCAAAAACTGCACCTCTTCTGTGGCTAATTTTAATTTCATAATGATGAAGCCTTTCTCCGTGAAGTCAATCAGCAAAAGTTAAGTGATAATGTGCAAATATACTGGCCCATTTTGGTGGGAACTAATATTCAATACTAGTCTTACATGTCACTTTTTATAACACGTTCATCCTTTGCTGGGACGCTTAAAAAAATATTGGGGGCATAAATTAAGTGTGTACCCACTTTTCCAGGCACCACTACATCACTGAGCATATCGGATTATCAAAAAGTGTAAGGTTTGTGTGTGTTCATGTAGGCTATAGATTGATTGTCTTGGCTTGCATCCATGAAATATTGTAATGTTATAGGCCTACTGTATATTGAGAAAATTTAGATCGGTATTGCGCAACAATCGGGAGATGGGGACCCCCCCGAATATTGACGGGTATTTCACACACTGTATAGAACCAATGCCTATTTTTCACGCAAGCGTGTTGGAAGCGTTTCCAGGCAAAATAGAATAGGAAAAGATGTTTATATGTCATTTTTGACATGAATACATATTAATAAATGTCATTTTGATGTTTGAAAGTGTCTAGGTTTTGACATAAATGCAAATATAAACTATAAATATAAAAAATATTATCGATTATACTGTCCAGACCGATCTACTGCGCTTGCGTTGAACGCGTTCACCGAGCAGACTTCAGCAGAAAGTATAAATACAAGTAGTCCGCGTCCGAGCTGTGCAGCTGTCATGTACGCATCCAAACTGGAGTATAACAGAGGCTTAAAGGGGACCTATTATGCAAAATTCACCTTTATAATGTGTTTGAACACAGATGTGTGTCCACGGTGTGTGTAAACAACCAGCCTATAATGGTAAAAAATACACCCAATACTTTTTTATAATCCCCATATATCATTATCAATCTCTCAGAACAAGCTGTTTCAGATTTCCCCCTACTCTTATGTAAGAGTAGGGAAGCTCCGCCCACAACTGGTGACGTTCAACCACGTTGGTTTATGACGTCACGCACGTGGTGGAGTAATAACTTATTTTAATGAATCTGTTTGAGATCGAATTAACGCTAGATGTTTTGCGATAAATTACAGACATGACATTTGAGGACTATTTCTCATTGTTCTGTTATTTTGCTTTATGTGATTCAATCATAGGCTCGATCTTACATAGTAGCCTAGAGCACATTCGTACTCTTCAAAAACGGTGTTTTAATCTCTTGATAAACTAAAAGCGTAAATGACATTTGTATGTATTCTAAATAAAAGACACAGGTTGTACTGAATGTCAGCTTGCTTATTTTTTAAGGATTTATTAAGTCATGCAAACTAAAAACTATGCTTCTAACCACAGGTGGAGATCTGTCGTTCCAAACACACAACTTTGCGATGCTGTTTGCGAATGTTCGTTAGAACGATGGTTTCGGGAAACACTGACTCGTTGAACTATGCTGATAACGACGGAGATTGCGAACATACAACTATAGTTGGCTAACGACGCTTTGGTAAACGCACCCCTGATTGAGAAGTAGCAGTCCGCCATTACTGTATACTTTCTGTATCAGCAAGTATTACAATGTCTGCACCTAAAAAACATTATAAATGTTCTGTTGCTGGATGTATCAACGAACATATGAGTCTCCATAGACTCCCGGCATCTGAGCCACTGAGGACACCGTGGTTGAATTACATTTTTGACGGAAATGTGCTGAAGAACTTTGGTAAAATGTTATATATTTGCGCACATCATTTTACGCATGACTGCTTGAGGGTCAGTACAACGCTGGATTTGCGAAAAAGTTATTTCTGAAGGATGGGTCAATACCAAAGCTTCGTGCTCTAACTTCATATCGAGAACAGTGAACTTCATACTTTGTGAATGTTTCCAAATTTCCTTTCTCAATGAGCTTTCTAGAATGCTGTACGCCTAATGTGACTAAAGGTACCATCGTCTCTGACTGTTTCTCATTTTTAAACATTTTTATTTATTACAATAAAGAGTACAATAAAAATATAGGCATTATTATAGGGACAACCTATCACCTTTAGTGAAATACAATACACAACGCAAATGCCACAGCATGTCATAAAAGACAGACAACTATGTAAATTATAACCGTATTTAAACAAAACTATACCTATTAATGAAGACCATTCAGAAATGTCCAGGTGCATCTAAAAGTTGCAGCCTCTTCCTGAGTCTCTCCATTTGTGTCTGACTCCGGTTCAAACGTATAAGGCTGCACTGACTCAGCCACTGGGTTTTATTGACAATTTGCCTGAGAAATTCGGCTGTCATGTTGTTCCTGTAGTTTCTGAAGCACATATAATGGATCCGCCCTCTTCTGAAAGAGGGTGCGGGGAGCAGCAGCTCATTTGTATTTAAAGGGACACACACAAAATCGACTTTTTTTGCTCACACCCAAATAGGGGCAAATTTGACAAGCTATAATTAAAAAAAATTGAGCTAAAACTTCACAGACACATTCTGAGGACACCAGAGATTGATATTATATCATGCGAAAATGGGCATAATAGGTCACCTTTAATATTTTTGTGAAACCATGACAAATTTTGTGCAGGAGTCTTTGACGAATAGAAAATTCAACAGAACCGTTTTTATTTTATTTTATTTTATTTTTGTTACAAAGTCTTTGTACTTTTTATGAATTTAAAGCATCCTTGATTAACAATATAATTTCTTAAAAAAAAAAACTCTTACCGACCCCAAACTTTTGAGTGTAAGGGTGGTATTACTGTCAGTTTGAGTATTCAATAATTCATTATTCATTCGTCATTTTCAGGAGCACGAGTGGCAACACTACATCTGCGCAGGATGTACAGTTCTGAAAGCCACCAACCACCCTCGCCTCTCTCTTCCTTTAGCACGTCTCTAGCTGTCTCTAGAGACGTGCCAAAAAGTTCAAAGGGTGAGACTGCCCCATCAAGAAGAGAGTTTCTCTCCTGCTTGATGTCTGCCACTTTCAACCACAAATGCCTTTGTGTCCACCATTGGCGCCATTGAACGACCAATGGCTGTTTGTTTGGTGGCCCGGAGGGCTAGATCTGTGGTGCGGCGCATCATGTGTGCAAGGCACCACCGGCCTAGCCTGCTGCCAAATACGCATCCGTAACTGCTAAGACGGCAGGGTCAGAGCTTTCAAAGAGGATGCATCACCCTGAGAGAGATAGCCTGCATGTGTCTCTTCAATAGGAGGCATCCTCACAGATTTTGGACGGAATCAGTCAACTGAACTCAAAAACAGTCAATCAAATTTCTGAATGAATCATTTAAACAACCGATTCATCATAAATCGGATATTGGTCTAATGTGTTTTGTGACTCAAAAAGCCATGCTAGATCAAATGTAAAACCATGTGTTACTGTGTAAGTATTGCACTTTTCACAGCTCTCTGACAGTGGCGTTTTGCAAAAAACACATGTTGCAAGTATGGTCACTGGTGTTCACCTAAGCAGAACAAAAACAATGTGCTATGAGGGTACTGAAACACCAAGCTTTTCTATATAGGAGGAATAAGGAACGCAAATGCAGGGTCTGAAACTAACACCTGCCAAATGCAGTTAAAAATTTACTTTGGTGAGTAACCTAAAAATGTAGTTACCCCTGACCTCCTAACGGTCTCTCTAACCTGATTCAGGGATCCACTCTTCCGGACTATCCTCAAGCTCACTGTCATAGGGAATGACCTCAACTGTTCCATCAGCTCATAAAATGTTCTTGTGTCCATTTCCTGTAAGTATCAGTAGATACACTGTAAAAAATGATGTTATGACAAAATATGTTTACATTGCTTTAACTCATCAAAATAAATTAAGCAATTTTCAACTTTTTTTATAAGGTATAGATTCAACTAGTTTTTTTTTTAAGTTTAATGAAATGTAAGTTGAAATTACAGTACTTAAACAAACCAAGTTGATTGTACTTAAAAACTTAAGGCAGCAACTGGTAGTGTAGTGCAGTGTAGTAAAAACATTGACTATTGGTGCATTCAAGTCATGTCAGAGAGATTGTATTTACGAGTTGAACACACATGAACGCCACCACAAAGTCGTAATCATGAGTGGGAAGCAAAGGTGGAAAGATAGATTGTTTTCATGATTAACTAATATCTGATTATCTGGAGTCTGTGAATCACACTGAAATAATGAGGAAGAGAAAATGAAGGCCAGGCATCAGATTTCAGAATATTTCATGTGCAGATTCAAGCCAAGACAAACACTTGGGCTTTGTAAATCATTGCTGTACAGCTTTAAACCTCCAGACTTCTGCTTGTCATCATTCTAACTGCATGATCTAATCTAATGCATCTCAGCTTGACTTTGGCCATGAGCAGAACATGGTTTTTGGTAGAAAAATATTGCAGTAGGCATGTAGATGATCTTTGACGGTGATAACGGTTAACAGGTTTGGTTTGCATGTCTGATGCAACTGTTACAAATGTCAGATACATATAGATAAATTAAGAAATTATGTTTACTTAATTACTCAGTAAAACGATATGTTATTGCGAATATTATTGTTACTTGTTGATCATTGTGTCCGTGTTTTATTTGCTGACTTTAGCTAGCTTCTTTGCACGAAGAACAACATAGTAACGAAACGCATTTGTCCATTTAGGGCTACTGTAGAAACATGTCGCCGCATTTCAATGTAAGGGGACACGCGGTGTATATAGATAGAAATGGCTCATTCTAAAGGCAATAAAAGCATAACGGTTCATTAAGTAATATCTGAATGAAAACATAGTTATGTATATGATATTGCATTTCTGTCATCCCTAAATATTACACAATGCACCTTTAAACTGTCAGAAATTTTGCATGATCATCTGACAGTGTGTTTGCTGCTACGACCTACGTCGACCTACGCAACATGTAATGGTGCACTGATCAACACAACATGACCAAAAACTTAAAACTACTTACCTCAAGCACCATTTAGCCTATTTTCCCTAGCCATGTCCATGACCACGTCCATATTCTCCTCTTTCACTTCCTCTTTTTTTCACCGTACATAAAAACCACAATTACCAAAGTGTAATTCATCTTGCTCTATTTGTTTACCACTATCGCATACTGATGATGTTTTATTCTTCTATATTAACTTACATTATAGCCTACGATTGAATAAGTGTCATTATCGTACAGTCTGCTCTAAATACATATATCGTACCCAAGTTTATTAGATCCATGTCATACAGAGTGATTTGTAATGATCTTATTGGATGGCTAAAATGGCACAGTCTGTTGCAGGCATTAGTTAGGCTACATATTATGTTCACCTGTTGTTCATTATTTCCCTCATTGTCTCTGTATATTTAAGCACTTGGTTTCCTCTGTTCTTGGTTCAGTCTCGTTTATGTTTCATGGTTGCATTCTATGAGTTTCTCCTTACATTTTTTATTAAATACTGTTCTCTGAATCTCCTGCATTTTGTGTATTAATGTAGCCTGGTCCATTTAATACCTCCTTTTTAGAAAAACAAACAAACATACTTACCCAAAACTGATATGTAGGCCTATATACTACTTATATATTACTATAGGAAGACTAAATGTGCCAGGGACTGAAAAGAAAATAATTTAAAGACCTACTTTCTCTGAGCATGGCTCACTTTAAATTATAGATGTTCTATAGTAGAAGTGCTATGCAAACCGATATTAGGAGACTTTAATTAACTTAAAGCCTTGTCATAACTGTTCCGTTCACTGAAAGGCACTTAAACATTAATTCGAGACCTAAAGTGATATGAATGTATTCTCGCCCGAGCTCAATATTGCATTTATTTTACATTCATAAGAGGTCAGTGTTTTTATAAACTGACAGCATGTCAGTTTATAAAAAATGAAACAAGAAAATAAGACAATCTAAACTGGTTTTGCTTTCATGTTTTACATAACATTAGATTCACTTTGTACACTAGATGACCTCAAAGCCAACGGACATGAAAATTATCGTTTTAAATGCTAAAGTGTGTAAACAAAGAGCAAAACATAGCCTACTGTGTTTCAGTTATTCCTGTCCATGCCTCCCTTACATCATAAACACAGTTTCAGTTTTAATCTTCGAATAAAAAGTGAGAAAAGCAACATGGTTTGAATTTTAAATGTACACCTGTCATTTGAATACGGAGTTTTGATACCTAAACTGAAGGCATTATGAATGAGCGCAAGGGAAGTTTACTGTTTCTGCTGCTGTCATCTAGTGGTCAGTTGAAGAAGCACATCGACAGTTTTGTGTTTATAAATTCAAGTGGTGCCACGAGTCTCATTTTAATTATTAATTATAATTTATTATTAAATAAACTTTTTCATACACAATATTCCCAGTGTCTACTTTTGATCCTCTATTGAACTTAGCTTTCCAAAAAAATTAAGACACAACCAAACTGCGTGTCACAGAAATGATGCTCCACAAAATTCTATTGTATTTATATCCATACAATATCATTTATACATTTTTTGTTTGTTTTTCATGCCTTTTTTTGAGTGTTTTATAACGTTAGTATTCTATATGCGACATGTGAAACACAAAATAAAAATGCAATCATTCATTTTGTAATTGCGTTCAACAGTTTGTAAACTAATGTACCCACATACCTCTCATGGATTCTATAAATTAAACCATCATTTAACCATTGTATGTATTTATTTGATGCTTTCTATGTAGGCCTATCTTGGTTTAGAGAAATGTTATTCATGTCATAAAACTTTTTAATAGTAGAAACAAAGTCCACTTCACCTCAAACACATATTTGCTCATGAGACAATAAAACAGTTTAGAGTTTCAGAAGAGGGCTTTAAAGGAACACTCCACCGTTTTTTGAAATAGGGCTTATTCACCTTCTTTCCTACATTTAGATAGGTGGGCAAATGCATTTTTGTCTCAGTGCATGCATTGTTTTAGTTTGACAGGGTCGGCGCTAGCTTAGCTTAGCATGATGAATGGAATCCTTTGTTGCCAGCTAGCATGTCCTGAGTAAAAGTGATATAAAAAATAAAAATAAAAACACCTAATTACTTCTTGTGGCCTGCGTATTCACAACGAGTACAAATAGTGATGCAGATTAACACTAGGCGATTTCCTAGGCCGATAGTGACTTGGGACTATATTAGGGGGAAGCACAGGCGAAGCACTGCTACTTGGGCGGAGAGATATCACGCCCAAGTAGCAGTGCTTCGCCTGTGCTTCCCCCTAATATAGTCCTTAAGTCAATATCTGCCTAGGAAATATATAAGTCAATATCTGCCAAGGAAATCTCCTAGTGTTAATCTGCATCACTATTTGTACTTGTTGTGAGTACGCAGGCCACAAGGAGTAATTAGGTGGGTTTTTTTAATTTTTTATATCACTTTTACTCAGGACATGCTAGCTGGCAACAAAGGATTCCATTCATTATGCTAAGCTAAGCTAGCGCCGACTCTGTCGAACTAAAACAATGCATGCACTGAGACAAAAATGCATTTGCCCACCTATCTAAATGTAGGAAAGAAAGTGAATAAGCCCTATTTCAAAAAGGGTGGAGTGTTCCTTTAAATAGTTTGCCCCAAAATTATTATTTTTCCCCCCATAATTTACTTACCCTCAAGTTGTCCTGAATCTGCATGAGTTTCTTTCTTCTGCTGAACACAAAAGAAGATATTTTGAAGAATCTTAACCTGACGACAGTAGTCATTGACTAATATACTATGGAAGTCAATGGCTACTGTAAACTGTCAGTTACCAACATTCTTCAAAATATCTTATTTTGTGTTCAGCAGAATAAAGAGTCTCATACAGGTTTGGAACAACTTGGGTGAGTAAATGATAATAAAATGTTTCATTTTTGGGTGATCTATCCCTTTAAATTTAGACTCACTGCTAAAGCTGTTAAAAGCGCCTGCGTTTACTATTTCTGCCCTGCAGGTGGCGCCAGAGCTTGAAAAATATCTTCTTGAAGAAGATACATTAATTTTATTGCTGTACTATGGGGATTTATTTATTTATTTTAGTTCAAATGGACTTTAAAACCCTTTACGTGTCATCTTTACGTAAAACAAATATAAAATAATGTATTAATTCGTCAAAACAACGATAGCCTGATTGTTTAGTTGCCTACTCTTATATGCAGTTTTATTTACTAGAAAATGAAACTGAAAGAATGCAAAGGGCGTTTCATTTAGGAATATGGCTTCGAACTATCGAGATGACTCGGGTGAGTTTCATACCGATATCAAATAAACAAAAGTACATTAAACACATAATATAAGCTGTCAGTAGCATACTTAGAAGACTTTTCAGCAATCTTTTCATCTCAAGTATTGCATTGATCTAGCTTGTCTGCGGTTTCGGTCGACACTCTCTTGGTTAAGGCGTCACTCTCATTTAGAAATATTTCACTAAAACTTTACTACTTGTAAGTTTTATTCCAGTGAACATATCTCAGGGTGTTTATTTTGGAAAGGCAAAGTCTCTTACCTTAATAACGAGACATGTTGTCACAATGGGAAGCGTTGATGGTGATAGGAATGGTTGGGAAGCGTTGAAACAATGGGAAGCGTTGATGGTGATAGGAATGGTTGGGAAGCGTTGAAACAATGGGAAGCGTTGATGTTTGACCTACAGGTGGTCCAAAGTTGGTCCTAAACTTTAGATTTGCGGTTTGTGCAACTTGCTACCGCTGTATATGCACACATATATGACGATGCGAACTATGTCGGGTTGTTTCAACTCATGTTTTGGTCAAACATGGATTTGTCCAACCGGTGGGTTTAAAAAATTCAATTTAAAAATGTAAACCAACGGTTGGGTTTGTCCATATTTGACCCAAACATGGGTTGAAAGTGAAAACACCCAGACTAATATTTAAAAAGTGACCGTCCAGTACAGCTCTCAGAAAAAAAATGTGCCAAGTTGTCACATGTGTGGTATCCTTTTAAGGTAGCTACATCTTTGTCCCTTATTTACTACTCAAATGTGAATTATAGCATTATAAAAACACATATGTGGGATTATATTAGTAGGCTACCTAATGGTAGATGCCAATTGTACCGTATTTAGATGTAAGTTTAGCATGTGCAGGATGATGATGAATCAGCCAGTGTGTTATGAAAGGAATTAAACCGAAACATTTGCTAATTTAGTTGAAGGATAAGATGGCCCCTGGTAAGTTGACCCCCTATGTGGTAAGAAACCCTGTTTGGATAAACTTTCACAGAATGTATAAATTACTAATGTAATTCTTATTCATTTTTAAATATTTTAAATTCACAAAAATATTAAGCAGCACAACTGTTTTCAACATTGATAATAATAGCGCCAAATCATTTCTATAGGATCACGTTCATCCGAAGACTGCTGAAAATTCAGCTTTGCCATATCAGGAATAAATTGCATTTTAAAATGTTATGTAATTGAAAAGATTTCTTTTAATAATTGTAATAATATTTCACAATAGTAATGTTTTTAGTGTACTCAATCAAATATATGCAGCATTGATGAGCATAAAGAACAATTAAAAAGTAGCACACACACACACACACAAAGAAAGTATATGGCTGTTTATAAAAACCAACCATAGTAGAAATAAAGCCCTTCCCTGTGTGACAACTAGCCCCAGACTCCTCAATGCATACATTTTTATCATTATTGTCAAACTGTCTAAAAATTCATTTACAATCATTGATTAAAACTGTTCTCATATCAATAAAGAGCACTCCTTTCTTCCTAGGTGAAGACAGCAGTCAGCAATCTAGTGATAGTTGCTCAGATTTCAGTGACAGTGACACGGACTCGGAGGCAGCCACCGATTCTGCCTCTGACACCGAAGCAGCTGCACACACATCTGGCAAGGTATATCTAAGACTACATTAGAAATAATCATCATTACTGAGTGTGAATGCAGCTTAATAAATGAATGAATCTTAATCAATTCTGATGCTTTGTGTTCAAGCGTGACGTTTGTATGCATTACAACCGTGGTAACTGCCGTTTTGGGGACAAGTGTAGGAAGGAGCACATATGCAGTTACTTTCTGAAGGGTTCATGCAAGTATGGTGCCGGGTGTCATCTCAGCCACAGCCTTCCGAGTTCATCGTCCAGACACAGTAGACGAGATAGCAGAGCCTCGTCTGAAGGTATGTGTGGATGAGGGTGGAAAAGTTAACTGAGAAATTGTACTTTTTAATTAAAATTTAGGGACTGTATCATCAATACTCAATTAAAAGTTAAAGAAACTTAAGTGAAAAAGCATTTCCACATGTATTATTACACGAAAACTTTTTTCGGTTACACTTTATTTTAAGGTGTCATTGGTAGAAAGTACTTAAATGTATAATTACAGAGTAATAATCATTAACTACATGTACTTACTATAGGGTTAGGGTAGGATTAGGATTTGGTTGAGGGTTAGTTGAATGTAATTATGTATAATTTACTGTTATTACTATGGTAAGTACATGTAACAAGGACACTGTAAAATAAAGTGTTACCCTTTTTTCTTAGCTTTCAAACAAACTGGCTCTAAGTTCAAAATAACTTATCTTGTCCAATTAGATTTGATGACCAGAACTATAATATAATATAATATAATATAATATAATATAATATAATATAATATAATATAATATAATATAATATAATATAATATAATATAATGTATGTCCTCTGAGACCAAAGACTAAATTTCATTGGCTTTTTTCAAACGATTCGACGAAGTCATTTTAGTATTATTAATATATATATATATATATATATATATATATATATATATATATATAATATTTAATATTTATTCATATTGAAGACACTTTTACTTTTAGTTTTAGTCAGTTTTAGTGTAGTTGACATTTTATTTATTTAATATATTTAGATTAAATTATTCGTATTTCAGGTTTATTTTATTTTTTTGCCGTTATTTGCCAGGGCAACATTTCTAATTTTCAAAATGTTCTAAGCTTAAAGGGATACTCCACTTTTTTTGGAAATAGGCTAATTTTACAACTCCGTCAACTCCGCACTGCGTCTATCATAACGCCTGCTGCACTCATGGTTCGGCAGTAAAGTTTCTTGATTATTACGCAGGAATGAGAGTATAGTTCCTAGCCATATCAGCCTAGAAAATCGCAACTTTACATTTTACGTCGGTCTTAGTACACGATGTAACTACAGAAGAGTCAAGTTTTAAATAAGAAAAATATCGAAACTCTTTGGTAATTTTTTTGAGAGAAATGCTAATGGTCATGTCCACTTCAATGATGTATGCTAAGCTATGCTAAAAGTGAGATCGGAGATCGGCTGAATGGATTCAAAAACGGTAAAACTCAACTGTTTAACTCTGGGGGAGTTGTAAAATGAGCCTATTTCCAAAAAAAGTGGAGTATCCCTTTAAGTTTTGAATCTAATATATTTTATTTATTATTTTATTGCAGGTTTAATTCAATCAACGATAACAATAATTAAAAAAAATAGTATTAGTTCTAGTTAACACTAACAACACTGGAATGAATATGATTGATAAATACAATTGAGATCTGTTGTATAATTCTGTATAGTAATAAAGTACAATCACTCATGCTTGTGTTTATATTGATGTGTGTATGTTTAATCATCAGTAGTCATTTGATCTTTTTTTTAATCACATACAGTCGCTGATGAAGAATGTGACGGGCCCTACAGATGGCAGTTGAATTTTGGAAAGGGCTGGAAGAACATTACCCATGATCACATTCTAGAAGCCCAGTATTCACTCCCCAACACCAAAGGAATCACGATCTATAACACCCGTGCCGGGTATGTGCAAACAAATACATATTTATTTGCGTGTACCAAGATTTTTACAAAGATTTAATGGAATAGTCACCCAAAAATGAATATTCTGTCAATATTTTCCCACATTTTGTTCCTGTACGCTGTAACACGCTGTATGTTTTTATTATTATTATTTATTTATTTATTGCCAAATTTGCAGTTTTGGCCACATCCCGGTAATATGTTCTTGTAACTCGATTATTGCAGCTATAAGTAACTGACGTGTTGACTCCTTCTCATCCACATTACAGGGTCATTTCGATTGATTTCACTAAAATGAGAGTTCTTAAAAAAAAGAATATTAAAGTGCGACGTATGAGCTCAAGGGATACAAAGTGGTTGTGGTATTACAGAGGTAACCACTGCTGGTACCAGTATGGAGGGAAGGTGAGTTTTACACTCATGGATGTGACCGGCACACTGCAAAATAAACACACTTTCACAGTCTCACTAGTTTTAACTAAATGTGTCCACTAACAATTTCCTAGTTGAATATATTGTCATTTTCCTCTTTTTTTTTCTGAACTAACATTTTTCAAAAACAAAATTGTGTTGGAAATGACTATACATTTTGGAATTAAAACATAGACTGATTTAATTGCTTTAAGGCTAAGTGATATCTAGGGGGGGGGGGGGGTATAATAGTCAAAATTACAGCTTGAATTTACCGTAATGAAAATGACATATGCACTGAGCAATAAGTATATAAAATACATAGAATATAAATAATATAATAATAATAAAAAAAAAAATTCACTTTTTTTAGACTATCATAGTTCCATAGTTTTAAGTAATAAATCATATATTTTTATGTTGGATGTGGAATATGATGGATTTTACCACAGAAATTGTATATACACTCCACAAAATATTTATATAAAGGACATTTTAACATTGAAAGTCTGGGTTTGGGACAAGAAAAACAATAAACCTATACACAAGTCATTATTGTTACATTCCTGCCTTGTTTCTCCTGTTTTGTGTTATTTTTAGATGTATTGTTCCTGTGTTTGCCTAGTTATATCTATAATATTATATGGATATGAAAGTGATATTATGCATGAATGAGTTTGATTATTATTTAATGAATATCTATTGATTGTATTTGTGTTTCTATAGGGCAAAACCAGTCCAATTGAGAGCTCAGAACTGGAGACGGCGTATCAAAACAACCAACGTGGTTCAGTTAAGTTCAGCATCGACTCTGCACAGTATGAGATTAGCTTCAAAGGTTTGTTTCATATTCACCCCCCCCCCACACACACACACATCTTTTCTTTTCAATTCCTTTCAGGAATAAACAGGAAAGGTCACATTCATGAATGTCTTTGTGTTTCCAGGAATGTGTCAGATAAATGTATCTACAGGCAATAAAAGGCGAGTTAGACGCCGCCCTAAATATGAAGCATCACAAAGTGGAGGGTAAATACTGAACAGATTCATGTTTGACTCTTTGCCTTATCACGTTACAATATGGCATATTGAAATAAAAGTGCTACCCTTGTGATATTCAGGTATATAACACCTACTTTTCTCCATTCAGTCCATTGAAAAAAAAAAAACATTCAATGTTTTTTTCATTGAATATTCTGTTTCATTCATACGTAAAATGCGTTGTGTTTAAATTGATTTGCATTATTGTTTAAAAGTAATGCACATAACTTACACTACTAACAGTGCAATGTGCTCACAAAACAGATTACAAGGAATAACATCTCAAATCAAAAACTTGTTGAATCCTCCAACAAATAGAACTCCAGTGTGGCAGTTTAAAGGGAGAAATCAGTGGTACACCTTCAACAACACGGTAAAACTTCTATATTTCTTTGATTATTTACAAATGCACAATACTTTTTTAGTATGTTAAAACTTTGAGGACTATTTTTTATGTGTATATTATACCATACGGTTCTCTAAAATACTTGATTCTTACATTTTGTATAATGACTGTCAAACTGTACAGTACATTTGATCTTTTGTGTCTCTGTTTAAACCACATGTTAGAAATGATAATTGCACCTTTTGCGACTCAAAACGGTTGATGGCTGAAGTAAAAACAGCCTCAGGGGGCTTTAGTATTATTATCTTTTTAATAAAATGACTTAAATTTTCAGAAAGGTTTTTACTTTGCACTTCTCATGTACAGTCGACAAGGTTGTCAAAATGACACACAGATCCTTAAAGATCGTTTAAAACAATTAAAAACGCTGTAGTATTCATGCCAGGCCAGTAGTTGGTATGCAGTAGCGATGTCACTTTGTAAAGAAAAACTACGCGCCTATAGACTGAACAAGTAATACACATGCGTATGACATCACGAAAAACACAAATTCGTGTTTTTGTAGTTTACATCGAGGCTATAACGGTATCGGTTTCAAAAACGTTTTAGTTGAAAGCGGTGTCGTGTAAACGTCCCTTCAGTTTACCATACCCTACCCAAATACAACTTGTAAACTGGTACGTTTCTGACTGAGTGCTCCGACTTGTACCACGTGACCGCTGCAGATTCATTTTGCTGTTGATAGTGTCGCCATAGAAACACTACTATGAAACAATTCCAAGTTTGAGGACGTGAACAACTCTGAATAGAAAGTCACGTGTTGTCATTTACGGTAATTACGGCATGGAGTGAAGGCAGCATTTACCTTGATGTACTTAAAAAACTCAAATTAATTATAATAATAAATAAAAATAAAAAACTAATAAAAATTACAAAAACGCACAAAAAAATTACTAAAACGAATTAATATCGAAAAATTAAAAGAATTATTCAAAATATCACAGGGTTTCTGCGGGGCTTAAAAAAGGTCTTAATTCGCCCTTACACACTTAAATCAGAGCAGAACGTCTTAAATGAATAAAGTAATGGCATGAAATGTTCCTCAGTTTTTTTGTCCTGTTTTACAATACAAATATCTAAGCATCTTTAAGTCAAGATACATTTACTTGAAAAATTGAACAAGAACAAATATCTATCAATTTTCCAAGCCCATTGGCAGATATTTGTTCTTGTTTTAATCATAAACTCAAAAGTTAATTTTGATCAATTTCTCAGTAAACAAGACTTCATATTTTGTCATTTTGTATCTCCAGTAAATGTATCTTGATTTAAGAATCTTTAGATATTTGCACTGGAAAACAAGACAAAGATACTGAGGAAGAACATCACTTGTTTTTTGCTGTGTGATCAAAAGATATGGTAAAGATATGGTAAAAGATAAAAGATATGGTAAAAGACTGTTGGAATTTGTATTTTCAGACTCTGAAGTGTTGCTTATACCAGTGGTTCCCAAACCTGTCCTGCCGGCACCCCAACACTGCACGTTTTCTTTGTCTCCCTAATCAAACACACCTGATTCAATTTATCAGCTCATTATCACATGGGTTAATAAGCTGATGAGTTGAATCAGGTGTGTTTGATTAGGGAGACAAAGAAAATGTGCAGTGTTTCGAGAACATATTGACGTATTGTGTTGCCTTCAATTTATTCCTTCAATTTTTCTTTACTTGGTCTTGAAAAGGTATTTAAAACGCTTAAATTCACCTTCATAAAACCTGCAGAACCCCACTATAATAGGATCTCAATAATACTAAACTAATGTTGTATTGGATTTGTATTGTGTTACAAAATACAAATATAAGCCTATATAGAAAATATTACATACAAAAACGTTAACTCAAGTTTTCATGACCATGTAATTATATATTTGATAGCTGTATAATAAGCAGGAAAGTGCATTCAACCAGTAATTATTGCAATATAAAATCCTTCAGGGTGACCAGTCCTGATCTTCCTGAAGTGGTTTAGATTGCAGTAATGACGGGCTGAATGTACATTAGCCCTTAATTATCGAGAGAGAGAGATTGAAATTGCTGTGACTGATCTTGTTTTTCAATAGGGTGGTTGTTCAGTCTCAAGTGCTGACATTGAGAGGTGTTTCCAACAGAGCCAAGCGACCATGCATTTCACTGTGAATCATGTCGCTTACACTCTGGATTTTGCAAGTATGTCAGCAAAAGCATTTAGAAACTATGTGAAACATTTAAATGTCTTTGGGTTTATTAACATTACTATCTTCTTGAACATGATTTTTTAATATGATAAATGTTGCTTTGTCTTTTTCTTTTTTTAATATAGAGATGAGACAAGTAAACCAGGACACTAAGGCCGAACGCAAGATCAGGCGTGTGTAAAAGGCGGCGGAAAAGGCGGCGGAACGTCTTGCAACGGATGTTGGCAAATACTTGAGATCAAACAGCAAATAAAGAGTCGAATCATGTAGTTATTTAGTAATTATGATTTGGGATTATGGGTTAGGATGTTTTAACAGGATTCACTTTTTTGTTTCGTAAACTGCCTTGTGCGAAATTTGAACTTGAATCAGTCATTTTCATTTATTTTATGTTAATATGAATTATTTGAAATCCCAGACAGCAACATCGTGTCGGCCCAGATCCGGCCCACATCTGGTTCTACGTGTACCACCATGACGTGGGCCGGATCTGTCTGGGATGCTGCTTGCCACATCAACTTAAAAACAAGCAACAGGAATCATATATATTTTGCTTGTTTAATTAGAAAAATTGTATATTTTGAAATGTTATCATGTTTGGTTATTCTATAATTATTCTTATCAACAATTGTGCCATAGCAATACAGGCATGCATGTTTTTTGCCTGTGCAACTGCCTGACAGCCAATGTTTACACACAGCTTGGACAGTTTCATTTTCCAAGTGCACTCAGGCCTAGTTTTTTTAGCATTAACACTCCGACTTGCTGAAAGGGTTAACAAATGTGGATTCAGGGATAAATAGGGATAGCACAATAAAACTGTGTGAATACAGAGTGAATATTTTTACATTACAAAAGTGAATTACCACTTCATGACAATCATTTGTGTGAAGCTGTTTTTACTGGGTTAATTGATTATAAACTGAACTGTTTACATGCAACTGTCACGTTTAGTTTTGGTTTTGTTTCATGTCTTATCTTTGTGGTTTAGGCTAGCCTAGTCATGTTATCCTGCCTTTTGCTCCCCTTTGTCATGTAATTCCCTTGTCCTCTCTTGATCATGTCATGTGCTTCCTTGTTTAATGTGTTCTCATTCATTGGTTCATTATTTCATCCTTGTGTCTTGTCAAGTCATTAGTCTCTGTATTATTGACCTCATGTTTCCACAGTCTCTTGTCTTGTTCACTGTAAACCTCTGTTGGCGTGTTATGTTGTGTTATGGTCATGCCAAGTCAAGTTATGCTGAACCAAAACCCCAAACCAAACGTGACAGCAACAGCATATGCAAGAATTTGTGGAAGTGCATGATGCGTTTATAAGTGCTACTTGATTATAAAATAAATAAAAATTATGAAATGACGTGGCCTTATTTAACTACAACACACTGAATACAAATAACAAGATGTTTTCTAGTATTTTAATGACGATAATTTCAATCATATCTCAAATTACATGTTTGACAGCATTTGGTAGTGGAAATTTACATTTTTTGTTTAAAACACTTTTAAAAGAAAATGGCAGAATCTTTGTCTAGGCTAATTTTAACGATTTTTTGTATTCGCAAAAACACACAATTAAATCATTTTCACACTTGCAAAATTTGACAAAAAATACAGCTCGGTTAGAAATAGCTAGCCCACATACAAAAAAATATATAGGCTACAACTATACAACAGGTCGTCATCGTCGTCTTAAAGTCGTTTTAAGCAGTGAAAGATATGTAAATACAACCAGTAAACACCCTCGAAACTCCAGCTGTTTGTTCACACAAGCCAGAAAAGAAACCGAAACTGTCAGTGATTCTGCTGTGGAGCAGTTTAAATGCCAACAAAACATTCGACTGTACGTTTACTTGACAAATACGTTTTTAGATTTTAAACATGCTACCGACGCTATAGCGGTGTCTAGGAAGTATATATGGTGAGTACAAACCCTTAAAGTACTTCAAAACTAATCATTTCATGGCGTTTTTTAACAACATAAGTTATCCGAGAGGGTCCAACAGCTTCGATCGCAGATCTGATTAAATTGTTGTAAATGTTGGTTAAGTTATTCATCAAAACGGGATTTGTGTCCCTCATGTACTTCTGCATTTTATTGTAGCCTATATCTCTGTTTACATTTTTAGATTAACGTGCATTATTAAAAATAGTGCATTTTTATGACGTAGGTATTATTAAAAAGTGGAGTCCATAGGTTTTGCGGTAATCATTTTCCCCATGAAATATTCCAAGTGTAACGTGAAAACGACAATCAAACATTCACGAGGTTATCAAACATCTTGTGTTTTGTGCGACGTTTAGCAAGCGATCTTGAAATGTCAACCAGCGATTCTGTATCTAATAACTGATAATTAAAAAGTGAATATGTATGTCGAAATATCAGCATTACATTGTCTTTCTATGAAGCACTTAGTTTCATGATCTTGAATCCAAAGGCCATTTAAACAAGTCAGTCAACTCTGTTACCTTTCTGAAGGGAGTTTCCAACATATTTTAAATATATATATAAATGTTGCTTTTGAGATAGAACTGTGTGGTTTACTAATATGCCTATTTAAAACACATTATCTGTATGGAGTTTCAAATCTTACTTAGTGTAGGCCTACTTCAAACACGTTTCATTAAATGTTCTACTGAAAAATAGCCTGGTCTCTATCTATTTGTTTAGCAGTGTGAAGAGAAAAGGAGCTAAAGAGGATGTCAGCTATTATGATTTAGGTAGGTGACACAATTATTCTGATTTACCTTGTGATTTACCATATGATTGTAGAAGGATTCTGTTTGATACAGTATTTTTACACATTGTGTTGACATTTGTATTTAACAGAAAAAAAAAAGAAGTATAAATGGTTAAATTGCAATCTCTAGGCTATCGTTATTCAGGAAGACACCGCAGCATTATCTAACAACATGGCGACAGGTAATGTTGGCTTATGTATATCTTTTCTTTTTTTGGTTTCTGTTTTGCAGCAAATATAAGGATATCTGACAAAATCATTTCTTTATTAGGATAATAACTTAATGAGAAATGAACATTTCCATATTGAGTGTTTATTTTTTCAGTGCATTCATTCATTCATTCATTCATTCATTCATTCCATCATCCATTCATTCAAATCCTCAGGTAACCACTTTGAGTGGCAGCTGTTCAGTGGAACGGAGTGGACTTCTATCGCTAATGATCTTGTCATTGAGGCCCATTACTGTCAGCCAGGGGCGAATGGGATCACCATCTACTTCAACATAGGGTTAGTTGGTCTTAAATTCATTGCAGAGATCATTTTATCAGTATAATTTTGACTTTACATTCACTGATTTTGTTTGTATTCATGTATTTTTATTATTATTATACACTACCAGTCATATATTTAAGTATTTTTATTAATATATTATATTCTGTAAAGGATTAAAGGGATAGTTCTCCCAAAAATGAAAATCCTGTCATTAATTACTCACCCTAATGTCGTTCCAAACCCACAAGGCTTTCTTTCATCTTCGTAACACATATGCAGATCTTTTTGATGAAATCTGAGGGATTTCTGTCCTTCTATAGACAGCTACGCAACTACCACTTATCATTCTAGTATGTTACGCAGTGCGTTTGAGCTTCTGCAAGAACCAATGAGGTTTATTTGTGTTTTACGCAGCACGTTTGAACCAATGAAGTTCATTCTCGTGTTATGCATCACGTTTGAGCTTCCTCAAGAACCAATGAGGTTCATTCTCGTGTTACGCATCACGTTTGAGCATCCTCATGAACCAATGAGGTTCATTCTCGTGTTACGCATCACATTTGAGCTTCCTCAAGAACCAATGAGGTTCATTCTCGTGTTACGCATCACGTTTGAGCTTCCTCAAGAACCAATGAGGTTCATTCTCGTTATGCATCACGTTTGAGCTTCCTCAAGAACCAATGAGGTTCATTCTCGTTATGCATCACGTTTGAGCTTCCTCAAGAACCAATGAGGTTCATTCTCGTGTTACGCATCACGTTTGAGCTTCCTCAAGAACCAATGAGGTTCATTCTCGTGTTACGCAAACGTTTGAGCTTCTGCAAGAACCAATGAGGTTCATTCTCGTTATGCATCACGTTTGAGCTTCCTCAAGAACCAATGAGGTTAATTACCGTGTTACGCATCACGTTTGAGCTTCCTCAAGAATCAATGAGGTTAATTACCGTGTTACGCATCACGTTTGAGCTTCCTCAAGAACCAATGAGGTTAATTCTCGTGTTACGCATCACGTTTGAGCTTCCTCAAGAACCAATGAGGTTAATTCTCGTGTTACGCATCACGTTTGAGCTTCCTCAAGAACCAATGAGGTTCATTCTCGTGTTGCGCAGCACGTTTGAGCTTCCTCAAGAACCAATGAGGTTCATTCTCGTGTTACGCATCACGTTTGAGCTTCCTCAAGAACCAATGAGGTTCATTCTCGTGTTACGCAGCACATTTGAGCTTCCACAAGAACCAATGAGGTTCATTCTCGTGTTACGCATCACGTTTGAGCTTCCTCAAGAACCAATGAGGTTCACTCTCGTGTTACGCAGCACTTTTGAGCTTCCTCAAGAACCAATGAGGTTCATTCTCGTGTTACGCATCACGTTTGAGCTTCCTCAAGAACCAATGAGGTTCACTCTCGTGTTACGCAGCACTTTTGAGCTTCCACAAGAGGTTTGTTCTCGCGTCAAGCAATTGAGTTTCTGTTTATTTCCGTTGATCAAGGTTAATATGTAAATAAAATTCAATCTGTTCATCATATAAAGTGATCATGTCTCTTCAGAAAATTTGGACTAAACCTCTCAAATTCATATGGATTAGTTTTACGATCTCTTTATGAACTTTTTGAAGCATCAAAGTAGTAGTTGCATACCTTTCTATGGAGGGACAGAAAGCTCTGAGATTTTATTAAATAGATTTTCATTTGTGTTCCAAAGATGAACGAAAGTCTTACAGGTTTTGAACGACATGAGGGCGAGTAATTAATGAAAGAATTTTCATTTTTGGGTGAATTAAATAATACCCTTTAAACATTAATTTAAGCCTTTCCCATTCATTGCACAGGGCCGTCAATATTGACTTTGACGAAATGACAGTCAGTGGACCTCTTCGTAACCTTAGTATACGGCGCAATACACTGCTGTCCCCTGACCAGAAACAAGAAGTAGGCTGGTACTACAAAGATAACCATCGCTGGTGTGAATATGGATCTCAGGTAAGTGGCTCTAGAGATATCTTATATTCATTACGCCACACATCCATATTCTCATGGAAAAAAACATGCGACAATATGCTGATAGACAAGACAGAACAGGTTATTTTCGATATGAAACAGTCTCAGCCTACATATTTTGCACCTCAGTTCAAGCAAAGCGGTAGTGCAATTGAACGATCATCTCTTCCTCTTTACTACTAGTTACTGTACAAAAAAAACATGAATTAACATCAGAGGGTATGTTGAAGTCAGCAGTACAACTTAATGAAATGTCTCATATCTTATATAAAGTTTCAACCACAGATAAAACAGCATGTAAACAATGTGTCAGGTTACATTACATTTATCTCAGAAACATTATACATCCATAAACTGTATGGATGAAAAATGTACAAGAAAAATGTACTCGAGAAAAATGAGTATTTTGCAAAAAAAAACAGCCTAAAGTGTTGCATTGAAGGCAATATGGTTTTATAAAGTCTTATATCGTAACATTGTAACCACTGTTTTGTAAACTATTACTGTACATGAAAATCATAACAATTTGAATATTATATATTCATTATATTTTTACTCTAATACCATTAGATATTTACATTAGATATGTTATTATTGTAAAAACGGTGTCATGCAATTGTATACAAATCAGTTATTAATTAACCTTTACTAATAATGTACAAGCTGTCAGGTTTCCCTGTTTAGTTTACAACATTAGATATTTTTTTCCTTTGAGAAAAATGAACATGTACATGTATACCCAAATGAATATATATTGAATCGACATCGAAATTGAATTGTAAGCTCATGAAATTCGATTAGAAAGCTAAACTGAAAAAGTTGGCAGTCCTGCTAGATATTATGTAGCACACAAAGTCTGTTGATCAGCCTTTATTTTGTTTCCTCTCTGATTTCTGCAGGGATACGGTGGGAGAGCATCCTCAATTGGAAGCGATTTTATAGAGCAGCAGTACAACAGCAACCCAAGTGGCTCAGTCCAGTTTACTGCGGGAAGCATGACTTACAACGTGGACTTCACTGGTAATCTGACAAATGAGACCGATTACCTTCATGGCTGTGAAACAAAAGTGTCTTTCTAAAAAAAAATTCATTTGAAACCACTAACTTGTTTTCATGTTTTTTTTTTTGGAATGTTGTAGCCATGACTCAAACAAATCTATCCACATACATGTCCAGGAAAGTAAGACGGCGACCAAAATTCAACGCAATAGTAACGAGCAACAGCAGTAATCAAAACAGGTATTACTTTCCGGTATTATTGGCTCAGTTTCATGAAAAAGCAGAAGGAATTACTGTGTAAATCCATACGTAGATTGTTGCATTGAAGGCAATATGGTTTTACAAAGTCTTATATCGTAACATCGTTTACACTCTTTTTTGTAAACTATTATTGTACACGAAAATCGTATGTAAATTGAAAGCGACATTTATGCAAAAAGGATTCTACTAATTTTGGTAGTGTCACTGTTTACACTCTTCAGGAAGTCACCCAACAAATTTATGTATAAATTATTCGTAAAAACATTCTCATGTAAATTGAATGCAAAATTCATGTTAGAATATTTTCACAAATTCAACTTTTTTTTTTCTCAAAATCATTCTTTTGAAAATGAAATGCAATATTTATGTAAAAACTATTTTATGAATTCTTATAGCATCACATACTCTTCACAAACCCAACCTACGAATTTATAAAATTGTTCATAAAATAGTTCTTACGTAAATTAAATTATACATTTATGTAAGAATGGTTTTACAAATTCTTATAGCAACACAGTACCAGGAAGCCCATATACGAATTTATGTATAAATTGCTTGTAAAATCATTCATACCTTTATTTACAACCTATTTATAGAGAAATTCCTTCTGCTACTTTTTCAGGAAGAGATCCCAATATATTTAAAATTGTATTTGTAGACAAACCATTTGATTTCCTTTTATCACATGCAGTTCGCAAATTCTGGCATCTCCCTTGGCAAACCCAACAAATTCTTCTTCTCAGTACATCTGGGAGTTTATGGGTGATGAGGGTATTTGGACTGAGTACCAAAAACCAGTGAGTTCTAAACACTGTTATTACTTCCAAATCCACTTATTCCTTCAACTGAAATTATTGGGGGATAAAGTGACGTTTCCTTTAATCTAACAGTTTATCTAACAGACTTTTTGTGCGTCTCTACAGGGATGTTCACTGGATAGTGCAGAAATCGAGAGGTTGTATCAGCTCAACCCTCAGTGCCAAGTTTCATTCACAGCAAGACGATTCTCTTACTCTCTTTACTTTGGGGGTAAGATACATTAAAAATCTTTATATATAGAAGTCTGTAGTGTACAGCTAACATGAGGGAAAAGCAGAGGCCTACCTATAGAGAACGTCTGCTAAGAGAAACGTGTTAAAGTTTTAAAACTTAACCATGTTTGAAAAGGAATGCAAACATATTGATTACTCTTCTTTATGTCTTTATCTTCATGTCTACAGGAATGTATCAAGTGAACAATAAATATGGCACAAAAAGAGCTGTCCGGAGAATCACTGGTGGAATCCAGCAAACAAACAGGTATGAATCTATTAATAAAAGGAGATATTTATATGGAAGCTAATATCTGCCATGGAATAAAAATATAATAAATATGGAAGCTTGTTTCCGTCATGGAATAAAAAAAAATTAAAAGATAACTGCAGCTTTCTGACTTCTCACAATTCAGATGTTTTTTTCTCGTGGCTTTATATCTCCCATTTCTGACAAAAATGTACTCTCAATTGGGACTTCATGTCACGCAATTCTCACTTTATAACTCACAGTTGTGACTATATAACTTGCAATTGTGACTTTATATCACCCAATTCTGACTTTATAACTCAAAGTTGTGACTATAACTTGCAATTGTGACTTTATATCACCCAATTCTGACTTTATAACTCACAGTTGTGACTATATAATTTGCAATTGTGACTTTATATCACCCAATTCTGACTATATAACTCACAGTTGTGACTATAACTTGCAATTGTGACTTTATATCACCCAATTCTGACTTTATAACTCACAGTTGTGACTATATAACTTGCAATTGTGACTTTATATCACCAAATTCTGACTTTATAACTCACAGTTGTGACTATATAACTTGCAATTGTGACTTTATATCACCAAATTCTGACTTTATAACTCGCAACTGTGACTATATAACTTGCAATTGTGACTATATAACTTGCAATTGCAACTATATCACGCAATTCTGACTTTATAACTCGCAACTGTGACTATATAACTTGCAATTGTGACTTTATATCACCCAATTCTGACTTTATAACTCACAGTTGTGACTATATAACTTGCAATTGTGACTTTATATCACCCAATTCTGACTTTATAACTCACAGTTGTGACTATATAATTTGCAATTGTGACTTTATATCACCCAATTCTGACTATATAACTCACAGTTGTGACTATAACTTGCAATTGTGACTTTATATCACCCAATTCTGACTTTATAACTCACAGTTGTGACTATATAACTTGCAATTGTGACTTTATATCACCAAATTCTGACTTTATAACTCACAGTTGTGACTATATAATTTGCAATTGCAACTATATCACGCAATTCTGACTTTATAACTCGCAATTGCAACTATATCACACAATTCTGATTTAACAGCTTGCAATTGCTAGCTTATATCACACAATTCTGACTTTATAACTTGCAATTGCGAATTTATATCACAATTCTGACTTGATAACTCGCAATTGTCGAATTGTGAGAAGAAAAGTTAGACTTGTGAGGTAAAAAGTTGAAATGATCTTTTTTATATCTTTATTCCATAGAAGAAATAAGTGCCATTGTTAAAGGATTAGTTCACTTCATCATTTACTCCCCCTAAAGTTGTTTCAAACATGTATGAATTTCTTTCTTCTGCTGAACACAAAAGAAGATATTTTGAATAACCTAACTGCTGATCTACCCCATTGACTTCCATAGTATTATTTTTTGACTATGGAACTATGGAAGTCAATGGGGTCCATCAACTGTTCCTATTACTTTAAGAAAGTCTCAAAATGACTGTTTATGTATGCATTACAATAAATACTTTTGTTCTAATGTTTGTTCTCCTATCACAGCACATTGTCACAAGCTCGCTGGCAGTTCAAAGACATGGATGGCAATTGGAAAGATTTTAGTAAAGTACATAAATCTTCCTTTTTTTCTTCTTTTTTTTTTACATTTTATGAAACGATAGTTGCAGAGGTTGCTACAAGTGCATTCTTAAGTGATCTATAATGAGTGATTGTTTGGTGGCCATCATGCTGCCTGCTCTCTAAAACATCTGACCTGTGTTCTTGCACAACAACACTAAAACAGTCACACCTTCTGTTCTGTGTCATAAACTTGGACTTTGTGGATGTGTAGGGCGGCTCTCGGGGACATTGCAGTGTGTCAAGTCAAGATATTGAAGCCCAGTACCAGCAGGACGCCACAGGGACAATGAGTTTCAGGGCGGGCAGGTTTAGCTATGAGCTGGACTTCTCAGGTGCGTTCATGCACAAACCAACAGAAATACGTGTTATTTAGTACAAATATTGTTTAATCAAATCACTTGTGTTTTGTTGCAGACATGACCCAGACCAACCAGTCCACTGACACCAGGAGACCTGTACGCCGCCTTCAGCAATAAGACCTCACTTGCTTTATTCTTACGTTTACTTCATTTACTTGTAGCTATATGTGAACTCAGGACTACTGTTTATGCAATGTCTGATACAAAATATTTTAATTATGTTTAGTTTGTCCATGCAAACCTGCGTCTATTTTGTTTTATTAACTGCCACAAAATAAGTTCTCATGGTAATCATGTTCTTGAACTAATTTGTTTTTATTCTTAAATGTTTTTTTCAATGCCTTTACTGTGATTATAAGATTGCATGTATAATATCTTATGATTGCTTTCAGCTTTCATGTTTTTTGTTTGTTTGTTTTTTTACAATACAACTATGAATTAAGGATAATATAAGACTATAAGACCCTTTAACTTGTATCATATTTTTCCTCTCTACTGAAATGTGCTTAATTGTCATGGAAACATTTTTTTTAAAGGTCCACAAAATAGGCTTAATTTCCTTATAAAAAATTAAGCTTATAGGGTGAAATATGCACTTTTCTAGACAAATTTCATGAGATCCACCAATGAACATTTGTAATGTCTGTCTAAATTCTCTTACCACTCAGTAAAACCTAGCTAGACCAACTGTTGTTGGTGTGTTACTGATAAACATTTTTTATCCATAAAACAATTTTCTATTTCTTCTACTTGTTTAAGGAAATCAATTTTTACACTATTTCAATTTCAATTAGTTTCAATGCTCAGAAAATAAAACAAATGAATTACTAAGGAAGTGTAAAGGTATTACCCTTTAAATAATCAATTTATTTGATTCCAAAATCACCATCTTTCCAACAATCCAGTTCACATTTTTAAATTAAAACAATCCAGATGTTTTATCTACATTAATTTAGACTATTTGAAAACTGCATGTAGTGAAACACTCATACAGAAAGTTATTTTCACAATCTCAATCACAGACCCGCTATTGCACAATTCTCAACATAAGGCCTCTCATTCATAAGACCAGGAAAAGCATTCCCTTTTAATAAAACCTGTCTGGATATTAAAGATTCTCCTCAGGAAAGTGATTCATCAGTATATAAAAAAAAACTCTTTAACTACTATATACTGTACATTTCATTCATTTTCTTTTCCAGAAATAATACACATTTTGGTGATTTACTTGTTTGGTCATGATATGGAATGACATGATATGGAATTGAGTTGGTCTCTTCCCACAGCAGGAAACTGCCCATATAATAATAACAGACAAACAAAAATGTAGCTAAATGTAACGCCCCCCCAAAAACACAACATTACAGGATAACACAGATGATTTAACACAGGGCAGGGAGTAACAGCAGAAGACTGAAAAGGAAACAAACGCATCGGGCTTCATTCATGAAACACACATTTCTATGTTACAACTTAGTACAAGTTGTTGCACTCAATTTAATGTTACAATTATAACAGTGATTTCCCAAGAACTACAGGAAATGAATATTTCATCCCAAAATGCGCAAATGATATATATTTTTAAATAAAGAAGCATATTTCTAACCTGTTGCGTTGTGAAATTTACTTGACAATTAAGCATATTTTCCACCAATTCTCATTATGCAATGCAATGCAAAAAACTAATTCTCAATACCATAAAAAAATTCTCTTTACTGTAATGCAAAAAAATGTTGTAAAAATACTGCAATCTGAAAAAATGTGTAAGTGTAATAAATGTACATTCTCTCATTACAATAAAATACAATGAAAATTGTAAAGTAAATATGAAGTATTGTTGCAAGTAGTGTACTGAATTTAATAATACACTGACTTACAAAAAAAAGTCCTTTTTACTACAGTAACATTTTTTCCTTGTAATTTTGTCTTTGGATTTTGGGATGAAATATGACCCTTTTTCATGAGATTCACCCAAGATTGACAGAATTTACAGAAATTCACTGGTGTTTCATGAACGAAGCCATTACAGTGAAGCACAAACTCACTTTAAAAGTACTGACAATATCCCAAAAATATCTTAAACCCTACAGGTTTTTTTTTTATTTTTAGCTCATTACATTAAGTGCACCTACAGTATGAAGAAAGTGTACTTCCTTTAATAAAATTCACCTCAGTGGATCATTTATCAGTATAAAACTCAAACAATAATCACCAGATACAGTATATACACAAATAACACATTATAAAAAGACCAATATGCACTGTACTTATTTCTTTACTTATCTATCGCATGTCTCAGACAAGGGAGAACACAACTGAGAGACTTCCTTTTGAGACAACAACAGCCATTTCTGAGGCCAGCGATGACGTTTGTTGTGGTAGAGGAAGTCAGCTCATTCAGGCGAGTAGTGAACATGAGGCTCTAGCAAAAAGGAAATGACAACAAAAATGCTTGAGTTTGTAACACCAAATTTGTTAACCCTTTTGTATGTGAATCTTTCTTCTGGGGCGCGTTTTAAGCCAAACGATACACTAAATGCAAGGCATCCACCAACTGAAGCAGCTTTCGGTAGAAGAGCCCAAGCTTTCAGTAGAAACGTGACAGTTTGTTTGGTGCAGTCTGCTTTTGATTCACACAAGTCCACATGAGTCGCACCATGATAAGATCCCCCCCCCAAAAAAGACAAAAACCAAAACCAAATCATCTTTCAAGGATACCATGTCCAACCGTCCAACAAAATTTTGACTGTCATCTTCGCTGCTGATGGTGTTTCGCTTTAGATTCCCACATAACAGGGAATGTGAACGAAAGGCAAATGTTTTATCCGAAGAGGTCCTTAAAATCGTTGTTGACTGAAGCACTTTGTTTTATCATGCCAGGGTTCATTGTGGAAGAAGCCACGGGTTGCGAGAAGTTCTGGGGGTTGAAGAATGGGTTTGCTTGCATTCCAAAACCACCTTGAACTCCCGTCATCCCCATTGGAGGTGCCTGTATGGGTGCAGTCTGGGAAGGCTGGCCTGTACCAAACTGATTGACCCACGGAGTAGGTGCAATGGTTCCTTGGGCCGGTTTAGGGGCCATTTGGTTCAGGCTGACTTTGGGTTTATTAGAAGCGAAGAGGGAGTCTAGGGCGGACATGTCAGGGGGTTTGCCGGTTTGATTTTGGTTCTGGTTTTGGGTGAGGGCACTGAAATTTGGAGCACTGGTAGTGGTGGCCATCCCTCCATAGAGGCCAGGAGTGGCGGGTCTCATGGCCATCACCATACCTCCCGTCTGGAATCCCATGGGTGAATTGAAGCCATTGCTGACGCCCATGGTACCCATTCCACCCATGGTGGGTGCTACTGGGAAGGTAGAGGAAATGGTGCCGCCCTGCAGGGGCATCGTCCTGGTCCCAGAGTTTAAACCGAGGTTGTTCAGGGATGTCATATTGTTCAGAAGACTGCTGGTCAGATCCTTTGCCTGAACAATAAAAATATTCTTCAGTTATAGCATGTACATCCCAAATCAAAATGGACCCTTTTCAGAGACTGTGATGACACATTTCAACAGTTAACATTGTAAATCTAGTTTTCATTTTTAATTTACATTTATAACACTATACTTTGTGTTATATTACCTTGGCCAGTGGTTCCCAACAGTGGTTGTCTCACTTATCTGACACCCATCTGAGGTCTTTTAAGTCTTTACTAATGATGTGTTTGATTAAGGAGACATCTAAACTGTGCAGTGCTGGGGGTACCAGGACCAGGATTGGGAACCACTGAACTAGGTCTTAAATTATATAAACTTGCTAACAATGCTGTGATGGTGTTTCGGCTGAGGGAGCGACGATAAGTTTGAAGAAAAAAATATTTCTCTCTTCTGACGGATGGCCTTGCTTCCTGAAGTACTTCTCATTTTCTTCATTGGGATTTAACATGAAATTCTCAACAAAAAAAAAAAAAACATGAAGCAACCAACAACTAGCACTAAGTTGAATCACATCATCAAAAACTTTGATTAAAAAAAACAAAAAAAACAGAGGGGTTTATGTACTGTTCTTACAATAAAGAATGGAGCATTACATAAATCAAATATTAAGATACAATATTTAGGGACATTTATTATATAAAAACAATACATTAGGCCTGGTTTCACAAACAGGGCATAGATTAAGCCAGGATTAGACCTTAGTTCAATTAGGATATTTAAGTAGCTTTTATAAATGTGCCTTTAAAAAAACATTACAGGTGTGAATCTTGAGATAAAACAATGGCGCTGATATATTTCAAGATATAGCCTATCAGTGCAAGTTGCTTTCAGTTAAAACAGCTCAAACATGCATTTTAGTCTGGGACTAGCTTAAGCCTTGTCTGTGAAACCGAGGGTTAGAGTTTATTGGAAAATAATCAAATATATAAGTATAAGTAATATAAGTAGTTTCAGAGTGTACGGCTGGCCAGGGCTTGACAATAAGGACTGCCCGATGGGCTGGGCTAGGCGTGAACAACGCTCGGCACAGTTGAGGAATATGTTGGGCCAGTGCTGCATCGCCATGAAATATTTTCATGTGCATGTCTTTTTAAGTCTTGCCAATTTAAATATTTAAGCGCAAGAAGACTCGAAAGAGAACTCAATTCGGTACTCGGGTGCTGTGTGAGAAGTTGTGTGCACGCAACATATATCTAAAGAACGCCCAGCAAGCCGCGTCTCAGACAGCGCACGAGTACTGAATAGAGTTTTCTTTCATGTCGTCTTGCACTTGAACAGACAAATCCACACAAAATTATCTCAAAATGCTCATCTTGGAGAGTATCCTAGTAGTTAACATTGTCAATTATGTCTTAAAAGGTTAATTCACCCAAAAATGAAATCTCTATCATTAATTACTCACCCTCATGCCGTTCCAAACCTGTAAGACCTTCGTTCATCTTTGGAACACAAATTAAGATTTTTTGATGACATCCGAGAAGTTTCTGAACCACCCATAAGCAGCAACTTTAAATGCCCAGAAAGTTAGTAAAGACATTGTTAAAATAGTCCATGTGACTACAGTGGTTAAACCTTAAATGTTATGAAGGATCGAGAAAACTTTTTGTGTGCGCAAAAACAACGACTTTATTCAACAAACCCTTCTCCTCCATGTCAAGCCTGCTACGCTGATCACGCAGTAAACACAATGTAGCGCTTCCAGGTTCTACATCAGAACGTCGGCTCATTATTGGCCGACGCTGTTCATGTGGGAACCACGATACATGTGTGTGAAGCTGACGCAGGAGATGGCCAATAATGAGCCGACGTTCTGACGTAGAACCTGGAAGCGGTTGGTTGGTGGCTGGATGAGAAACATCTCGGATTTCATCAAAAACATCTTAATTTGTGTTCCAAAGATTGGAACAACTTGAGGGCGAGTAATTAATGGAAATTAAATGTTTGGGTGAACTAACCCTTTAAGTGACCGTAAATTGAAATAAAACGCACGAATAACACTATATTCGATCTGAGCTAGTCTTTCTAAGACTAAACTTTTAGCCTTACTAAGACTTAACTTGTAGCCTTAGCCTTACTAAGACTAAACTTGTAGCCTTACTAAGACTAAACTTGTAGCCTTACTAAGACTAAACTTGTAGCCTTACTAAGACTAAACTTGTAGCCTTACTAAGACTAAACTTGTAGCCTTACTAAGACTAAACTTGTAGCCTTACTAAGACTAAACTTGTAGCCTTACTAAGACTAAACTTGTAGCCTTACTAAGACTAAACGTGTAGTCTTTCTGAGACTAAACTTGTAGCCTTACTAAGACTAAACGTGTAGTCTTTCTGAGACTAAACTTGTAGTCTTACTAAGACTAAAGTAAGACAAAACTTGTTTTATCTAAACTAAGACTTGACAATGACAAATATGGTATATGGCAGCTAGTGTGAATATCAAGATATGGTACCTATTACTGTAGAAGATAATCTGGTAATTTTACTGCAAAAATGGATTCCATGCGTGAAAGTGATAATAGGTTTCCCATGGTCCCCTGTTGAGTGCATGTCTTACCTGAGGTGTTGTTATGGCTGGTTTGATGCTCTGTGGAGCAAGTGGCTGCTGACTTCTTAGTTTGGCAGCCTGTTCCTGTTCTTTAGCCAAACGCTGCTTTTCTTCCAGGGTAAGAGATACCTGAACATACCACAAACAACAGTTAGTACATCAACCAGGTCTAATGCCAACAACCATTAATATTATAAAGGGTAACTCACTCGTGAGGGTTGTGAAACAGTTGATGAGGAACCATTCTGGTTACCATTCACACCTGCACTTCCTGAACTGCTACCAAATATCTCATCAATCTATCAGAAAGCAAAGAGAAAAACCCAATTACGGTTAATTTCACAGTGTGGCCACAATTAAAAGCTGTGAGTTTGCGGTGTATTTACTTACATCTCTGACTTTTGTGGCAGGGCTGGGTGTGTTTTTAGTCTCCTCTGATTGGTTCAATGGGTTTGTAATGTTTAAACTCCTGGAAAAGACACAATACTCATTACTCATAAGTTAACTGTTTGTTTGCTGCACTCATGTCACTCATGTTCAAATTACTGTATTTATTTTATACATCTATCAGAAGGCCTTTGCCTGTTTAAGTGGCCAGTTCTTGACCAGAAAAAGCTGCAGAATAAGCGTCTTGCAACATCAAAATCAAAATTATTTTATTAATCAAAATAATTGAAGTAACACCTCTGCTGCTCCTGCATGATGTGCAGCTGCTCTAATTTGGTCTTATGCTCCGACTCCATGCGACTCAACATGTCCTTGATCACAGCCATGAAAGAGTTAAACTGAAACACAGAGAGACACAGAGACAGAAAACAGTTTACAAAAGTATATGTGTACACGTAATCTTTACAAATGATCTGAGGTGACACTGAATCAAGTTTATATTCGGTGGGTAAACAAGAAAACACCTAAGTTTATGTGAACCTCACCTGGTTAAGGTTAAGGTTGTTATCAATACTAAGTGACACCAGATGAGGTAAACTCTTTCCAGCCAGGTGCTCTTTTGGGATGCCCAGTTTCTTATGGGTGAAAGTGCACTTGTAGATGCCTTAAAAAAAAGAAAAAAGAACAGCACATACATTTTCATAACTGCTTAAAGAGATAGCTGACCCAAAAATGGGTCATACATCCTAGGTGTATATGACATTATTCTTTCAGACGAATACAATCGGAGTGATATTAAAAAATGTCCTGGCTCTTCCAAGCTTTATAATGGGAGTGAATGGGATGTGAATGTCTTTGGAAGTCCATCAAAGCGCATACATTCATGATTAAAGTGCTCCACGTGTCTCCGGGGGTTAATAAAATCCTTCTGAAGTAAAGCATTGCGTTTGTGTAAGAAAAATATCCATATTTAAAATCGACTAAAATAACTAGCTTCCGGCAGACGGTCAACGCAAGTCAACTTACGCCAAAAGAGTAACACTTGACGATGTATGATGTAGGAGTAGCGTAAGCTTTGACGCCTCTCGCGGTTCAAACAAACAGTTTTACATTTCGTCATTACGTTGTGTGTCAAGTTCAAGTGTTACTCTTTTGCCCTAAATCAATGCGTACGGCCGTCTGCCGGAAGCTACTTATTTTAGTCGATAAAATTTTAAATATGGTTATTTTTCTTACACTTTTATCATGAATGGATGCGCTTTGATGGACTTCCAAAGACATTCACCCATTCACTCCCATTATAAAGCTTGGAAGAGCCAGGATATTTTTTAATATCACTCCGAATAATGTCATGTACAACTAGGATGACTTCAGGGTGAGTAAATCGTGGGCTAATTTTCATTTTTGTGTGAACTATCCCTTTAAGGCATAAGATGATAGGATAATATTATTCAACTTAATGTTATTAATTCAATTTCAAATAAGGAACAATATGATGATGCTTTTAATGTTCTTTTGAAGCTTGAAAGCCTCAGTCAGGCACAAAAAAGTAATGAAAAAGAGTAAAAGAACAGTTGAATTACCCAGAATGCCCATGAGCACTGCTGGTTCCCTGGATGGAATTTGTTGAAGGAATGGTAAAATTTCATCAATGACGTACCATTTATCCAAGTATTCCAGAATCTTGCCTAGGCACACAAGAGAGTTCACCCTCACCTGAAAGAGGACAACCAACAGAGAAACTATAATCATTTTAGAGCTACTCTCCTAAATCTTTCATTGACATATAGAACATTCACTTGTTACTAGAGACATAAGAACACAAACCGCTAGTGAGGATGTCTGTAAACAGGCAGATTTGATACGAGGGATAAGTGCGTTTTTCATAGATGGGTACTCAATCAGATTGGCAAACGTGGGAATGATATTCAGACAAAGTTCCTGTTTAGAACAAAAGACAAAAAAAAAACGTTAGATTTTGAAATACATAAATTCAAAATCTACATAGATACATATCAATGCATTGTTCGGATAATGAAAATTCAATCGACTGGTACTGATATTTATCAGTGTGTTTATGGTGTGGTCACCTGTATTTGAATAGAGGGGGCCTCCACTGCCCTGTACACCATGGGCAGAACACTGTTCTTGATGTCTTCAGGAGGCGTTTTGGTCAAAAGCAGGTCCATCTTTTGTAGAAATATCAGCAGAATCTGGATATGTGAAAAAAAAAAAAAAAAATCAAGGAAATAATATGATTCCTAAAAGCCATCCCATGAAATTTAACACTGGGGGAAAGACAAACAAACAAACAACAACAATACTAAACAAAAAAAAAAGAACAAAAAATAAATTAAAATAAAATAACTCATGAAAACCACATTAAAAGATCAGTGGAAACTGTGGAAACAAACAAGTACAGACAAAATACCATAAATAAAAATATGAACTAATCATAATACAAATATTACGATGAAATAAACTACCACAAAGACAAAGGTTCAAACCTCACTCACCATGTTGCTGGCCTGATAGCGTGAAATAGAGAAATTAATTACAAACATGAACCTAATGGATTACACAGGCACGCAGTGGCCATAGCAAGCGCACATCAAGTGTGCCATTTAGGACAGGGCCAAAGAGGTTAACTAAAGTAAGGGCTCGCTTGTGGGGGAAATAATTCAAATCAGTTTGGCATCAGTGATGTATACGTGTGTGTACCTGTACGGGCTCCTGCTGTTTAAAAACTGGGGTGAGGTCTGGTAGAACAAGGCGGATGTATTCCTCCTTAGTGCATTCCTCAGCGATGAGCAGCACGTTTGGAAGGACGAATGGAACCATGTCAGGATTCACAAACTCAGACGTGAGCGCCGGGAGGATTCTGTATACCACCACTCTCTGAGGACAGAAAAACAGAGGCCAGTTAGCTTAAGCACATATAATGCCATAAAATACTTGAACATATAAATCCACTCCAGCAACGTGTAAATAGTTCTAGACATACACAAAAATTCTGGATTAATATTCAAAACACACATCTTTTTTAAGTGACCATGAAATCAAAATTGAGCTTACTTAGTCTTATTTTTGCTTACAACCATATGAGTGCGGAAGAAATATCTATCTATCTATCTATCTATCTATCTATCTATCTATCTATCTATCTATCTATCTATCTATCTATCTATCTATCTATCTATCTATCTATCTATCTATCTATCTATCTATCTATCTATCTATCTATCTATCTATCTATCTATCTATCTATCTCCCCATCTACACATCTATCTATCTATCTATCTATCTATCTATCTATCTATCTATCTATCTATCTATCTATCTATCTATCTATCTATCTATCTATCTATCTATCTATCTATCTATCTATCTATCCCCATCTACACATCTATCTATCTCTCTCTCTCTCTCTCTCTCTCTCTCTCTCTCTCTACCCATCTATCTAACTCTCTCTCTCTCTCTCTCTCTCTCTCTCTCTCTCTCTATCTACTCATCTTTTTCTAACTCTCTTTCTCTCTCTATCTATCTATACCACTCTCTCTCTATCTATCTACCCATCTCTCTCTATCTATCCATCTACCTACCCACCCCCCCACCCCCACCCATCCATCCATCTATCCATATTTCCTGTATAAAATAAATAAAAATATAAGCCCAGTTTTCACAATCTAATCAAATCCATTTTTGCACCAATAAATGAAGTGTTTACAGTGACAAATTCCACTGTAGATTTCCATGATGCGGAAATTGTGGACGGAATCCATTCATAAAAAGTGAATTTACTGTATAATGCAGTATGCCACAGAATTTGGTCAATTTTGGATGAACAAATCTAGGCTGCACAATTCATCAAATCAGAATATGTATATATCAGACTAGTGTTTGTGAATATTAAACTGACATTAATGAATTTAGTGAAATTAATCAGACGTGATTTTTAATTATTAAAATGTAATTAAACCATTAAATCAGAATGCAGAAAAATTCAATCAGACAACACGGAATTTGGGAAAAAATAAAAACAGATTTCAAAAGGCCCTGCATTTTACATTGCTATTTTCTAGCTGAATGTCTTTGTGCAAATGTTTGTTCTTGCCTTGGGCAACTTGGGCAGAACTTTCGGGAGGCTTTTGTAAAACTGAGACTTCTGCAAGTTGTCCCGCTGGAAAAGCGAGTCGAAGTACTGAAGAGTCATCGCTCCGACATCATCGAAAAAAGGAATCTGAACACACACATAGAATGAAACGTCACTCTCAGTCATGGTCTTACGAAATCATGTATTATGATTCAATCAGTACAGATACTTAATACCAAAAAAATAGAAAGTTGAAGAAAACCAGCAAAGAGGGAAAACACTGACCTTTGTCATCTGATCTGCGTCTGGACGCACGTTGGAGGTGACGCTGAGCAACATCTTCACGTGTTCCCGGACCGCCTCTGGGATCTGACTCAACACTCCTGGACTCAGATGGCTCAGCTGCACACGATATTGAAATGCACATGTTTTAGGATTGTCACAATTATATAATTAGGGTACGATAAAAACTGAAGTATCACAATAACACTATTGTTCGCATGCCTTGTTTCTCATAGCAAGAGTTGAATTTTGTGGCTCTTCTGTTGTGGTTTTAAAGGGGTCCTATTATGTTTTTGTAACATTTTCAACTTTATTTAGTGTGTAATGTTGCTGTTTGAGCATGAAAATGTCTACAAGGTTACAAAGCACAAAGTCCTCTCCAAAGGGAGTTCTTCTTTATATCAGTAAGCACTACGGGTGCAACGGATCACAAAACTCACGGTTCTAGTTACAGTTTTTGAGTCACGGATTGGATCAGCAAGGATCTATTAAAGACAAGTGAACAGTCAGTCATAAAATAAGAACAAATATGCAATTTACAAGCATAGATAAATACAATAGACCAATGTTACAAATAAATTAAGGTCTAACAGTAGTATTTAGGTACAGAAATGCAATAATTAAGTGTTAAATACCAATTTGTTGTTGCACGAGTACCAAATTGAGTTCTCTTTAGCCTCGGAAGGCGGATTTTAAAGAAACCGAAACTAAAACAGAGCATTCACACAAAGGGTGAAAACAGTTTATTGCTGCAACCATTTAAACTATAAGAAAATTTAGTTTTTTGAACATTAAATGATGAATTCAAGTAGACCCCATAAGAAATATGAACTGAGCATAATATGAATGCATAATATAAATGAGCATAATAGGCCCCCTTTAATCATTTAAAGTTCACCTATATATTATTGTTGTTTTTGTTTAATGATTTCATCAGTAATTATTAAACGTTGATAATCAATTCTTATGTGTTACAAACATTTTTTTTTATAATCTCTTATGCTCACCAAAGCTGCATTTATTTGATCAAAAATACAGTAATAACAGCAGTATTGTCAAATATTATATATATATATATATATAAAAAAATCAAATTTAAAATATTAATAGCAACTGATAATTAATAAATGAGCAACAAATCAACATATTAGAATGATTTCTGAAGGATGTGAAACTGAAGACTCAAGAAATGATCACAGGAATATATATTAAAATAGAAATAGTTTTTAAAACTGTAATAATAATAATTCACAATATTACTGGTTTTACTGTATTTTTGATCAAATAAATGCAGCCTTGGCGAGCATAAGAAACTACTTAAAAAGATTACATAGAGAGAGAGAGAGATAACATGATTATATACGGCATTTAAACTTTTGACCGGTAGTGTATATTATAAAATGCTGTGGCACTGCTGTTTTTTTTAGATTTGGATACCACATTACTACCATAGCACTAGTTTACTGTGAAACACTGTTTTAGGACAAAATGGGAAGGTAACATGCTTTAAAACAGGACGATAGAATTATCGGTGTGCAGAAGTTATCGGCTCCTCACCTGGTCCAGTTGTCGGCTGAAGCTCTTGAATATGTCCTGCTTGTTGACGTGAAAGACGGCCTTGCCTTCATTAAACACGGCGTGGATCAAAACCCCCAGTGAGTACATGTCAGAGGACACGTCACAGCTGACGGACAGGATGTACTCAGGAGCGACATATTCTGGGTTCGGGAGGCAGAGAGGCGGTAGATTGGGGTCCCACTCTTTACACCCATACTTGGGCTAAAAGGCAGAAACACACAGACACATATTCGCTTACAAAGTTTCAACCAGGCACAGGCAGACAATGATCTCTGGGACAGTTCCTAACCTCAGCGTCAGACGGGTTACTCGAGGAGATACTGAAGTCAAAGCCCATGATCTTCCAGGCTCCGCTCTTATTCAAGATGATGTTCTCTGGACACAAGTTACCATGAACCATCTTAACCCCACTGTGGAGGAACGACAAACCCTCTGAGACCTGAGAGAGAAAACAGAGAGAGAGACAAAGAGAGCGATATCTCATCATCATTATTTAATATATATAAACAATGTTTCATTTTGTATGATATAATTTTACATTTAATATAATTTATATATTTAATATAATAAAAAATAAAAATAAAATGAATGATTATTTACATTATTGCAATAAAACTTTCTCTCTACTGACATATTGCTAATTACCACATAATATATTTGTAAATAAATCATAAATCTTGTCCCTTGAGTTTTTTTTTTTTTACTTAAAAATTCCGCAAAAATAGCATTTACAACAATGAAAGTAAACAGGCAATAAAAAGGGTGTAAAAGCAGAAAATGTAATCTTATAATTGTGTTAAATGGCACTATATGAATTATTTAGTAAAAACTGTAGTTTCTCATTTTTTATGACATATGAAATATGACCTCTAAAGCCAGGTGCACATGAAACGATTGCTGTTGTATCTACTTTTTTTATGTGTATAAGAAACTCTCACCTGCAGTAAGCCGTATTTTGTCTCTACATCATAGAGTTTGTATTCTTTGATGTCTACGGGAACAGGACTAGGGAGATTGTCCCATTGGCCGAGCACATTGGCTAGACTGGCAAACACGGGCTCCGTGCAGAACGCCAGACAGTCTCTAGAGATAAGGAGACAAAGACATCCAGTGAGAACAGCAATGACAGACAGATAAAAGCGCCGGTTATGTTCGTAGCCTTGGAACACATTTTGAATGTGATTCCAACAATATTGTTCCTCTGTGTCGCTATCATTCACTGACGTCATTTTAAATAATGTTAATTTTATTCATTGGATTATGTACTTATCACAGTGTGCTTGCAGTTCACAGGCTCTTCTGATTGGCTGTGATTTGTGAAAGATTTTGCGGTGTCTTATAGCCTTGTCGCATTTAGTGTGGACAAACTGCTCGTCACTGAATCTTATCGGATTGTGTTTAGTTAGGATAAGCTGTTAGAAGATCTCTGCCTGCATTGACCGTAACATCAGGATTACAGCCTGAGTCTCACATCTAAGAGATCCATGTATTATTCAGGAGAGATTTTCCACAGGATGAAACTGCTGCATCCACACACACACACACACACACACATATTGATTGTAGAAGCACAGGAGCCAAATCTTAAAATAAAGAAAATTTTAGCTCTGAGCTCTTTTATCAAAAGTAGATTCTTTGCTCCCAAAGCATTTTATTTCATAAATCATTTCAAAAATACTTTGACGTGGATAAGAAAGATAATTTTCACTGCAGTGGTGATAATAACACTGTGGTTTTGTTCAAAATGTAATGAGCTGACCTAAATGGCACCATAAGCATATCCGATTGCCTGTCCTAAGCTTCCCACAATGCTGTGCATGTAGACAGATTTTGTGTTAGCATGCGTTATTGCGTGTTCACGCTGTGGTCACCTGGACTCCTCCAGCGGATGCTGAACCGTGAGGAGGCGCGGGTGTCGTAACCGGGTCAGCTGTTGAACTCCTTTCTTTAGGGAATCAATAATCTGATCCTTCTCAAACTTCTGATAGCGATCAATGATCTTCTTATCGAGCACAAAAACTGCCACTTCCTGTGGGAAATAGAAAGAACATTTATTTCAAAATACTTAAATGTATATTTCATTTGCAATAGCATTCGTACATTCAACAAATGATTTATATTTAAAAAAATTGTTAAATTCATATTTACTTTGCAAAACATATCTGTACACTCAACAAATAATTCAAATATTTTAATTTATATTTAATTTGCAACAATATATTATGTACATCTGCACATTTCACAAATAATTAAAATATTTTAATTTATATTTAATTTGCAACAATATATTATGTACATCAGCACATTCAACAAATAATTAAAATATTTAAATTTATTTTGCACTAATACATTGTCCATCTGCACATTCAACAAATTACAATATTTAAATGTACATCTATTTTGCAGTAATATCTGTACAATTGCACATTCAACAAATTAAAATATTTAAATTATATCTATTTGCAACAATATCTGTACAATTGCACATTCAACAAATTAAAATATTTAAATGTAAATCTATTTTGCAATAGTATACGTACATCTGTACATTCAACAAATAATTTATGAAAAAATAATTACATTTATATTTAATTTAATATATGTACATTCAACAAATAATTTGTGATTTTTTTAAACATTTATTGTGCATAAATATATGTTTATATGCACATTCAACAACAACAAAAAAGGCATACTTAATTAGCAATAATTACATTTATTTAGGAATATACCAACCTATTCTAATTTATGCTTCCAAGACTATTGCAAATCATTCACAATTTCAAACAGAACCACATATATATTAGCCATCTAAATGATTTTATCACTGTGACATGAACTGAATTCACTTCAACAATTTTAAAAACATCACAGAAAACACATGAAAACATGTATGATATCAACAAACGTACGATTGTTGCAATGTGAGGAAGAGAGTGACAATTCTCTGTAATGACAATTACATCACTTAAAAGACTTCCTCTTTCACTGTAAACAACGTACCGACATGTAACATGATGGTGTCTTATTGTAAGTTATATACATGACAGTTAAAGTTATAATAATAAATAACTGGCACACCTGTTTGGTGGATTTCTTTGTGCCGTTGTAGATCCTCCAGCTCATTCCTGGACCCCCGCTGGCGATGTGTCGGCCCACCTCAAACTCGCGCGTGACAGGGTTGCCCATGATGGTGCTGGTCATGTCGGCCGTCACCTTAGTGACGGTGCTCTTTAGTTTATTGAGCATGGACTCCATGATTTTACTGGCTGCTCACCTGAAACAGGAACTTAAAATTTGAAACGTATAGTAACATTTCAAATTTTCTAAAATGTTATATATATATATATATTAAAACTAGAAGAAATGACAAAAGCAACTAGTTTAACAGTTAGTGTTCATGGATAACAAAGAAATCTGTACAAAGCAGGTGATAAACATTTTGGACCCCATTGCCTTTCATTATATGCACAAATAACAAACTAAAATCTTCTGACCCTTTTAGAATGAAATCAGAATCTGTGTGTTTACAAGCTGCTGAATCTTTGATTGACAGCCGAGTAGAAGTCTTAACAGTCTGGGAAAATGTTCAATCGGAGAACGACTCAAGGGTACGCCAACCCTAAACTGGGTACAATTCATTTACACAGACTAGTAGGCTGCTGCGTAGAAAGAAATAAAGCGACAAAAATAGACTTAAACACATCTGAAAATCTGTCACTGCGAATTCTCAGCAGGGTCTGAGTGTTCCTGGCTCAAAATAAACGATGCATTCATGCTGACAGCATGAGAGAAATAAGAAATGCACTGTTCTGTCAGCTGCACACATCTAATAGTCTCTTGTAATGGTTGTTTCAACACTGTAATGTGGATCTGGATTTTGCTGGCTGGATTTTGAGCAGATATCACAAAACAAATAGAAGAGTAAAAATAGAAATTAAGTTTAAAACAAATTCTGACCAACTTAGGCTATGTGTAATAAAGAATAATAAACCGACATCTATTATTAGCCTACTATTAGTTAAAAGTTTGATACTTATATATCCCTAATCTGTAAAATGCAAAACCAACTATACAAAAAAAAAAAAACAAAAAAAAAAAACCAGTAACTAATAAAAACCTACTAAAAATGAAATTAAACAAAAGTAAAATATAAATAAAATTATGTATAATTTACTGTTACTAATGTGGCAAGTATATTGTAGAATAGTAGAAAGTACTATTAGTGGGGTTATTATTATTACTAAATCCATAAAAACATGTTCATTTCTTGAAATAAAATAAGCAAGCATGCGGAGGCAACAGTTTACATTTTTGTTTAGGTTAAGTATTAAAATACCTCATACTGAATAAAAACTATACATTTAAAAATAACAATAGAGATGGCAAAAATACTAAACAAAATGACTAAACATTTAACAAAAATTAAAATAGAAAAATTAGCAATAACTATAACAGTATGACACTAAAATAACAGACTATTATTAGAAAGCACTACTAAAATAAAGTAATACCACATTTAATCATAAATTATGTAGTGAAATTAAACCTTTAAACATCAAAGCATCGTAAGATAGTGAATTATTAAGAATATTAGTATTATTAATAGAATTTTATATTAATGCTGTCATTATATCGATTTATTATTCAGAATATTATTATTAATTTCTGTGTTTGTTAAAAGAAAGTCACACAGTGGCATCATAAGGAAAAGTGTGACGTGTTTCACATTTAATGAATGAAGTTTGAGACTCAAATGACATAAGTTGACAAGACTTTACTGGCGGAATAAACTGGCCTTTACCATCAAAATTCAGCAAACACCAGCGTTTTGACACTAAACAAACCACAGTAACGTACAGAAATGAAACTTGAATACTATATGATACCAAAAATGCTGTCAAAGTAGGCAGTTCAGTTGGTTTGGAGACAGACAGAGACGTTTAAAAATTAATGTGAATATTTGTGTTTCTCAAGAAAACAAAACACTGAAGCATTAATTGGGAATCAATTATATGTGAAATAACAACTAAAACAGAAATATATTATTATCTGCACAATGCAAAACACACAATAAAACCCGCAGCAGCTGAGCTAACAGGCTAATGCTAATGGAGTGAAGCGTCACTACACAGAACTGATCAATAACCGCCGAATACAGTCTCAGGATCAGTATCCAGCTCATAAACACATAGACTTCAGTCTTACCTTTACACTAGAGGAGCTGACAGTGAGACTGGGTGATTAAAACCAGGATTTAGACAGTAACAAAACCGTCAGCAGTGGTGGTGGCTAACAGCCTCCATGACACTTCATCAAAACACCTGAGAGATTCCGCGGTGTGAAGACGGACGACACACTCGACGCTTCTGCGAGAAAATGATCTGTGATAAAAGTCCTTGTTTTCAAAATACTATCTATATCGACTCACTTTGCTTTCTGTTTGGGACCTCATACAGCCATGATGATTATAATAATAAAATTTACCTCAAAATTGTTATACGTTCACCTTACCTAGTAGTGTTGTTGAAACTTGATCACTTTGTTCCATCACAAAGCATAGGCACATCTTTCAAAATGTTCAAAGCATGCCATGTTTATAATAAGCTCTCATAAGACAGTAAGTCTGAACCTGCAACTTAAAAAATAACAAAATTCTTTTTTTTGAGCTTTTGCAAGTATTTTAATGAGTTTTAAATTTTAGAAAATTAAAGTGCATCTAAAAAAATTATCTAATACAATACAATAATTATACAACTTCATTAGTTCAAAGTACCAGTAATGCAATTTAATTAACTTTCTGTTGAATTATGTAATAAATACCATTGATATGCAACACCACATTTAATCCAGTGCATTCAGTCATAATTTTAGAAGTTAAAATAACTTCTGCAATTAAATATTCCCTTTGTATTTCTGAATAATTATGCCTATTATGAATAATCACACCCAATTATGCTACATTTTTCAATACAAATACATTTAAAATCAGTAGCAGACATTTATACGAAGTACAGTAATACATGAGGTAAATATTCATTAAAAAGTATGTTAATTTGAATCTTTACCTTTAAGGCATAGGTATCCATTTCTCAATTTCAAGTGCAGCTAAAACTAGTTCTAATAGCTTGAAAAAACCTGAGCATATACACAATTCAAGTAATCCTATACTGAGGTGAAAACAGTATTCACTCATCTGATTAAATCTATGTAGTGTTCAGTAGTGATTAGCGGTTTCATTATAGTATTAATACTTGTAATAACTGTCCTTCTTATAAAGCTTCTATAAATCAGAGACTATTTGCAAATCACGTAACACTTAATTTTACAGTGGCTTTGTTACACATTACATGCATTTACTGTAGTAATAACTATAATATCTCATGCACTGTTGGATAAATTAACTTGTAAAGTAATGTTTTACACTATTGTGAAACAGTAACTAATCCCATTACTTAGTTGCTTTTTATAGAAAGTAATGTTTTGCGTTACTTTTTCTCACCTGGGCTGGGCTTGCTTGTTTGTTTTATAATTTAAAAAAAGCCATTTCACAGCAAAATTTCAATGAAAAAGCCTCAGGCTGAAGGAAGCGCAAAGTCAATAAATGGGAAAGTTGTGTTACCTATGTGAAAAAGTAACTTGTAATTTCAAAAGTAATGCGATACTTTACTAGTTACTTGAAAAAGTAATCCGATTAAGTAACTTGCGTTACATAAAACACTGATCACATCCAACTAACCCTAATTAATTATTATTCCTCAGTACTTAAATGTATAATTACACTGTAACAAGGGCACCTTAAAATGAAGTGTGACCCACAGTTATGTGAGGTTAGTAACCCTAATCTTTGAATTGCTATATTAGGTTGAAATGCCTTCAACTAATAAAAATAAGTTTAACAAACAACGCTACCTGACACAATTCTATAACCCGGACCTTCACGGACTAACAAACGATGTTTATCCAGTGTTCATTACTTTCTAGAATGTAGAGAAGAAGTGCTGGAGAAAAACCCCTGGGTGATGTTTCTGAAACTGTTTGGCCAGTCGTCTCTTCTGTTTGACGGACAGGTCGTCACTGAGAGCGATGTGATGCATTAACCGCTTTAAGCTGTCAAGAGTGGCCTTATCTTTGTTATCCTCATACTGCTGGAGCGACACCTGCTGGCAGAAAGTGAACACTGCAAAGGCAAAAGAAGCAGCTTCAGGAGATGATAATCAAATCAATGCGGAAATCATTTTTATAGGGAGACTGTGAGTGAACTTACGTGCTACATTATCTAGATCCCTCCCTCGCTGCAAGGTTTGTAGTGTCCTCCTCACAGCCTCAATCAATGACAACGGGGTCTAGATGCACAGGTATGGACGAAAAATTATTTAAACATTCTGTGATTTGAACAGAACTTTCAGAGATAATGTGTTTGTAAAAAAGGGCACACCTTAAAGAGTTGAGTGTGATTATCCATGAGGAACAGCAGCAGTTGCTCACATTGGACTCGAGTCATTTCTTTACTCTGGATCACAGCCTTCACAAACGTCTTGCTGACCAAAGCACGGTTCTCAATCTGTTACAACACAAATGTGCCTGTGCCTTTATAGTACGCATTCAGACATTTCTTTTATTAATTCAAACATGTTAAAAATGGCCAAAATCATCAAATATAAAATATATTTTAGACGAAAATGTAGCCCATGAATTATACTATTCCAGTAAGTATAAACATTTACAGTAAGATTTTTTTTTTTTTTTTAAAGAAATTAATGCTTTTCTTCAGCAAGAATGCATTAAATTGATGTGACAGTAAAGGCATATGCTGTTACAAAAAAGAAACAATTTCAAATAAATACTGTTCTTTCAGAACTTTATATTATATGAAGCAGCACAGCTGTTTCCAACATGTTTCTTGAGCAGCAAATTATCACATTAGAATGATTTCTGAAGGATCATGTGACACTGAAGAATGAGTAATGAAGCTGAAAATTCAGCTGAGCATCACAGGAATAAATTACATTTTTACAAATAAATGAAAATAGAAAATAGATATTTTAAATTGAAATAATATTTCACGATATTACTGCTTTTACTGTATTTTTGATCAATTAAATGCAGCCTTGGTGAGCATAAAGACTTTTGAATGGTAGTGTTGGTGTATAATAATACAATCATTAATATTTTTTTGTGTTAAAGGAACACTCCACCGTTTTTTGAAATAGGGCTTATTCACCTTCTTTCCTACATTTAGATAGGTGGGCAAATGCATTTTTGTCTCAGTGCATGCATTGTTTTAGTTTGACAGGGTCGGACTCGGCGCTAGCTTAGCTTAGCATAATGAATGGAATCCTTTGTTGCCAGCTAGCATGTCCTGAGTAAAAGTGGTATAATTTTTTTTTTAGAAACACCTAATTACTTCTTGTGGCCTGCGTATTCACAACAAGTACAAATAGCAATGCAGATTAACACTAGGCAATTTCCTATGCCTGTGCTTCCCCCTAATATAGTCCTTAATATATAAGTCAATATCTGCCTAGGAAATCGCCTAGTGTTAATCTGCATCACTATTTGTACTTGTTATGAATGCGCAGGCCACAAGAAGTAATTAGGTGTATCTAAAAAAAAAATTATACCACTTTTACTCAGGACATGCTAGCTGGCAACAAAGGATTCCATTCATTATGCTAAGCTAAGCTAGCGCCGACCCTGTCAAACTAAAACAATGCATGCACTGAGACAAAAATGCATTTGCCCACCTATCTAAATGTAGGAAAGAAGGTGAATAAGCCCTATTTCAAAAAACGGTGGAGTGTTCCTTTAAGGAAAATGAATTAAAGGGGGGGGGGGGGGATAAGATCTAATACCGGTACATCCCTTTTTTAGTAGGAATTCCAAGAGCACACACACAAACACACATAATTGATCTTTGACATTAGAGAACTACGTTTATCTTTGAGTATTTTCTATGCCGATACAGAAAATGGTTTTAATCAATCAATCAACCTCATGCGATGGTTTAAACAGATTTAACTCTTGATCACCTGCTTGTGCAGTCTGAAAGCTTCATTATCTGCAGCGGCTGCCATAAAACCCAACAGTCTGCGTAACTCGTCTCTGCTCGTGGACTCCAACATCTGCAGACAGAGCTGAGTCGCTCTCAAAGCATCCTGACCTCTCCCAAAATCTACACACAAAGATCATTCTAAATAACGCAGAATGAATTAACAGCCTCGAACACATACGACATTGAGCCCATTGTGTTTTACAAATTACCCAAAAGATGTAGGATTCCAGTCTGGATGTCCGTGTAGCGGCCTGGCAGTAGTGGAGGTCTCTCTGGGCTGTTGTAATACTTGGCGATGGTGTCGAACAGCAGTCTCTTGTGCTTCCCCTCCCCAGATGTTGCATTCTGCTGGACGAGCTGCTCACTGGCAGCCACGATTAACTGATCTGGGAACAGCTCAAGACAATCCACCGCTGCCACCAGCCAAGAGTCCAACCTTCGAAGAGATGAATGACACACACAACACAGGTGAACCCACATGAAAACCATGAATCTGAATGTGACGGCACTGAGTATTGTGCACTGACTCGTGAAGGCTGAGACTCTCTGAGACTTCACGATCCACGCAGGTGTTGGAGATGACCAGGTCTCCGTGGCTGCGCAGAGATGAGCGCAGGGGCTCCGGTTTGGCAGGCGAGGTCAGAATACAGTCCAGCATGGAGATCTCAACCACCTGTAGCAACTGAAGTAACGTCTGCTGCCTCCAAACGTCCCGCACCACTGAGACAAACACAAGAAGAGAAGAAATATTAAGGGCTGTTAGTAAGTCATGCATCCTTCTGCACTGCTGTCTAATCGTTTGTCAATGTTTTTCCCCATATCATGCCATGATAATTGTGTCTTTAAGATACGGCAAGTTAAAACTAGTTTAAAGTTGAGTTTTAGCACATAGCCATGTTTAACCTTTTTGTTAAGTGTTTTATTTTAAGTTATTTTTTAATTTAATAAATTATAAGCTTTCATTAACACACAAACACCCTAAAGATCCCTTACGAACCTCAGTTTGGGAAACGCTGCTTTTCAGTAGGCCTATACACTATTATTAAAAAATAGTAGGTAAAACAATACAACGAGCATTGCAATAATAAATGTCTTATATATATATATATTCTACACAGTTTAATAGTTTTAAATGGTTAAAGGTTTAAAAAAGACAGACCAAAAACAGGCCATATTAGACCAGCATCAGACAACGTCAGACCTGATTAAACCACATAAAACCAGTTTAGACCTCAACATACCTTCAAGAAACCACTTCAGACTCTATTTAAACCTTTAATTTTGATCTCAACAGACACCAAATCAGACTCTATTAGACCACAATACACTACACTCAGAGCCCCAAGAAACCATTTCAATCTGTGCTTGAACCTCCTTAGGCCCATTCAGAACTCATCAGAGACAATAAAGGACTATATCTGAACCCCAAGAACCATTACACCACATGAGACATTCAAGAAAAAAACACTTTAGACTTCACTTAAACCTCCTCAGACTCATTTACATCTCAACAGACATCAAATCAGACTCTTTCAGACCACAATAGACTACCAGAAACAGCCATAGTTTTGCCCTGTGATGTAAACTAAAGGCTATATGAAAAGGCCAAACACTTAAATAAGCTCCACCCCAACTTATTTACATACTCTATCAACACAGTGAGGAAATCTACTTCTAATGGTTCTCCTGATAAGTGAATACAACACATTTTGTATGGTCAAAAGACTTTAAAAGCAAATGCAATGAGAGGAATAAATTATGTTCTTTAAAAATCTAAATTATGAGCAGTTTCACCTTTTTTTGAAAGGAAACTGTTGGAAATTGCAGCACGATGCAGATCAGAGGGCACGGATGGGTGCAGGTTTATATTCTTCAGTAGTCTCTCCACTCTTCTGTCTGATGATCCAAGAACCAAAGGGTTGGAGATCGTCTGCATTTCTCCAAACCTACAAACAACATAAAACACTTAAGTACAGCAAATTAAACTTTTAGATGTATCAGTGATTCATATGCAATTACCTTGAAGAGGTCTTCCACTTTCCGGTTTGTTTGTCAGGAGTCTGGTTCTCACCGCCACCGTACCTCTTTTTGGCCGATCCGTCCAGGAAGCGGTACAGACTGCAGCTGGAATCCTCAAAGGTCATTTCTTTTTCTCGTCTGAAGAGCTTCATCCCGACGGGTTCAAACACTCTAGACTCCATTAAGGCTTGGCAGAGCCTGGCAGCTTTGAGACGGGACACTTCGCTGGAGCAGAAATAGATGTTCTGCATGAGGTGGCTCAGAACCACGTCCACCGCATCAGAGCCGGTGAAGCAGTCAGGATGGATGCGCAGGTGCTGTCTGCGGGGTCGGAGCTCCACCTGCGACCGCAGGGCTTCAATGATGTTCTGCCACAGCTGGGTGGCCCTGAAGGGCCCAGAGAAACCTAAAAGACATCAGGACAAGATGATTAAGTCTTCATACATTAACAAAAAGTACCAAAAAACGTTTACTGAGCACGTTCCATGGTAATAATAACATGCTTTATGACACATGCCATTGCAATACCATGTATTTAGTACCATGCTTGGTCTTACTTTTAACCCCTTAACTGTTAGTCCAATTTTTTGGGGAAGACCCCAAAATGACATTTCCACTTTAAATTGTAATAAATCTTGAATACTTAGGAACACAGACCTAAGTTTGGTCTCTTTTTACACTTGCCAAATTATTGTATAAGTGAAAAAAAATGATGAAAGGGGAATTTACAAAAATAATAATATAAGTTTAAGTTTAAGAAAATGTAAATATATAATTTTTTATATATATATAAAATATATATATTACAAAACATGTTTTACTCTGAAACGGCAAGGAATTCAAAGTCAAAAACCTGAACAATTTGTGTTCCAAATTTTAGGTTGGACTCTTAAGGACTCTTCCATTTCCATATATGGTTCCATATAAGTTTATTTATGAAGTAGACATCATATTTAGAAGTAATATAGGCAGTTTGTCAGTATTTGATATGAATCCAACCTCTAACAAACACATAAATGACATGCCAAAAGAACACGGATGTGTGTTATGGCTCGCCACGTCACAAATGGATAATCTATCATTTCTTTATATTTAAAACATTTTCAGACCTTTTTTTTTCTCCAAAAAAATAGAATGGATGTTATCTTTTGAAATATTGGGGGAAGATGCATAGATGCATTTTTATCAAAAATAGATGCCAGGGGAGCATATACAGGAAAAACAACACAGGTCCAAGTACTGATCCCTGTGGAACACCACAACCAAGAGGTGTGTTGGAAGATGAGTGCTCTAACCCTAACCCTAACCCCAGACGAACTTGCACTTGGTGAAAAAAAAGAACATGAGGTTTATGACTATTTTTTTAAATATAAAATATACTATTAAGATATGAAGTAGCCTACACTTCAAATGCACATTCAAAACAATTAAGCACAATTATTTTCACAAAGAGTGGTATTATCATCTGATATATCACTTTTATACTAACGTTATACGTTTACATTAAGCACAAAAGACTCGGTTCATTTACATTATTAGAAATCAGCTAGTTTAAAAATTATTTAATCCGTGATGCTGAAGATTATAATTTTATATATATAGATATATAGATTACAATCGAAACATAATAAAAACACGGTAAAAAACTGTTTAGCTTAACTGTTAGCTGAATGACCTGATAAGGATCTTGATTCATTTAGTCTAGTTCGTTATCAAACTGGTGGAAATATAAAGGAAACGTTTAAAAACAAACTGTACAGAAATATAAAGGCTAAGTTCGTATAAACCATTTTTTTTTGTACCTGACAGTTGTTTATTCTCTCTGAAACAGGTTTGACTGTTCAGTCTTCTGAACCGAGGAGTCAAATCCACCGCCATTGCGGCACCGGAAATGGCGTCACATGCCCATTCTCTGACTTACTTCAGAGCCCGTCATCTCTGCTTACATCGGTGCGACGAGGCTCTGATCTGGGATCAGCTGCAGTATGTAAGACGGAATTTACATTCTGCGCGTTTGCGTGAATGAATCTGATCCTAGAACCCTGTGGGGTTCCACTATCTCGACCGTGTGAACTCACACGCAGTTACAATTTACCAAGAAAGTGGAACTGTGTAAAAATAATATTAATAAATAACAAATACTGCCCATCCAATATATAATATTATAAGATCGAACCATAGATTTATCAGTACTCTAATTTTTGCTGCAGAAATAAGATACTTTTCCATCGTTTGTGTGTGTGTATAATCCTTTATATTATATATATAGGATATGCTCTCATATAAAGGATTTTTAAAAGAATTAAACCAAATTTAATATTTATATTGAGATATTACATTTAAATGTCGATAAATAATTCATAATTCACATACTAGAAATCAGAATGACGAGTAGTAACTTATCATATCTCTATTCAGTTGACATATGGGGAATATGAGGAAATTCTATACTGTGTGTGTCATATAGAGATGGAATCATTTCATATTACATGGAATTAATATTATACAGTTGAATGGTTTCGTTTCCACACGAGGACGAGTGAGATTTGAGTGTGTGAAAGTGTTGCGGTGACTGCGACTGACACGTAAACATAAGTCATCATACACACTGTTTAAACTGGTTCACGCGCCCTTCACGTGTTTCTACTTTATTTAAATCTGAATATCTATTTCAAGATATTAAACGCCACTCTTTTTGTTTTGAGAGGTCTGGACACCGGCTCGGGCTCGCGTGTCCTCTCCGGCATGACGTCACAGAGGGACACTCCACTCCACGCGACAAGTGTAGACAAGATGGCGCTCGCTGTTGTGCCACAGAAGTAACCAGTGCTTGACGAAAAATCAGGTTAGTGAAATATCACCTATTTTAAACAGCTCCGATCTAATCGCGTTTACACCAGTGGCGGAAATAAAACACAATCAGTGTATTTCACTCGCCCAACACCTCAGTCTCACCCCTGTGCTGTGTGATTTTAGCATTAGCACACTAGCATCCCGTGTGTTGGTTAACTTTCCTCTATAACAGGCTCATTAGAGACACTAAAAAGGCTGAGGTGCTCTGAGCTCAGCTGTTAACCGGGTTAGCTCTTTGAAACCATGTAGATGAAGGAGTTAGTTAGCACCAATCATCATTCACCGTTCGCGCGCCTAAACACCTTCAAAGTCAAACTGAGTTTAACTAGTTAAATGAGATCAATTTGGTTGTCCATCCTCGATTAAATACAATACCAGAATTGAATCCGCGTAAAAGCAGAGTGATAAAGACAAGCACTGGCTGTGTAGTAACAACTTTTACAAAAGCAATGTGCCATAGGCATATTTAAACTTCTAAATAAGACTAATGTCAACAAACTAGGTGTATTTCTAGTGTGACTAGTTTGTTTTTGTTAAACACACGTGGGGCCCCGAGGAACTGGGTGTTATTTTGGACTTGACACAGATAACCAGGCATCTGTGAAGCTAAATAAGGGACATTTATATATGCATTTGCTTAAGCCGGGTTGTTTACTTGCGAAGCTAGTTACGTACTTATGTTTAAAGTGCCTTATTTAAGTTTTAAAATAAGGGGATTCTTTTGAAGCATCAAGATACTGTCGTGTTTTTTTGGACAGAGCACCATGGAAATACCTTTTTTATACATATACCATTACATGTACCATGTAAATACTGTGGTACTTGACTGTATTTTGAGTGACATGTAAATACCAGGTTATTTGAATATTGTAGTGATATGTTTCAAAATACTACAGTATTTCCATTTGGTTGTGTACCATAGTAGTATCCTGATATTGATGGTACTTTTTGAAATACCTTGAGGACCTTGAAATGGTAATCACTCTGTATCATAGAGCATTTCACTCTACCTAGGTAAAGTAAGAAATTTCTCTTCTCTCGAGAAATACAGAGATTTAGTTTCTATGTGGTCACTTGTGTGTGTGTGTGTGTGTGTGTGTGTGCGCGTAATTACGAGAATAGATTCTTCCTCCTGTTGTGTCAGATCAACCGTGCTCTTGAGCAATAGTTTTATGATGGTTCTGTTATATTGCTGTCTTGATATGATATAATGTACACTGTCTATCTCAGGGTTAATTTGATACAGAATCACTAAGTCACAAAACACTGAAGAAGACATTGGCTTGTACCATCGCACATTCACTGCCGTCCAAAAGTTTAGAGAGGGTAGATACGTTTCAGTTTTTTATAAGATAAGTTTTCTATACTCACCAAGGCTGCATTTATTTGATAAATACATTAAAATTGTAAAATATTATTATAATTTAATATAACTCTTTTCTATTTTAATAAATGTAAAAATAATTTATTCCTGTGATGCAAAGCTGAATTTTCAGCATCGTTACTCCAGTCTTCAGTGTCACATGATCCTTCAGAAATCATTCTAATATGCTGATTTGCATGTGGAAACCATGATACATTCTTTCACGATTATAATAGAAATTTCAAAAGAACAGCATTTATTAGGCATTTTTGTAAGAATGAAAAAGTTGTTACTTTCACTTTAAAAAGAAAAAAATCTTACTGACCTTTAAAATGGTTGTGTACTGAAATAATAAAAAAAAAATCTTACTGACCTTTAAAATGGTTGTGTATGTACTGAAATAATGAATGATATGTCTTTAAAACAACATGCATCCATCTTTTTTTCGCTGCAGATTGACCATCATGCCTTGGGAGGAGCTGGTTTCGCTGCTGGCTGCCGTCACCACGGTGATGTGAAGAGGGGCAGTGACTGACTGTGATGGACAGGTGTAAGCACGTGGGTCGCCTAAGACTCGCGCGGGACCACTCGATCCTAAACCCGCAGAAATGGCACTGTGTGGACTGCAACACCACAGAGTCGGTGTGGGCATGTCTCAGCTGTTCGCACGTAGCGTGTGGACGCTACATAGAAGAACACGCGCTTCAGCACTTTAAGGTATGTGTTACATGTAATTGATGTATTGTTTAAAGCCATATAAATAAATAATACATACGGCATCAAATAGTTTGTTAATTTAGTTTACTGAGGAAAAAAGTATTGATTTTCTTTTTGACGTTAAAATGCTTGCTCCCGTCTCAGCTTAAAATGCAGCATCAAGTAATTTATTGGTTGATCTTGAAATTATACACTTTACCTTTAGATATAAACGTGAATATCCATAAAAAATGTTTAAACTTATCAGACTGTGTCTTATTTTATAAGGATGTGTATTTGATTTGTTCATAGGAGCAGCATCACCCTTTGGCCCTGGAGGTGAATGAATTGTATGTATACTGCTACTTGTGCGACGACTACGTGCTGAATGATAACGCGACGGGTGATTTAAAGCTGCTGCGTAGCACGCTAAGCGCCATTAAGAGCCAGTGCTATGAAGTCACCACGCGCAGCGGGCGCACCTTGCGCTCATCCTCCGCCGCCGGAGACCAGCTGTCAACCAGCACGCAGGAGCTGCAGTTGCGCGACGAGGACCGCATGTTCACGGCGCTGTGGCACCGGCGCCGCGCTCTGATTGGTCGCGTGTTCCGCTTGTGGTTTGTACAAACGGAACGGGGGAGGACGCGATTGGAGGAGGAGCGGCAGCAGGAGGAAGAGGAGGAGAGGAAGCGGGAGGCGCGGGAAAGGCGGCGGCAACTCAAACGGCAGCTCAAAGAGGAGCTGGAAAGCGCACCTCCGAGGAAGAGCCATCGCATTCGTCGCCAGAGCCTAAAAGCAGATTCTGCAGATCCCGCGGCAGTGCCGGCCAATAGAACCAAATCTGTGAGGCGTAGGTCTGCTCCTCCTCGCGTCTCTACCCGTACTCTGCGAACACCTAGAGAGAGAGCGCCTCAACAGAGGCCGCGTCCACAAGCCAAGGCCAAACGGCCCCGGGCCCAACCTCCTAAAACAGGTGATTCGCCTATCAAGCGGCGACCCACCGTAACTCCAGGAGTGACGGGTTTGCGCAATCTTGGCAATACTTGCTACATGAACTCAATTTTGCAAGTTCTGAGTCACTTGCATGTATTCCGGGAGTGCTTTTTGAGACTGGATCTGAACCAGGCGCTGGAACTGCTAGCCTCGGCCGTCAGCCGCAAGTTAGGACTCTCTGCTCAGCGCGTGACGCAGCCCAAAGGCTCTACCCAGTGGTCGGGGCTCAGCGGAGGGGCCTCCCGTTCACGAAACATGGAGCTTATACAACCCAAGGAGCCCAGCTCCAAACACATCTCGCTTTGTCATGAGTTACACACACTGTTCCAGGTTATGTGGTCAGGCAAGTGGGCTCTGGTGTCCCCATTTGCAATGCTGCACTCCGTGTGGCAGCTGATCCCAGCGTTCCGGGGTTATGGACAACAGGATGCACAGGAATTTCTTTGCGAACTCTTAGATAAAGTCCAGCATGAGCTGGAACGGACCAGAACGCTTACACCTGCCACTGTTCCAGCCAATCAGAGACGGCTTATCAAACAGGTTCTCAGTGTGGTCAACACCATCTTTCATGGCCAGCTCCTCAGTCAGGTAATGGGTTTCCAGATAATCACATCTGCTGATTAACATGAAACATTAGGCCAGCAACAAACTCTACGCAAGTGCACAGACTTGGTCAAAGCACTGCACGGGTGCTTAAAATTATCCAATAATTTACTCACCCTCAAGCCATCCTAGGTGTTTATGACTTTCCTAATTCATCCAAACACAATCTGACTCCCATTATGAAGTAAGCTTCATAATGGGAGTGAGCTTGAGTTTTTGAAGCTCCATAAAACACCTCCATCCATCATAATAAGTAATCCATACGGCTCCAAGAAATTAATAAATGCCTTCACAGAGGATAGAGCAAAACAAAACACCGGTCAGGAATTAGAAGTCTAAAATCAGAAGAGTCTCCAGAGTCGTCTACTCTAACCTATGCTCTTCCGCCGGAATTCGACTTGCGTACGGCCGTTACCAGAAGCCAGTGATTATAGTTTATAAATACGGGTATTTTTCTTACAAAAACGCATTGCTTCGCTTCGGAAGGCTTTATTAACCCCCTGGAGTGTATGGATTACTTTTATGATGGATTGATCAATGTGCTTTTTTGGGGGGCTTCAAAATCTAAGGTACCATTTATTCCCATTATAAAGCTTGGAAGAGCCAGGATATTTTTTTAATATAACTCCGATTGTGTTTGGCTGAAAGAAGAAAGTCATATAAACCTAGGATGGCTTGAGGGCGAGTAAATTATGGGATGGTTTTAATTTTCGTGTGAACTATCCCTTTAAGTTTGGCCAATGGATCACAAGGGTGTACTTGCTTTACTTGCTTTGGCGGTAACCAAACTTAATCAGTACTTAAGGGCGTGATAGTTACATTCAAATGTTAGTTACCTTTAGTATTTTGTTCTGGCATGTCAGTAGTTCACCTGAAAGGCCCTGTTCCAAATGGTGTGTTCATGAAGTCCGCATGGTTTTCAATCAGGGCCAACATCCTGCAGTAATCCTGAAGACCTGCTGGTTCAGGTGTTTTATTGGGGTTGGAGCTCAACTCTGCAGGACAGTGGCCCTCCAGGAGTAGGATCGTACACCCCGCCATATGGTGCCCCATTTGACATTTCTAGGTTTCAGAGGGGTGCTTACAAGTGCCCCTCCTGTTGAAGCTACAAAGTGCACATCAAAGACGACTACCCGACAGTCTATGCAGAATTATTAAGGGCGACAAGGGCTTAGGGCGGCATTTGGCATAGGACCAAGAAGAACACTGTTTACACTGCACCTGTTGTATTCTCAGTGTTGCTGCATGTTCTTGCATTCTCTGACAAATTTTGTATGCTTCTACATGCGCACAGTTGATTCAGTTTGTGTTCACGTAATTGACATTGTTTCTGCTTTAAGCATTTTTACACATTTAACATTCAGTTTGGCTAAAAATCCCTGTGTCTCTTCTTGTAGGTGAGGTGTTTAGCATGTGATCATCGCTCAAACACAATAGAGCCCTTCTGGGATCTTTCTTTGGAATTTCCGGAACGTTATCACAGCAACAGTAAGGATGCTGCACTGGTTCCATGTGGGTTGACGGAGATGCTGGCCAAGTTTACAGAGACCGAGGCTTTGGAGGGAGCCATATATGCTTGCGACCACTGCAACAGTGAGTTGGAAACATGCCAACATGTCATGTGACTGCAGGGAAACATGGCAGGATAATAAATAGCCTGGAACTTGAAAGGGATATCATGGCACTCAAATGTGAAGTGTGTTATTTCTGCACTGGTGCAGTTTTTTTTTCCGCACCCCAAACACTACCCAGTGCTCGTCTTCAATTGGCCAGTTAAATAGATAACTCCGCCCCCAAACACATAATTATCTGAGCCTAAAGCTCTCATCAAGCCAATCAAACAAAGAGAGCAATATTTAGAAAGCATCAGTATTTACATTCTTCAGAATATCAGCCTTCTAATGGCTAACTTATAGTTGTCTAAACATTAAACTGGGATCAAATTAGAACACACTTCACTTTTAAGTTTAACTCTTCTCCCGAGGAGGCAATCCCACTTGATCATCAAAAATTTCTCGTTTTTCTGTCTCTTTAAGGCAAACGACGGCGATTCTGCTCAAAGCAAGTGGTCTTGACTGAAGCTCAAAAACAGTTGATGGTTCACAAACTGCCTCATGTTCTCAGACTGCACCTCAAACGCTTCAGGTATCCACACGAGCAGATGAAATCCTGGATTTTTCCCAACTTTGAGGTTTCTGTCGTCAAGTCAGATGTTAACGTGTACGTGTGTGTTTAGGTGGTCCGGGAGAAACCACAGGGAGAAGATTGGCGTGCACGTTCAGTTTGAGCAGGAGCTGAACATGGAACCGTACTGCTGCAAAGACTCCAGTAACTTACCCCACCCGCAACACTTCCTCTACCAACTCTCTGCTGTCGTCATGCACCATGGGAAGGGATTTGGCTCCGGCCACTACACTGCCTTTTGTTATAATACGGAAGGAGGTAAAACATTCTTCTTTTCATCTGCCACGTCAGAATTTTGCATGCAGTGGATATATTATATGTAAAAAGGTATACACAGTACTTTTGTTTGACTCGTGCAAGTGGACCAGAAATGGCTTGACGTTACTAGTGTAAATGCATAACCAGAAGTACATCTGCATAGAAAAGTAGTCATTAAAGGACCATTTATAAAATATTAAAGCTCAAAAAACACATTATAATCGCTTTAGCAACAAATACAAAAGGTACATTTATGCTTTTAAATGCTCCAGAATAGACTTCCATTGTTAGTGCATTAGCGTAAGTACAGATGCTATGCATAGTTCTTAAAGGGATACTTCACTGATTAGCATTAAGCTTTGTATCAGTAGAAACCCGGTAGTATTTTCGAATGACCGTGCTTCCCTCCCTCATGTCCCCCTGAGACGAGAGATTTCTGTATTGTGTGTCTGGAAAAAATGTTTACGTCATCGGAGGCTTTTTTGTCCAGAGGCTAGAGACTACAGCCAGTAGTAGGAACTCATTCCGCATGTTTTCAACCCGCCCATAGGGGGATCTCACAATAAAATGGCGTATTTTCAGTTTCGAGTCAACTAGTAGCCTAGTTGTATCATTTCTTCCAATACTGCCCTCTGTAACCGGTAGGCTTGGCTTGGGAGTGGCCTCGTAGGGCAGCGAAGCAAGTGCATTCTGGGAGTTGTTGTCTTTCATCCACATGAGCCAAAAATACATTTTTTGGCTTTTCTCAATCTAGAAGGCACCAACTTCTAAAATAATTTCACATTTCTACTACATAAATGACCCAATTTAAATACACGTTCATCTTTCCAGTGGTGAAATATCCCTTCAAAGTCCCCCTGTAGTCAATAATTTTATCCCTCAAAACTCATCTTTGATCACCAAAATGACACATTTAAACGTTTTTTCCTAGAAAAAAAAATCTTCATGCCTTAAAATAGCTTGAATGTAACTCTACACCCTTGCTTTTAGTATACGCGGTTCTATTAATATGCAAATTAGCCCTGCCTCCACTCACTCACACCAGCTCAGAGATCCACTCTATCACACATTGGCGTGATTGGTTACAAGGTAGTTTGTGACGTCAGAAACACCAGTGATTTCAAACCGTGCTTTTGAGACTGTCTTTGGTTCACTGCAGTTTTAAGGAGAAAATCATCAGCAATGGTGTTGACTTATGAATTTGCACATGGTTTGTCTTAAAACATATTAAAAACACCACATAGACATATAAACAAGATTCAAAGCTTGATTTTCACCACAGGGGGACTTTAATTTTATTTATAGTTTATTATATTGAAACTGAAACATTTAAAATCAACTTAGTCCAGGGTTTGTTTTTAGTTTTTTTTGCAAGTTTAAATGAAGTTATTATAAATCTATTCGGGTAGAAGTTTGCATTTTTGTCGTTAATGCATCTTATCCTCTTTCTTCTCAGGGTTTTGGGTGCACTGTAACGACTCTAAACTGAGTGTGTGTGCCGTGGAGGAAGTGTGTAAGGCCCAGGCTTACATTCTCTTCTACACACAGAGAAACTCTCAGGACAAAAGCAAAGCCAGTGACCTCTGACCTCCGCTGAGTAGCCAGTCAGCCGCAGAGACTGTTTGTTTTGTACATTCTGTTGATATCGTTTTGAGACGGTTAGCTTGTCTCCTTTTTCTAGTGTACAGCAAATGTGGAGAGTATGTTTTTGTCACGCACACTTATGCCTTAAAGTTATACAACTGACAGATTTTGGTAGGAGGCATTCATGCAGCGATTGTAGCGTTCGTTTGTGTGCATGTGCGAAGAGAGCGAGATTGTCCAAGTCGGAAGCATTGATGCCCTCATTAGTGTCTCTGTGTTTCCCTGATTGATGTCATCAAACCAAAGTTGAGTTTTGAATGTGTTCCGAGCCTGAAATGTTTGTAGCGTCAGGATGAAAGAAAGTGTAAGAAACAATGTTTTCTCTCTTCATATTAAAAGTGTTTTAATATCTTCAGACATATTTTTAAAGTGCCCTGCCAAGTAAAATCAGTTTAACTCTTTCCCCGCCAGCGTTAAAAAAATAAAATAAAAAAATTGCCAACGCAAGCTCTTTTTTTTTTAAAATCATTTTCACAAACGTTTCATGGCCCTCAGGATATTTTGTTGTATGACCATCTGAACATGCAATATATCAAAAGAAAAAACGGAGCAAACAAACAAGCAAAACCCTGTTTTATTCTCGCTTAATGCATTCACAACACTTGAATGTGGATACGTTTCATAAAAAAGGCAACATTTTGAGCACAAAGCTGAGAAAATCTTGTGTTTGTCATAGACTACGTCAGGAGGGGATTCAATGATTCACGATGATTAAAACATAGATGGAGTCCATCAAAGATTAACAGTCCTGTACCTCGTCCTTGGTCGACATTTCATTCTGTAACATTAGGCAGTTTTGATTTAATGTTGATGATCGCGTTATTCTACATATCCATATGCTTGCATATGATATCGCTTGTTTGTATCGCATTCACCTGTGTTTTGATCATGAGTTATTCTTTCAGAGGATATCATAACCCCTACCATATAAAGGCCGGGACACATCGTTTCTCAGCGTCGGTCGGCTTAGTTTTTCGGTGTGTTCCGCACTGGGTCGTCGATGAGAGAGAGAACTCTGATTGGCTATTCAGCTTAGCGAACCAGTCAGTGCACGAGAATAGAAGCAGAAGTGATAGCGAGCAAAGAAGTCGAGACGGAACAGAAGCTGTCATAATTTTACCTCATCTTACCAGAACATTTGAATGCACACATATTTTCATAATAACATGAGCCGACTGGAAAGAAGAAAGTGATCAGCGTTATTGATATTCAAATTGGTAACGCGCGCACTGCTTTGTTAACGGTTTGTAAATCTGCAGTCATGGTTTCGGTTTCCCTTTTTGAATGACGAATATGATATATAAAGATATTTACTTACACAGGCGCAGAACGTACGATAGTCCACTTGAGTCCTTTTGGTGTGTTCAAGCTCATCTTTTTGGCCGAGACGGAACGCGACAACAGTCGTCTTTCGTCGGCTTGGTGTGTCCCGGGCTTACAGTGGAAAAAAAACGGAAATGCAAAACTTTTCGTAAATGGCGGGAAAGGAGTTAACGATGTTGAGACTTTTTAACGAGTCGATTCAGGAATTTTTCTGTCTCCTTCTCAGAATGTAGTTTTATACCTGGTATTTGGGTAGATATTTTTTTCCCATTTTACAGGAAAATGTAAAAGATTTTTTTTTTCACCAGCAAAAGACAATGTATGCTGTATACATTGTCAGTGTGTGGCGTTAGACCGTTCTCTAGTTTGTACACTTTGTTGGATGTATGTGTTTGTGAGACACACACACACTTGCTCAACTATCTTACAGTTTCCACATCTGGTTTGTTGTTCTTTTTCATCATTCGAGCAAGTATAGATGTAAAACTATGCAAATTGTTACCTCAATTCATGGAGAAATTTACCTCAATAAAAGGAGAATATTTTTGCATTTTTCTAAACAACTTGCCAACTGTTTCTTTACCATTTTAAAGATTGTCTTGAAATTTTGGGTGAAATAATATTGTCTATGAAATGTGTATGTCTCTGTTATTTACAATTACAAATTTAAAGATTCATTCAAAAAACCTGAAACCATTGAGAAAACTGCAGCATAACATTTACATATTTTTAATTTAAAACCTGATATCTTGAGCAGAGTTTCTTCATCATGTCACAGCTACCATTTAAAAAAATTCAGTTTCAAAGTTTGTATTCGTAATAAAACGCTTAATAAAACCCACTTAATCTTAATTTCAGGAATAATGCTAAAAATAGTTTTGCAATGATGACAGATTTAACCTGTAAAGAACTACAAACAATTTGAAGTATTGTACAGTTTATTGTCTTTTTTAAAAACAAACAAAACGGAGTTCAAAATGTAATAGATAGGCTAATAGATGAGACAGCCATTTGATATTATACAAATACCAAAAAAAAAAAAACTGTAAAAGCTGTGCGTATTACGACTGACTACCTGATGAATTTGTTTTTCTTGCAAAAGCCCTTCAGTGACGTGTAAAGCCAAGCAGCCATACTTTACATGATCTCTTTCACTACACAGAGCACAAAAGAGTACAAAGGTTTTGTCTTGCTCACTTAATTCGGGCACTGGCTTGTACACATGCATAGTAGTTTGCCTAACTTAATGCTGAGTATATGCTGTATGGTCAAAATAGCATTTCAGGGTTTAATCTAGTTTCTTCTTTTAAGAATACCTGTTTTTTTGTTTAGTTTTTTTGCATGGGACTGGAGTGTGTTTATGCATATGTAAGTCTCAGTAGTCGTCTCCACGGCTCACGACTTCCTTGCACGTAGGTCTGAGCAGGATGGTGTGTTCAAACTGAGCCGTGTACGAGCCCTTGGCGTCACACAGAGGGGGGTAGGGGTCGATGATGCCCAGGTCACACAGGTTCTTCAGGGCCATCAGGTACTTGCTTTCACCCAAACGGTCGAGCCAGCGGCGACAAAACGCCAGGGTGCAGAAGTTCTCGTTCACCACGTTTAGCAAGTGCTTTGCCCTGGGCAGCCTGAAGTTCATTAATGAAAGGTTACAATGTGTTTCTTTTGATTCATTAATCTGGTTTAAAGAATAGAGCAGTCTGAAGATTCTTCAAACTGTCTACTTTTGTGTTCCACAGAAAACTCATACAGAAAGACAGAAGGGTGAGTGAACAGTGACAGAATTTTCATTTCTGGATTAACCTTTCTTTTATGAGCTTCAAACTTCTATAAAATGTGCTTGTCTTTTAATATTTTATAATTTTGATTTTCATAAACCTAAAACTATTGTTGTATAAATAGCTGCATCAGCCTAATGCATTTTTGAAATTTACACGTGATGCATATTCGTAAAACCTAAACATGCTGCACACAATTTTTCTTAAAAACACTTATAATAGTTGTGACGTCAAAACAAGGAAGTCTTTTTTTTTTGGCAGTGGTTCGCACAAGATTTTCTTAAATTCTAAATTGTGAGGTATAAACTGGCAATTCTGAGGAAAAAAAGGGGGGTCTTTTTTCCCCCTCAGAATTGAACTTAACTCGCAATTGCGAGTTTATATATCAAAATTCTGAGAAAAGAAGTCGGAATTGCGAGATATAAACTCGCATTTGCCAGAAAAAGTCAGAATTGCGAGAAAGTCGTCAGAATTGCGAGATATAAACTCCCATTTACCAGAAAAAAATCTGAATTGGAGATATAAAAAAAGTCAGAATTACGAGATAAACTCACAATTGCGTAGTAAAGTCCAAATTGCGAGAAAAAGTTAGACCTTCAAGATGTAAGCTCGAAATTGTGAGAAAGTCAGAATTGCGAGATATAAACTCACAATTGCGAGTTTAATCTCGAATTTCTGAGAAGAAAAAAAAAAAAATCACAATTACGAGAGGTAAACGAGATAAAAAGTCGCAATTACTTTATTTTTTATTCAGTGAAGGAAACAAGCTTCCAAAAATCCCTGCACCACTTTATTCTAATTTAAAACCATATATTTTAGAAGATTTTCCTCATCATGATGTCACAACTATTCCTTTAAGATCAGAAGGGTTTTCTGAAACAGATCTTCCAGAACTGCACCAAATAGCTCTACATGCACTAGTAGTGTATGAATGGCTGATACCTGATTGGCACATGTCCAACATCAAAGTTCTTCATATAATGGGAGCAGTCCATGTCATCATGCACCACTCCTTTACCAGTGCTGCCGAACGTCTCAATAGCGAACACATCCCCCTCCTGGACGTCAATGGAAATGAACAGAGAGTCAGTCAAAATACTTCATAGCTTTTTCTATAAAGAGGATGATGAATGTAACAAATTGCCTTTTCAGTTTTTCAACACACAAGTTCCTGAGTTGTGATTATCAGAAAGGACAATTACACAACTTGTGCAATTAGCTTTAGCATATATGCTAGCATACAATTATAACCACTGGGGCTTGAAATTGAATATGAATACCGTATAAGTGTATATTGCACATAATTTGTATACTATTGTACACAAATCATACTGTATACAAAGTTAAAAAAAAAGAAAAAAAGAAACATGAACCCGTAAGCAACATTGAAAGTTTCAAACAGTAGTATACTACATTGTTGTCACTTGACTTCATGCCATAAATAAAAATGGTTGCCTTTTTCAGTTTTCATTCAGGTTTTAGTGGCCAAACAAATGGCAAACAAAAAAAAAAAATCGTAATTTTGAATTGAAAATACAGGCTATTATTTATGTGATTTATGTAATTCATAACTGAATGTGACAAGAAACATTAGGCATACATTTTTTATAACCATGTGAATGTTCAATTATGGTTAATTTGTAAAAAGTCAAGATTATGGGATACAGTCTTCCATCCAGCATATACTGCAGAAATAGTAAGAGTAGTAATCTAGTATGCTATTCTAAACATAGCTAATGTGAAATGGACACCTTTACGTTTAGAGAATGGCGTGAAATCCATGCATACTGCGCACAGTATACATACTGCATTAATAGTAGTATGCTATTCCAGACATAGCCAAAGTGATACAGATATCTTCAATGCAACACGCACAAGATGACTATGACAAACACACACCTCCATTCTGGTGGCTTCGCCTCCCTTCACTATAGGCACGGTTTTACCAGCGTGTATCCGATACTGACCAATAGAGTGTCCGTTCAGATTCCGGATAGGTTTGACTGAGGAAATGCACACAAAATTATGTCAGTTTAAGAGATTAATATTATTATTATGATGATTATTTCCTATTTCAGTCAATACCTTGGTACGTTTTCCCATCTATTTCAACCTCGTACGACTCCATCACTTCCTGTATTGCTTCTCCAACATCGCAAAGACGTACATCTATACCTGCACACTGTGAAAGAGAGATTGTTAATTCTGCACACACGCACGATAATTTATGGTGTCAGTCGCACACACACACTCACATTGATGCCTGTGTTGGTAGCGTCTCTCACAGCCTCAAGCAAGCGGTCATACTTTGGATTGAAGGTGACAGTGAAGGCACAGTCAATGATCCTGCCTGAAACACACACACACACACACACACAAACACACACAGTGCAGTAAATACTTTGTGCGATTCAAAAGGCGTAAAGCAAAATTGAATTTATGCCGACATTGTTCCCACCGCTTTATGAATCCTTTCTTATGATCAAAATGAAACTGAATATCTAATTCAGTTCAACAGTCCATCGCTCATCTGCAGTCCGCTCTCCAGTGAAAATATGAAATTAAATACATAATAATTTCCCCCCAACTTTCCTAATAGGCATTTCTCAGATAATGAGAAACAGATTCAGCCAAATACGTCTAAGGTTTGCTAGTGTACAGCTGCAAATTTGTTCTATTAAAACATATGATATTGTATTATTTTATGTTAAGGTTTTTAATTAAGTAACAGTGATATAAATCAAACAATTATCATCATTATGTGTCATAATAATAATAATAATAATTTAATTCTAATTTTATAATATTTATATAATATTTATAATATTTTACAAATTTATACTTATAATAATAATAATTATTATTATTAAAATCCAATCATCATACTTTAATTCTTATTTTAAAATAAGTACTTTACATGGCTTTTCATAATATTCTATATAATATCTTATTATTATTATTAATAAGTAGTAGTAGTAAAAAACAATCATAATAATTTAATTCTTATTTTATATTAAGTATTTAGCATGGATTTTAATTATTATGTCTATTTAATAACAATAATAATAATAATAATAACTATAATAATAATAATTAATAATAACAATAAAAGCCAATCATAATAATTTAATAATTATTTGATAATGAAGTACTTTAAATGGCTTTTAATTATTATGATTGTTTCATAATGATAATAATAATAATAATAATACTAATAATAATAACAACTTATTATTAATAATAATAATAATAAAAGTCAATCATCATAATAATTTATATATTTTTAAGTATTGTACATTGTTCCATAATATATTTCATATTATTATTAAAAGCCAATCGTCAATTTAATTCTTATTTAATAATAATAATAATAATCACAATAACTATTATTATTCAAAGCCAATCATCATAATTTAATTCTTATTTTGTTTTAAGAATACTTTGCATTGCTTTTAATTATTAAGATTGTTTAAACTTATTATTATTATTATTATTATTATTATTAAAAGCCAATCATCATAATAATTTTACTCAGATTTTATAAAGTACTTTGTGATTTATTATGTTATTTTATTTAATTACTTTTAATTATGATTAATAATACTATTACATTAGTATATGAATACTATTACAAAACACTACTATCATCATAAAGGCAGGTGCGTCGTCCACGGTCATACCGTTGATGTGTGTGCCGAAGTCAATCTTGCACACGTCGTCGTACTGGAGGACTGTGGGGTCTCCAGCGTTAGGTGTGTAGTGAGCAGCACAGTTATTCAGCGAGCATCCGGTGGGAAACGCCAGCCCTGCGTTCAAACCGTCCTCTTTGATCAGCTTCCTACTGCAGTCCTCCAACCGCTCGCTGAACCAGAGAAAACACAGAGAAAAAGAGATAATACCAGTAAACTGGACACTTGGGCTTTGATGTTCATTGATGTCTCCCAGTTCATTTTTTCTATTTTAACACCTTAAAAAATAATCACACTGTAGGTTTACAGATATTAATATCCTCACCAGATGTCAATCATAGTCATTCCAGGTTTAATCCAGCTTTTCACATATTGCCGCACCTGCCGATGGGCTTCAGCCGCCTGCCGGAAATCATTCCACATCTCCTCGTTGGCTTTATCCAACATTTTCTTCTCCTCATTGCTCGTTCTCCAAGCGGCGCTAGAGCTGAGAGGTCCAAAAAAACACTTGAGAGGACGTAGCAAGAACATTTATTTACCCTGAGAATATCCACCATCATATAAACACTATTAAAGATGGACATATAAATGCTTCTCCAGGCCATTACGGACTTTCAAATGGGGTGAAACGCCGGATTTTAGCTGATGTGCTAATAAATATTCTAATAAGTACATCAAGAAATACATTTAAAAAATTTTAAATAAACCATTTTTATAAATGAAAAACCTTTCTGTTATTCCCTGTAATGATACATTAGTTTAACATTTGTCTAATCATGTAAAATCAGTCAATTGCAACTTATAGCTGACTGGCTGTACCTTCTCTGACTATTATGGTTAAAGTTTGGCAAAGTCAAGTCAAGACTATAAATTTCCAGGCCATAAACGCCTTCGAAGATGCCGCAGGAATTCAGTAAGATGATGTGAGGAAGTTAAGTTTATGAGTTGGCCCTCGCACACACACACACACAACTATTTTTGGAGAGAGTACTTTAGGCGTGAGGGAACATAAGTGACCTCTATGTCAGTAGTCTCAGCGATATAATATTACACAGAGCACAGGGTAATACGAGGTAGAGCGGCCCGTAGAAAGTACAAGGTGACCTGAGGGTGTTTAAGAGTATTCACATTGAGAAAAGACAAAACATCCTTACCCGTCCTGTGATAGAGGGTATTCACACTCCTGACCCACAGGGAACACTCCGCTGGTGTACAGATCACAAATGGGGATGGATGGAGGGTCCGTTTGGGTTTTGGCTACAGGAGAGAAGGTATATTAATGTGAGAACAACATCTTCAGTAAGTTCTAAACCTCTATGAATTTATCGTTTGAGGAACTCAAAAGAAGATGTTTCACAGAATGTTCACGCTGCTCTTTTCCACACAATGAAAGTGAAGCTATCTATTTGGATAGCATTTGGGCACCATTTTTTTTAAATGTGCCTACAGTTCACACAGAACTACCTGACGATAGTGAGACAGTCTGAAGATACAAAAGCTCACTGAGATGATACAGACGGAACAGACATTAAAGTTCTCGCGCAATTCTTCTGGGAGGATCATTTTATTTAGGCTAGCAAAATATCTCACTATTTACTAATGTGTCCAGGTCGCACTCAGTCACCATTAAATGTTTGGTCTAAAACACAACTGCTCTCATGTTTTACTGCAGGACAGCAATTACGAGTAAATTATATGTCAGGACTGCGATATGAAGAGAGTAAAAAGTAACTTATCTTTAAAAACAGTGTAAAAGTGAATAGCACATAACAGGCACAATACCGGTATAAACATACATATCTATCGGTTCAATATGTTTCACATGACTAAACATGCATCATCATTTTCAAATACCTCCGTTTTTACAGTCCACACAACGGACGTTTACACGACACCGTTTTCAACTAAAAACGGAAAACGTATGGCCGTTCATTTACACATCTGTGTTTTGGGGGCCTTAAAATGCAAGTAATTTCAAAGTGCAAGTATCAAGAAAATGATACTGTTATAGTCTCCGTGTAAACTACAAAAACGCAGATTGGTGAAAACGATTAGGTCATGCGCATGTGTATTACATGTTCAGTCTAATAGGCGTGTAGTGTAACTACTGGCATGAATAATACAGTGTTTTTAGTCTTTTTTTTTTGTGTGGATTCGTGTGAACGGTATGGAAGCTTGTTTCCACCATTGAATAATAAATAAATAATAATAATTGCGACTTTTTATCTCACAATTCTGACTTTTTTTCTCACAATTGCGAGATATGAAGTCAGAATTGTGAGAAATAAAGTCGTAATTGCGAGATATAAAGTCGCAATTCTGAGAAATAAAGTCGCAGTTGGGAGATAAAGTCACAATTGCGTGTTATAAAGTCAGAATTGGGAGATATAAACTATTCTGAGGTAAAAAAGAATCAAACCTTAGAATTGGACTTTATATCTCAGAATTGTGAGATATAAACTCACAATTGTGAGATATAGGGCCTTATCTTGCACCCAGCGCAATTGACTTTGTACACCGACGCATGTATCATTCCTATTTTGCACCCGCGCACTGTGGACTTTTCCCTCCACAGAAGCACGTCGGTAAGTTAGGAAATACACTTGCGCTCCCTGGGCGGTTCAGCGCAAAGAGGAGGCGTGTTCCGGCGCAAACGTTCCTTCATGCTATTTTACAGGTTTAGAAAACAATTGCGCCACTAACCAGGAAAAAATTGTTTAAAGTCAGTGGCACGTTGCGCATGTTATTCATATGCTATTTTAAGGGCGCATGCTTGGCCATAATCAATGTAGCGTGTGCACAACGCGCATACACTTTGATTCTCTCATCTACACAGAAGCAGCAGTTTTCATTTTTGCAAATCATACATTATTATGATAGATGATGGATAGATGATTATGATAGATAGATAGATAGATAGATAGATAGATAGATAGATAGATAGATAGATAGATAGATAGATAGATAGATAGATAGATAGATAGATAGATAGATAGATAGATAGATAGATAGATAGATAGATAGATAGATAGATAGATAGATAGATAGATAGATAGATAGATAGATAGATAGATAGATAGATAGATAGATAGATAGATAGATAGATAGATAGATAGATAGATAGATAGATAGATAGATAGATAGATAGATAGATAGATAGATAGATAGATAGATAGATAGATAGATAGATAGATAGATAGATCCCAAGTGGACCTCTAGGTTGAAAAATCGTCAATGCAAGTAAATGGGAGAAAATAATTATTTTCTGGTCCCGTTTGAATTGTGCCATGAATGTGAACATATGTTGTCTGTGAATTTTTTATATAACTTTTCATGTTATGAGTTTGACGTTATATGGTATGATTCTTCGGCTAGCAGTTGTGGAAAAGACATAACGAGAAAGACTACATGTCGCCTATGTGACGTCACCCCATAAAGTTGACTTACCCGTGGTTTTCACCAACTTCAACGATTTTGTCCTCTCCCTGAAAGAAGGCGGTGAAGTGCACCAAAGACACAGTCATGTTTAGCGGGATCCGTGAGCTAGTGTCCGTGTGCGAGTGGTGGTGACGTTTCAAACGCGTCGAAAGCAGCTAAGAGTTGTAGTCCACAAAGTGCTCTCACACAAAGTCTAACCGTATCAAACTTCTACCCGCTAAATTGTAGCATTCTTTACACGAAAAGTTATATTAAAAATTCACAGACAACATATGTTCACATTCATGGCACAATTCAAACGGGACCAGAAAATAATTATTTTCTCCCATTCACTTGCATTGACGATTTTTCAACCTAGAGGTCCAGGGGGATTAGCGGAAGGGGCGGGACTTACCAGCTCTATAGAGAGCCTAAGTCCCTCCCCTTCCGGTCGACCACCATGGGACCTTATTTCGGAAAAATATTGTATGGTAGTCAATGGCGAGAGACAACAAATATTTTGATCTAGTTTGAATTGTGCCCTGATTTACACATATGATGTTTGTCAATTTAAAAGATACATTTAAAGTCAAGAAAGTCGCAGCTTGATGTAAAACTGTTGAGGTATAAGACTGTGAAAATACGTAATTAGAAAGACTACAAACCCAGAAGGCGCACATGTGACGTCATACCTTTTCTCTCAATGAATGAAGCTAACTTTACTGAAGCTAACGTCTGTCATTTTTTCTATAGTCTTACATTATAATCGTAACGTTACGCCGTCATGCCTGAGTGTTTTGAGCCAGAATACACACATACGAGCAACGGATCTTGTGACGTACATAGTTCGAGACGAGAGATGTAGTTCATTGAGCGATTTTCACATAAAACTAAACGTTACTCTTCTGTTTTATGACAAACTGCGACTTTCTTGACTTTCATAATTATCTTTTAAATTGACAAACATCATATGTGTAGTTCAGGGCACAGTTCAGACGGAATAAAAAGATAAGTTATCTCTCGCCATTGACTTCCATACATATTTTTTCCGAAGTAAGGTCCCATGAGCCGGAAGCGGAGGGGCGGGACTTAGGCTCTCTATAGCAATCCGCTATGGAAAAAGCGCGTCTGCTCTTAAAGTGAATGTGAGATGACGCTCTGATTGGTTTATTTCACGTAACGCCCAAACCACACCTATGAATAATGAAGCTACATCAGACCAACCCATTTTAGATTTGCGCCTGGCGCAAGAGTCATTTATCCCGCCGGGAAAATAGCAACAGCGCCCAAGACCCGCCCACAAAGTTACTTGCGCTTTGTGCTTGACACTTGCGTTTCAGATCGTTAAAATAGGGCCCATAAAGTCAGAATTGTGTTATATAAAGTCACAATTGCAAGAAAAAGAGATAAAAAGTCGCAATTATATTTTAAAATGTTTTATTTTGTGGCGGAAACAAGCTTCCATAGAACGGGGATCCTTTTGTACACGAAAAACGCAGAAGAGAAACTTTGTGCATGTGTTCGTCACCCACTTTGGGCATGTTTACATGACAACAATGTACTACTGTAAATGGAAAAGAGACGACAATGTTGTCAAAACAATCCCCGTTCACAAGGATCTGCCCAAAGTGGGTGACAAACACATGCCCAAAGTTTCTCTTCTGCGTTTTTCATGTACAAAGGAAACCCCGTTCACACAAATCCACAAAAAAAAAAGATTAAAAACGCTGTATTATTCATGCCAGGCCAGTAGTTGGCGATGTCACACGCGCCTATAGACTGAACAGTGAACACGTAATACACATGAGCATGCCGTCACCGTTTTCACCAATCTGCGGTTTTGTAGTTTACATGGTGACTATAACGGTATCATTTTCAGAAACTTGCACTTGCCGCCAAAACGCCGTTGTCGTCTAAATGAACGGCCAAAACGCATAAAATCTTTTCCAGTTTTAGTTGAAAACGGTGGCCCCTTAGGAAAATGTTTTCAAAATAAAGTTTCCACAAGACAAAAACACCAGCTCCGTGTGGACAGAAGGCCAAAACGGAGAGAAAAAGATGCGTTTTCAAACGAAAATGTATTAGTGTGGACAAGGCCTCACATTCTGCTATGTATTCGTGCTTTATAATATTTGCAGGATGTACTTGCACCAGTCTAACATGACAATGCAGATGTCTTTTTTTAGTGAATAACAAGTGCACAAGTCATATGGACTACTTTAATAACTTAAAGTAGACCCTGATCATAAAGAGCACTATAAACATTTCCCTTATGCTTTTACTTCTTTCGAGCACCAAGGAAGATGGATTGTAAATGAATAAATTCACTCTCATTTTTTGAGAGAAAATATTTTAACATCATAAGGCACACATCATTACAGTGAAAGTTTGTAGAAAAGTTAGCTGATAACATCTGTTTGTTTTAAGCTGACTTGAGCGTTTTATGTTACGTCTCTGATAAATATCTGCTAAATAATGGCAAAGCATTTGGTGACAAGTGGGACCCGCTCAAAATCCTCCGCTGAAATAAAGGCTGCACTGCAGGATTTTCCCAGAGGCACATTGATCTGGCATTACGCCAGTGCGCTGCATTGGCAGCCGAACACGCTCCCTGCCCCCATCAACACCAGCACACGTACGCGGATTCGTACCGCGGCCCCGTATCGGCACACGCACAAAGGTGCTGCAATGACACGGTCACAGATTCTCACTGATAACTGATCACTGCTCATTTCTCTTCAGTGGTCATTATCGAACATCTTTTCCAAAACACTTACGTCCTTTCTTCTTTTTTGTCTTCTTTTTCTTCTTTTTCCCAGAGACGTTATCAGCTTCCTCACCGTCTGTGATGGTAACAGGGTCGACACAATAATAAGTGACGTGCAATTAAAATGACAATATTCACAATGTACTACTGGCATACTGTACACTGCTCAGTATATATTATATGTATATATAATGTTTTTAATTATATACTGTATATAAAAAAAGTGATATCCATGGGGATATTTATTTTTAATAACCCTGGTACATGTTGGATTAAGCTTAAATTTGGATTAAACTTTTGATTATAATCAAAATATGAAATATTTTATATATATATATATATATATATATATATATATATATATATATATATATATTTTATATATGAAGGAAAACAAAACTGTAAACTTGGTTTACATAAAGGTATTAATCTAAGGGTTAGGTTGTTATTTGGCATCATTTGGCGTTGTTATATCTAAGTTATTTGGCAAAAAAGGCAAATTACAGCAACAGGTTTTATTTTACTATGCAAAAAAAATGCATAGAAATACAAAACTGCACAGGAAAAAATCAAACATTGACTATAACTAAATACGTTTTTAATATTTAATAAATTCTCTCTTGTTTTTGCATGTGCTCATCATTTCTTTGGATGACAACCTGGCCAAAAAATTACGTCTGCACAATTTGGCACGTTTTATTGCGTTATCACAAAACAACGCAACATGATAAAATCTTTAACCATTTTTTTATAATATTTAAATAAAGGGTGTATTTTTCTTTCAAGACATCAGAGCCAGACATCACTATTGGACATGAATTGTTATATATATATATATATATATATATATATATATATATATATATATATATATATATATATATATATATGTGTGTATATATGTGTGTGTGTGTGTGTGTGTGTGTGTGTGTGTGTGTGTGTGTGTGTGTATTTACATATTTTTATATATATATATATATATATATATATATATATATATATATATATATATATATATATATATATATATATATATATATATATAAAAACACACACACACACACACACACACAATAAAAAAAAAATTTTGTGACTAAAATAAAGTGTATTAAATATTACTGTGTAAAAGTCTGTATACAAAAAATAAACGAAACGATAAACAGTAGTATGTTGTTGTGACATGACCTTGAGTTATTATTTTTTAAATAAATTTTTTTTAAGCTATTTTTAATCCAATTTTGTGTAACACCAGCTCAACTCTAGAAAGTCTGAGAAAAAAGTTTATCAGTATGCAATTGCATACATAATCGGTTTGAATAAGATCTCGCAAGCATTATAGGAAAACAGTTGTGTTAGATCATTTATATGGTAAAGAAATGAGCATAAGAACTGGAGGCATCCATTTAAAAGTGGAATACCTTCTTCTCCATCCTCTTCTCTATCTTTCTCATCCAGGTTCTGCTGTTCGGTTTGTTTCTTCAGCTCCACCTCGCCATCCTCACCCTGCTCTCCGTGTCCTGCTGCAAAGTCACACACACAGGTGAACAAGCACATAAGCAAAGGAAGTGCTAAGTGTGCCAGATGCATCAGCAGCGGCGACCTGTGTGTGTGTGTGTGTGTGTGTGTGTGTGTGTGTGTGTGTGTGTGTGCACGTGTGTGTGTGTGTGTGTGCGCGCGTTCGGAAGTGAGTAACTGCTGTCAGTTTGGAAACTGTCCACAACTTCATCTCTTATACTGGATCTATGTCTATGAAAGCAAACTTGGCTCAGAACAAGCCTGAGAAACAATCTGCAGCATCATATAACCTTGCTAGGGCAACACAGTAGACGTGGTGTTGCAAGTGCACAGATAAGTACATGTTATAAAATACAAATGTATGCACGGCAGAATTTTACATGATCTATAACTACTTTATAGTAATATATATATATATATATATATATATATATATATCTCACAACTTCAATTACTTCTCAAAAGTAAGCCATTAACTTTAAAAGCAATGTGAAGTGACAGTCATAATTTTGCCAGGCTGCTTGTAAACTCACCCACATAATTTCACGTTAATTTATGTTTAGCTGCCTAACTTTCTGGACTTTACAGGACATCTTAAGCTAAAAAAAAAAAAGAGACATTTTGAATTGTGTTTTAGGGCATCTCAAATCTTTGACTGCCAAGTGCCAACATAGACAGCATTTTTCAGCATCATATTACTTAATTAGAATATAATGTTTTGAGATGCAGCCTATATGTATGTATCTATATTATTCTAGATCTATAAGACAAAAACAATACAAATGCATAAACAAATAAATATCAAATAAATTAAAATAATTTAAAAGTATAAGATATAAATATACAAATATTTTAAATTTATTTGATATAAATATAGAAGTATTTTTAATACTTTTTTTATCTCAAAACAACTTGTATGTAACCTATAATCTTCTATGTCTATAAGAAAAATGTAATTACATAAAATAATAAATTAGGCCTAATGTTTAATAATAAATAAATAAAATTGTAAAAGTATAACACAAATATTAAAACTATACATGTGTATATATATATACATATATACCTAAAAAACATAAAAATAATAATTATATAATAATTTAAGTTAAAATGATAACATCTAGATAAATTTTACAGAAATTTAAAAATACATTATACGTGTTTTTAAGCTTTTCTTTAGGATCCCAAAGCATTCCTGGGCTGGAAAAACTTTTTACAGATCTTCTAATGCCTGACTCAAAACGTATGTACACATAGGACAGATGATCCTGAGTATGTTTAGTTCCTCAGAGTTCACAGCTGATGATTTAAAGCAGGGTCTCTGCTCTTATTACTATGAATGAGACACTCACCCAAAACTGCCGACTTGCCTTTCTTCTTTTTCTTCTTCTTCTTCTTTGCGGGATCAGCTTCGTCTCGTTCCGCCGCGTGCCCGTTGAGGATCAGCGTGTCCATGCCTGGCGGTACCGGTACCGGGCTCGGGCTCACCGACACCGGCTGCAGCTGCTCGCTCCCGTTCGCCTCCATGATTCATGCGGACGCGAGTGAAGAGACTGAGGGACCGGTGCATTGTGGGAGGAGCGGAGAAAAGCTGCCGAATCAGCTGAGTGAGTACATGACGCGGAATGCCATTACAAGCATCCTACTATGGAGAAGAATTAGCTCATTAATGTTAATTTGGTCACGCTGTCGAGAGCCTCCAGAAAAGTTATCTAATTCATATTCATGAACATTTCCGTTCGTTAATTGGCCAGCTGACTAGTGCGTTCTGCCTCTTAGCCAATCAGATAAACCCAATGGGCAGACGTCACTTAAAATTATAAATATTCATGACCAAGCCTTCGACATTGTGGAGTCTGTAGCGAGCAGAATATTAATGAAGGAAATCCATTCAGAGAAAATGTTTGACAAAGTGCAGGTTTATTTTTAATTGTTTAAAGTGTTTATTCATATTCTAAAGTAGCTATAATGTGTACGTAAGAGTTTTTGAGCAATCATGAGTACAGATTCGTACCTTAACTCATTTTAATTCGAGATGATAGAATGTATTAATGTGCAATTTAGTACACCATGTTCTTTACTGTGTAAATCTCACAAAGGTGATGTCATAATTCACACTGAAACAATAATATTAATAATATTTAAGAAATCTTATGACCATTCTAAATGTTTTGTAACATTATTGCCACATCAATTATGCACATTTTCTCCAAATCTCATAATCTTTTATATTGTCCAGTAGATGGCAGACACTTTCCTCTAGTCTGATGCATGTTTCTTAGTTGTACAGCAATACTTTAAAGCGATAGTTCACCCAAAAATGTTGTTCCAAACCTGTATGAATTCAAAAGAAGATATTTTAAAGAATGTTTGTAACCATACAGTTGTAAAACATACTATGGAAGTCAATGGGTGCTGCCAACAGTCTGGCTACAAGCATTCTTTAAAATATCTTCTTTTGAAAGAAATTCATACAGGTTTGGAACAACATTGTTGGGTGAACTATCCCTTTACATGTGCACAGAAGCCTATTCTTAGTGTGAAACTGCATTAAGTCACCAAAGACAAACACATATATATGTACATGTACTTTATTTCACAAATGAAATGCAAGATTGCCACTTTTGGAGTGAGGAAAAACTTGAACCTTTAGAAAAGGCAAAATTGGTGTTGAGGACAAACACATAGACAGTCTCAGCCATGGCCAAGACGATTGTTTGAGGGTCTTGATGTCATGCATATATGCATGGGGGGAAATTAATTAAGGATGGTAGACATAAAAACATACAATTCACACACAAAACGTTGTTATATCTAAGGTTTTGCTCTCTGGTCTTAGCCATTGACATTCTAAGTCTCATTAAAACATTTAACTGTAGTTGTAAAGTGCAACAGTCCTTACAAGGGAAAAGTGTTTAAGGCAAGTTAAACTGTAGCTTGTTACTTTTCCACAGTGTTAAGAGTTTAACTTAAAACCAGGTTTTGTGTTAAAGGACGAAGCAGTCTTGATGATTATTTGAGAAAATCTATAAATCAGCATTTGTTACTTTAATAAGGATCTGACAATAAGTGGTTTTATGTGAAGTGTTCAACAAGATGCTGGACTGAAAAACTTCTGTAAACATAAAGGAAATCCAATCACTATCAATTTCAGGCAGTTCAACAGCTTGAAATTGGTAACAAGTATATTAATTTAAAACTTTTAAAATGACTTTGAAGCATTAACCTTGTGATGGTCACAGTGGGGAAACACCAGCTGTGTGAGCAGAAACTGTCAAAGTTTGACAACATACCAGCTGCAATCCAGTCGGACGTCAGTATTAGCTTTGCTTTTTTCTTTTTGTAAGTAATGGTGTGAATCTCATGCACAGGTCATATTTCACCCCAAAAATCTAAATATGCATAGAGAAAAGGTTTTTTATTTTTGGTACCATTAAGATTTTGTGCATTATTTGCTTGATATTTACCCAAATTATGTGAAAAAAATTGCATTCTTATTACCCGCAATTCAAAATAAATAAAATCTTCAATACCCTAATGTGACAAAAATCTCATTGTCATTACCGCAATTCAAAATAAGTAAAACTGTTATTAGTGTAATGGTGGAAAAAAATTATTCCGTAATATGGAGGAAAAAAATGTTTTCTCATTACTGGAATAAAAATTTAAAAAATTAAATAAAAATTGTCAATAGTGTAAATAAAAAGAAAAATAACATCTCAATATCGCAATACAGAAAAAAATCGTATTTCTTTCCTTCTCTTTCTTTATATTTAAAGAAATATTAAAAGTTTATATTTTTTATAATTACTATACTGCAAAAAATATTTAGAAAATATTTATACATTGCATTGTACAATCATTGCTGATTTAAAAAATATATAATATATATATTTAGAATATATTGGAATTTTTCTCTGAATTGTGGTAACGAGAAGTTATTTTTCTGCATTACACTAAGGACAACTATTCATTTTGCATTGCGGTAATGAAAATGAGATTTGTTGGGGGAAATGTCGTAAAACTATCATTAAAAATGTCAATGCACAAAATCTAAAATGGGCTGAATTTTCTTAATGTAATTTTTTTATTTCCTTTTAATTTTGGGGTCAAATATGACCCAGACATGTTCTTGATGGGCAGTTATGACCTGACTTTTTAGGCATTTTAAGAACTTGTGGTTATTTCGTGTGGGACCTCTGTTACAGTGAATAAAACTGGGACGGCCAAGGACATGTAGTTTTGCACATTTATGAGTTCATGTTAGAGTGTGTTTAAGTTTTTATTCTGTTATTTTGAGTACTAGCGTGTGCCAGTCTGTACCTGAGGACTGTCATGAGGAGAGTGGACATGGGATGTCACATGAAAACATAAATTCCTCAACACACACGCACACAAATATACATACTTTAAAACAGAGACGCACACACACCAGTTACATCCAATGATGTCTGTGACCTGAAATCAAGCTCAATAAATACGAACAAAAAGATTTGAATAAATATCCTCCTTGTTCAGTCCCCCTCGGTTTCTCTCGTCTGCTGTGACGTCACTTCCCCTTCCTCCTCCGAGTCCCCGTAGGTGCATTCCTGCATGTGTGTGAACGTATGCGAGCGAGCTGCTACCTGGGCGGCCAGGGCCGAGCTGAAACTGAGCGCTTGCGAGCCATGCAGTTCAGTCAATCTGTCGATCACAGACAGGGTGGGCACTCGGGGTGTGAGTGGGTGTGTCCCATCGTGCTCGTCGTCTACGAGTCCGTCTGATTGGAAGAGATGCGTTTCCTCTGCGGTTTCCTCAGTGGCGTCTTTAGCTGCCCCAGTTACATCAGAATCACCACAGCAAAACTCAATCACAGAATCTTTCTCTCCTTCTTCCGCCCCACTCAGAATTTCAGTCTGCGGCTCGCTTTCATTCTCCTCTGCTTGTTGGGAGACGTGGTTAACTGTGGTAGTCATGGACTCCACTGAAATATGCGGCTCTAAAGAGTTTGTGTCTGTTTCTGATGTGTCCTTAGCAAACGGAGCCAGAGCAGCTAGACGGACAAAAAAAAATACATTGAAAAGGGATTTAGTGTTGGGAAAGACAAACAAAAAAGGTACAAGTAATTGACTGTAGTTAAGAGAAGCTAAGCTAACTGCACTAAATATCTTGGCAATCTTACCTTTCATGTAGTGTGCGCTGTTTGTGAATGTAAAAGGTCAGCAAAGTTTCAATGATCAAAGTGCACGAATCAAAATGGAATTGTCTCCTAAAAGAATGAACCGATTTTGATCTGAAAACTTACTGCACGAACCTGCGTAGGTTTTTCAAATTTGCATAATGCCAGCCCATGGTTTTCATTGGCTGCCAGCACACAAAGTCTACTCTGACCCGCCCTCAAACACTGTATCTGTAGCTGAGGCCTGGAAGAGTTTGGTTTTTGTGTTGACAACGTGTCGAGAAGAAGCTATTTCTTTCCAGTGTTTCGTTATCGGACTCATGTTCGAATTCATATGGTAAAACCGCCCCCATCATTGCTGTTCATATCACTGTGTATCAAGCGCTGAGGAAGAGCTGAAATTCAGTTATGGTAATAGCATTTCATTTCTGACATGTGCTGTAAGCGGTAGACCAATCACAACAGACTGGGCCATCTGACCAATAGGAGCAGAGTAGGCTCTCCGAAAGGAGGGGTTCAGAGAGTCTGAATCCTTTATCGTACTCAGATTCTGTGAGAAAAGAAGTGATGCTGCAATGTATATTGAGAAAATGAATATTTTTTGACGCATGTAAACCTATTGTAGGAATTTAGGAAACATCCAAAATAGCATTAGTCAAAATATAAAATAATACTAAAATAACAGATTAAAATAAATATATGAAGTATGTAAAGGTAGGGTAGGCAATTTTCCAGTAGCACCTCACTGCAGTACACGGGATCCAGGGGGCGGAGTTGGATCCAGATATAAGGGGTGGAGATTGGTAGGTTTAGGAGTGGGTTTAGGAATCAGGGGGTGGAGATGGGTAGGTTTAGGGGTGGGTTTAGGGATCAGGGGGAGGAGATGGGTAGGTTTAGGGGTGGGTTTAGGGATCAGGGGGTGGAGATGGGTAGGTTTAGGGGTGGGTTTAGGGATCAGGGGGTGGAGATGGGTAGGTTTAGGGGTGGGTTTAGGGATCAGGGGGTGGAGATGGGTAGGTTTAGGGGTGGGTTTAGGGATCAGGGGGTGGAGATGGGTAGGTTTAGGGGTTAGTTTAGGAATCAGGGGGTGGAGATGGGCAGGTTTAGGAGTGGGTTTAGGAATCAGGGGGTGGAGATGGGTAGGTTTAGGGGTTAGGGTTAGAAATCAGGGGGTGGAGATGGGTAGGTTTAGGGGTGGGTTTAGGAATCAGGGGGTGGAGATGGGTAGGTTTAGGGGTGGGTTTAGGGATCAGGGGGTGGAGATGGGTTACGGTTAGGGGTGGGTTTAGGAATCAGTGGGTGGAGATGGGTAGGTTTAGGGGTGGGTTTAGGAATCAGTGGGTGGAGATGGGTAGGTTTAGGGGTGGGTTTAGGGATCAGGGGGTGGAGATGGGTAGGTTTAGGGGTGGGTTTAGGAATCAGGGGGTGGAGATGGGTAGGTTTAGGAGTGGGTTTAGGAATCAGGGGGTGGAGATGGGTAGGTTTAGGGGTTAGGGTTAGGAATCAGGGGGTGGAGATGGGTAGGTTTAGGGGTGGGTTTAGGAATCAGGGGGTTTAGGGTTAGGGTTAGGTTTAGGGGTGGGTTTAGGGATCAGGGGGTGGAGATGGGTAGGTTTAGGGGTGGGTTTAGGGATCAGTGGGTGGAGATGGGTAGGTTTAGATATATGTAAGGTCCAGATCCAACTCCTCCCCCTGGATTTCATGTTCTGCAGTGAGGACCATTCTAGCAATAGCAAGCTAGCTTTGAAAGCATAAGATCCTGGTTGCTAAAAGTATCGGTTTTATTTGATAGCCATTCAAAAGTAACTGTGTAAAAGAAATCATTTATTTTTCAAGCAAAATATTTGCATCTCAAATTTTTAATTATATAATAGTCGACATTTTGCAAGTGACCAATTTTCCTTAAGTGTGAAAGGAAATTTAACGTCATATAACACAGTTTTGAGTGAAGGGTTTTGAACCCGTTCACTAAAATGAAACATTACATGAACTCGCTAAAACAGTTAAATTCACTTAAAATCAATCTGCCTTCATAACGTTTTTTATGACAGAGAGGAATACTATAATATAGTTAAACATTAAATTCTGTTGTAGTATGACAGAACCAAGCGTGTGTGTAGTATGACAGAACCAAGAGTGTGTGTGTGTGCATGTAGTACCCTGATCACTGAACAGCAGAAGCTTGCGTTTGTCTCTCTCTCCATCTGACGTTCGGATTCCCAGGACGGATTTCAGCTCGAGTAAAACGCGCCTCGACTCCTCCCGTTCATGACGTTGGCGTTCCTGCTCCCATGGCGACAGCATGTCGACGGCCCCTCTCCACTCCGTCTCAGAGTCCGAGTCCGAGACATATGCTTCCAGTTCCTGGCCAAGAAAAGCAACTTTATGAATCCCAGCTATAACCTCAAAATTCATTGTTTATGAATATCGTTGCATATCCGCTAATAACAACACTGAAATCTTAGCAGTTTGTTTTGCTTCGGTCCACAAATTACATCTGTGAAATTCTGTTGAGGACAACCAAGCACTATACTTACAAACAATAAGCAAATGAACTAGATTTAGACAAAAATATGAGTGGTGCTTGTTTGTCATGCCTGAAGTTTATGGCTTTTATGGGTCTATGAGAAATAAGATCTGTACACAACAAAGAAAAGGGAAAAAAATCTAGTTTAAAATGTATGTGCCAAATTCTGACTACAAATGTAGTCTTTGTATTCATGTTGGTTGGTAATAACTTCTTAATTATTATTTTAAATAAATAAATAATATATTTCAAGGAAAAAGTGTTTTTAAGTACATGAATTCATTAATAAATCAATCAAATCAAATCAATGAATTGATTCAGAGATGTTGTGATTCAGAAAAAAATATAATAATATTATTAAAAATAATAACAAAGATACCAAAATACTTTTTCTTTTTGAAGAATTTATTTCATTATTTGAGTTTTTTTTTCTTCATTATGAGCGTTCAATTAAAAGCATTACAGCGGTATCAAAAAAATAATTTTAAACAAATTTTAGAGAACAAATCATAGAAGTGTATTCAAGTCATTGTATGTATGAATTTAATTTTTATTCTATAGATAAAATGAGCGTAAGACAATCAGACAAACACACAGAGACAGGACAGACACAAAACACACACACACACACACACACACTCAGAAACAGACAGACACAGAGAGACAGACACACACAAAACAGGACAGACATACAAAAAATACACACACAGACAGACAGACACAGACAAGCACACACATACGCACAAACAGACAAACACACACAGACAGACAGACAGACACACACACACACACACACACACACACACACACACACAGAGTACCTGTTCCTCAGGGACAGGGTCTCTGTCCTGTATGTGTGTAATGGGGGCGGCAGGAGGGAGATCTGGGGCATCTGTTTCCTCTGGCTGATCTGAACTCTCTGAGGAACACACACAAATACACAGTATCCTGCTAATGTGTCTCCTTTCAACACACACAAAAAAGACATGGGACAAATTCAGTTTCTGGATTCATGACGCACTAAAATCTATGGGAATCAAATGTCGCTTTATGTGGTAATGTTGTTATTGTGAAGTTCAGCCCAATTACGACAAATAGCACATATTATAACTTAAAAGACACAAAATTAAAAAAAACTAAAATAGTGTGGGGATTTAGACATAACAACTTTACAATGTGCATAATGAAATATAAAAAAAATATATTTATATATATATATATATATTTCTTTTAAAAATATGAAGTGGAAAACAGTAAACAAATAAAAAGGTCCCTGAAAACTTCTCAAAGGATTAAATCTTTGCCATAATCTATGACAATTAAATGTCCGACGTCTGTATGTCATATTTAATTATCCTATTTTTGATCTGCTGCAAACTGTGTTGCCTTCAGAAATGCATTACTGGATCTTGCGCAGAGTAATGAAGTTATTCTGTTAAAAATAACTCCTGTTGTTTGGCACACGCGTGTAGACATGCAAAAATGCATGAAAGAACTGCACAGCTGAACTTTGACCTCCCTACAGTAAAAGCACCAGCCCCGAGGAGGGTCATCATATGAAGCTGGGGAACAATGACGTCATCTACTTGTGCATTGTGGCCTAATTCTGTAAAGGACATCACCCACCACATCCCTCTCTTTCTCTCTCTCTGTCTTTTTTTACCCTACTACTTCCCTAAAGATCCCTAAAAATAAATTAAGGGAGGGAAATCAGTCGAATAAGGAACTCTAAAAATACTCCTAAGACACACGCTGTTACCACACAAAGCCTGACGCATCTATTATATGGTGAGGACGTCATTTCGAGAGCTCATACACACATATATGGTCATGCTACAGGCCCTCTGGAATAATTGATTGTGATTAGCCAATTCTTTGTTTTACTGGTCAATTGTGTTTTTTTAATAATAACTACATGACTGATAATGACCAGGTGACTGTACAATATCCCTTTTATAATACTCATTTTAGGGCTGGGTGATATGGCCAAAAAATTTATCACAATGAAAATGTTTCATCTAAGTCGTACATAAGTATTATCACGATAAATGTCAAATCTATGACAGTTAATTGTGGCTTTAAACTACTTGTCATAATAAGAATAATTCAATATGAAGATACCACATTTCCTGCCATAATATCATGGTGAAGTTCAAGGGTGGATTGGCATAGTGGTGCATAAACATCATATCGAACACTTATCAAACTTTTGTTATCATTTTATCAAGGAAAATTATATTGCAATAATTACTGTTATAGTTCTAGCGCCCAGTCCTAATACACTATTATCTTGCGGTAAAAATTTTTTATACCAAATTATGTATTAATGATATTGTCAAGAATATTTAAATCACTTTCAGCTTTTTATAAAACTATTAGGCTAAAGTAAATAAATTAATAACTTAAAGTCAAAGTGTTCAATTTGTAGCTTTAACACGGGTCAAATTTAACCCGTATTTGAAGAATCTGTTATTATCTCTTACCACTGACATTTTCTTAGACTTTAACAGGTTTTATGTAAACATATAAGTCAAAATAAAATAAAATAATAAAAAAAAGTCATATTTAAATTGTGGCAGCCCCTGGTCATTGAATAATAAAAAATAAAAAATTAAATAAAAAACAAATTATATGACAGTGAGTACAGAATTTTTTGGGAGAACTACTCCCGAAAGAGGGACCTTTTGCACGACTGTCCCAAAATCATGAATTTTTGGTAATGTAAAATGTCTCAAAATTAACCGATCTTTTTTTTTTTTGGACTATACTAAAAAATGAAATGAAATATTCACAAAAAATGTTCAGAAAAATTAATTCGTATGAAATAAAACTAACAAAAAAGTGGTTAATTCAAATTGCGCAGTAGCAGAGCGCTGTGATTGGTTGAGAGGGTGACCTCTGACCTGGGGGGCTGGAGACCCGTCGTAGCATGCGGTCGACCTGCGAGAGTGTGTCGTCCCAGCAGCAGGTGCTGGCCTGCATGTGTGGCTGCAGCAGATGCAGACGCTCCCTCAGCTCCTGATATCCCGCGCACGTCATCTCCTCCGTCTCTTTCGCAACCATTAACTTTTCCAAATCGTCCTCCAGAATTATGACCCTAGGAGAAATTAAACCGTCGAGATAAAATAGTGTTTACTAGGATACTATGATGGTTTGTGCACCCTAGGTAAAGTTTTCAGTGTATTCAGTATGATATGAAATGAGTAAATCAATTGCCACTGTGTCAGACGATCTTATATTTTGGTGAATTTTATAATATTAAAAAAGTATTTTTTTTTTAGAAAATGATTAATTTCAACAATTTTGTCATTTTAAAATAATAATAAAAAACAACAACAATAATAACCAAGTAGTACATACTCGTTTAGGAGTGTTTTCAGGTGAAGTTGTAAACTGCGGACAGACGTGTGCAGGGAATTGAGCTCTCTACACTTCTGTTGAGCCCGTCCGTTTCTTCCCGCGGGCAGCGACTGGTGGTGCGTCTCGAAGTAGCGGTGGAAATCGAAGCTGCGCTGAAGATCACCAAGGCAACTGGTTAGGGTGCGATGGAGAGAGTCGGTAATCAAAGGGACGCTGCTGTACGTGAGGGGGCGGGGCCTGGAGTCTAGCTCCTCCCTCCCCGGAGACAGCAGAAGAGCCAATCGCCGGAAAAACTCTGAGCTCTGCCCGACCCACAGCTGGAACAACGTCTGCAAACCAACCAATGTTTACTGAGGAGACTCATGTGATGTGTTATTTACAACAACAATAGGGCTGGGCAATATATTGAATATAGGTCGCTATGAAAAGAAGCATTACGAATATTGTAACGTTTTTAATGGGCCTTTTATTTGACCGTTAGCTTTCCTAAACATGCTGTGGAATAGATTTTTCCCTCTTCTATGTGTCCCGACTCACAGAAATCACAGCAGAGTCAGTTCTTTTAAACTGTCCATTTCAATAATTTAATCTGAATAATAATTCAACAACGTCATGAATAAAAAATATTCATGAAAGTCCCAGCACACCATTTAATGTGATTTTAAATGTTTCATGAAAAATATATGTAGTTAAATATGGGAATTTATTAATTAAAATATTGCTACATAAATACATATATACACATTATTATTGTGTGTGTGTGTGTGTGTGTGTCTTTATTGACTGAAAAACCTGCCTCTATTATTTTAAATGCATGTTTACTGTAATTTAATAAATATATACTTGGAAACAACTGCTGCTTTGTCCAAATATGTATAAAAAAACACAGAAAAAATATTTGAATTTGAATCATCACTGTGCTTTTAAATCTTTAATGAAAATATATATGCAATTAAATATGTTGTACTGCTTATAAGTAAATAAATTTAAAAAAGAAAAAAAAAAAACGTTTGACAAATTTCACAGAAAATACATACATATCCAGATGTATTTACAGATAAAAATCAAGATGAGTTTACAGATTAATATCAAGATCACCATCTTTACAAGATATATGTGGTCAAAACACAGAAAATGATCGAGCTATAAGTTCAACTATATTGCCCGGACCAATGTATCAATACAAAAGTTTCAGTACCTTGAGTGCAGGCAGGCTGTAATCATTGGTCAGTTCTTGTGCTTGCTCATCTGAAAGATGCTCCACCCCCAGACCGAGACCAAGCTCTCTGATCGGCACGGTGGACACGTAGTTGGTGACATTGTCAATCTCTGAGTTCAGTGGAAATGTAAAACATAGTCAAGGACTTCACCACTAAGAATCCAAGAGAATTAAATATTAAGAAATCGTAATATAAAAGCAACGGGTCGCTGCGCTGCTGTTGGATCAGGATATGATTTGAGCATGATGCACGTGGCGATGCGGGAGGCTCGGAACGCGCAGCGAAGACTCTGATAGGCTGCTTTCCGTAGACCAATCAGCTGCTGACTCCGAAGTTGTCCCGCCCTGTTAAAGGGACAGGCGCCACTCACCCTGTCGAGTAAACTTGACAAGTGAAATGTGATCCAACTGTGCAGACGTCCGAGAACCATCAGGGCAGACAAACATCACATACAACACATATAATACTACTAGACTGACACTATGTAACAAAAATAACACAAATATCGACAAACTAATACACCTACACCACCTTTCAAAAGTTTGAGGTCTGTAAGATTTTTACATTTTTGAAAGAAGTATCTTATGCTCACCAAGGCTGCGTCTATTTAATCAGAAATATAGTTAGAGACTAATTAATATATAGTAATTAGTAAATATAAAATTGTGAAATATTACATTATTACATATTAATCTAAAATAAGTGTTCTACTTTAATATTTTAAATGGATGGCAAAGCTCCAACCCTGATCAAACTAGCTTTCAAGCCGAGATTATCATATTATTGTGAGATATGAGGGTTCGTGACTCTACCATTGGAAAGTGTTATGGCTAACCACATGTGTTTTGATAACCAATCACATTACTGCTTTGGGCTGTCGATTCATTAAATGATCAGCCATTTCCTCACAAAAGTGGTTTATTCAGCGTACTGAAGCCTTTCCTCCATAGACATTCATTAAAAAAAACGTCCTCTTGTTTCTTTCCCTGCGAACTGCAGCGTTAGCAGACGTTGTGCTTTTTTCGGCTAAGGTTGCAGGCTTGCCTTCAAGTGGGTTTGTTTCTAGTTATCCTGAAGACCTTGGCTAGCTTGTTCAGGTGTGTTTGATCAGGGTTGGAGATTCACTCTGCATGAAAGTGGATCTCGAGGGCCAGAGTTGAGAATCCCTGATTTAATGAGTACAACGGTTCATTTGTGTTTATCTTACTGACCCCAAACTTTTGAACAGTTGTGTATATTACTATCTAGTTATTATCTACTGAAAGACAAATTACATTCAACATGAAAGCAAACTAAATACACACATACATTATTAAATCTAGCTATATTTAAACACACAAACAGACATAACAGATGTTCATTTATATAGAGGAAATGAGCACATGCCAGTAACTCACATGCAGGATATAGTGTGTAGAAAATATAAATTATGAAGGCACAAACCATGAATCAAACCAGTTTTACTCAGGGCCGAAAATTAACACTTGCCAAGCGCCTAATGCGAGTAAAAATAACTGTTGGCGACTTTAAGTACAGTATGTGTACAGTATGTATCATTATACTGGATCCATGCGTGCATTAGGTCTTAAAGGGTTAGTTCACCCAAAAATGAAAATTATGTCATTAATGACTCACCCGCATTTCGTTCCAAGCCCGTAAGACCTCCGTTCATCTTCGGAACACAGTTTAAGATATTTTAGATTTAGTCCGAGAGCTTTCTGTTCCTCCATTGAAAGTCAATGGACGGCATACTGTCCATGTCCAGAAAGGCAGTACAGACATCATCAAAGTAGTCTATGTGACATCAGTGGCTCAATCTTAAGTTTATCAAGCGACGAGAATACTTTTTCTGCGCAAAAAGTAAACAAAAATAACGACTTTATTCCACTATTCATTTCCTTCTCTCTGGGCCTCAAGTGAGTTCACGTAGTGTTTTTGCGTAGCGCGTCTGTTGCTTGATAAACTTAAGATTGAGCCACTGATGTCACATGGACTACTTTGATGATGTCTGTATTGCCTTTCTGCACGTAAACGAACAGTATGCTGTCCATTGACTTTCAATGGAGGAACAGAAAGCTCTCGGACTAAATCTAAAATATCTTAAACTGTGTTCTGAAGATGAACGGAGGTCTTACGGGCTTGGAACAACATGAGGGTGAGTCATTAATGACATAATTTTCATTTTTGGGTGAACTAACCCTTTAAAGTGACAGCATCCTAATAATCCTACTGCTGTCTGCTTTTTTAATGTTAATTAATCAACAAAGGACAACGAAAAGGAAACAAATTACCCTCTGCTCTTGACTGAATAACTTGTTTACCTTTAATAAGGATTAATCTAAGTTTAATTTATACAGTGAAGACTATGCAGTAAATTTCTGTACCTGAAAACCTACAAAACCTACATGAAAAGCACTGTTTATTTCATGTTTACTTGTCTTTAATAAGGTTTTCAATTTATATTAGTAAGACAAGCAGTTTTAGCTGTCGTATCGAAATTGTAAAAGAGAATTGTGAATTTTCACTGGTATCTAAAATGTTGGCGTCATAACAGCCTGTTTTTGCAAAAACAGTTTAATGGCAGGTACATTTTTTTAAGTCACCGGCCATTGGCAGGATTAGCAAAAAGTTAGTTTTAGGCCCTGGTTTTACCCACTTAAATTTATACTGCATTTTTAATATTATCAGTTTTTTTTAAAGAGAGTTTAAAATGTCTAATTTTGTCAGATCTAAAATTAGATGAGACTCAAGCTCATATTTGAACTAAAAATGACGAACATTCAAAACTATATAGATAATGAGTCCTGCAAAATTGGAACTGCTTCTCCCAAGCAAGTAATAACACTTTTTTAAATGCAGAAACTAAGCCATCATAAAATTTAAATAAAATAAAATAAAGTGTGGAATATTCTGGATTCTAAAATACTTTTTCCAATCTCAGGTTAATGTCCATACTGTAGAGTCAACTATAAATATGCCATTCCTAAATATGTGTTTTGCTCTGTTTGTTTGACTGATCATAGACCGGAGTGTTTGGGAAAGCTATTTCAGGAAAAAGATTCACAGAAAATTGCACACTTCAGCTTTAAACAACTATAAAACTGCATTACATGCAAAACTACTGCACAACACAAAGAATCAATTTCACATTTACACACACAAAACAAAATCTAAAGACACTGCAGACATGAACAGACATAAAGTGGAAGGGTCTGTGTGTGTGTGTTGTGAAACTTACAGTGTGAATCCTCGTGAGATGACCTCTGTCTCCTGCATGAGACGCAGAGATTTGCGAGAGAGACTGGTCAGCGCTCGGCTGTTGTTCACCAAACCCTCTAGCTGGACGGCCAGAGACTGGACGCGGCGCTGAAGAACCGCCTTGTGCCATAGAGACATACCGCGACAGGCACACATAACACACATCAGGACTGCACACAACCACAGAGCCAGCTCGCGGTCAGGGTACGAAAAGCGTAGACCCAGCAGGACGGCTAGCAGCCCGACCAAAACGGACACGTCCCTGTGACAAAGAAACACATCAGTGACATATCAGCTTGATAACGGTACGAGGTTTTTGATGGCATTGATGTGGCTGTGTACCATAGAGAGGGAGGCGAGAGGTAGCATGGCGCTGGGACAGCAGTGCTGGCACTGGGGCAGACAGTATCAGTGGAGCCCAGAGAGAGCACACTCGGATCCAGAAGCTCGATCAGCTCGACGTCCTCCTGCAACAGCACATCCTGAGACAACAGACAGCGCAGAGAATACTGGCGGAAGGCAGCGTCCTGCGGGAGAACAAACACAGTTGAACACAATCACTCTGCGGCTGAAAATCAATCTAATTATCGGATCATCATAGCAACACTGCCTTGCAGCAATACTGGGATTCTGTACGGTACGCACAACAAGACAAGATCTCGGTCTCTGAATCTCTGAATTTTAAAATAATGTGATTAATATCAGTTAGCCTAGATCCCATAGAGTTGGAATCATTTAAAACTTAATTTGAAGAAAAAAGGAAAAAAAATAAAAATAAATTATATATATATATATATATATATATTAAATACACTTTATAGTTATACAGAAATCAGCTTTAATTCAGAAATTTATTTTAAATGTATCTTTATTTATTTATAAACAAAAAATGGTTTTACTTATAATTGTTTTATTTAGAAATATATTTTAAATATTAAAACAAATAAAAACTATTTTTATTTATTTGCCAATATATTTAGAATTATTTAGATAAAAAATATATTTATACATGTTTAAAAATGTAGTTAAAAATAGATTACTAAATATTACTTTTAAATTTAATCTTAAAAATCTGCCAATTGCTTTTATTTTATTATTTACATTTTTCATCAATAAAAAAAATATTTTGAAATATAAACCATTCATTTTAAATCGTTAATTTTCATATTTTTTTATGTAAAGCACATGTTGTGATCAAGGTAGACATGATTTTTTTTTTTTGCAACTATTCTCCCACAAATATTAAAGGAACACTCCACCGTTTTTTGAAATAGGGCTTATTCACCGTCTTTCCTACATTTAGATAGGTGGGCAAACGACTCTCATCCTCACGTCCTCAGGCTGTTGAGCGATCGCAACCTCCTCCTCTTGTCGTTCTATTTCCAAAGCACGCAGCTCCTCTTCTGAAAACTCTGGTTCACAGAGGTATGGTTCTGGCTCTTGACTGTCTGAGAAGTCACCGCCATCCACCAACAAATCCGCCATGTTCATCGCCTTTCACTATGTCTACTGTAGGAAAAATAGCCGGCTACTATTCACGCTGGTATGTTGACGGAAGTTGGGGGATTTCAGGTGTTGTGTGATATCTCTGCGCCCAAGTAGCAGTGCTTCGCCTGTGCTTCCCCCCAATATAGTCCCAAGTCAATATCTGCCTATGAAATCGCCTAGTGTTAATCTGCCTTGCTATGTGTACTCGTTGTGAATACGCAGGCCACAAGAAGTAATTTGTTTTTTGTATCACTTTTACTCATGACATGCTAGCTGGCAACAAAGGATTCCATTCATTATGCTAAGCTAAGCTATCGGCGGCGCTGCCAAACTAAAACAATGCATGCACTGAGACAAAAATGCATTTACCCACCTATCTAAATGTGGGTGAGACGGTGAATAAGCCCTATTTCAAAAAACGGTAGTGTTCCTTTAATGTGATTATGCATATTTTACACATGATTCAAATCCAGGTTAAGTTGGTAAAGTTGCACACTGTCAAAACGCTGTAAAAGGCATGAGATACTGGCTTAGCCCTGTTCCTCTGCGACACTACTGAAGGAAAGACAAGCAGAAAGAGAAGGAGCTTCATTCTCACCAGCTGCTGCTCCTGCCAACAGGTGGCGCTGTCTCGATGCAGAGGACTCAGACTGCGCAGGGCATCAACCAGCCTCCAAACACCACCCTTCTGCAAAATACACACAGATAAATGCATACGGCACACTAGATTTAAGAAGACAAAAGCAGGTCAAGTTGCTAAATACTGAATAAGTGTTGATATGTAAATACGGGCGGTCATATGTTAATGAGCTAATGGTTGTGATGTCATAGAAGTGACCATTTTTAAATTCTTTGGATGGATAGGAGAGAAAGCTTTTGTGTGTGCACGTATGCAAGTCCATATTGACACACTGTTGTGTCATTTGAAATATGTTAATACTTTTCTTCATCAAGAATGCATTAAGCTGATCAAAAGTGACAGTTAAGACATTTATAATGTTACAAAACATCCTTATTTCAAATAAATGCTGTTCTTCTGAATTTTTTAAACTATTCATCAACAAATCCTGAAAAAAGTTTTCACTAAAAAAAGTTTAATCTAAGTTTTCACTAAAACATTAAGCAGCACAACTGTTTTTAACATTGATAATAATAAGAAATGTTTATTGAGCAGCAAATTAGCATATTATAATGATTCATGATCATGTGACACTGAAGACTAGAGTAGTGATGCTGAAAATTCAGCTTTGCGTCACAGGAATAAATTACATTTTAAAATATAAATCAAATATAAAACAGCTACTTTACATAGTAATATTATTTCACAATTACTGTTATACTGTATTTTTAATCAAATAAATGCAGCCTTAGTGAGCATTGGAGACTCATATTTAGCTTTATTAAAAGTCAGATGCTGGAGTGTTTATCATGTCCTCTTGAGTAACACAGACCGACTATTGATTCCTGTCTGGGTCATGAATCATGATCACACAAACCACACGTCTGGGGGGTTTATTATTTTAGCCTACATACTAAACATCCCGTCGTAAATTTGAAACAAACACAGACTTGAAATCTTAAAATCTCAGAACAAGTGTGTAGTTTTGGGAAAGTATATTGGTCATTCACGCTCACACTGAGAGGTTTTCACTGTTTTGTCTTCTTTTCTTTCTTCGTGTCTTTAGTATTCCACTGCTGTAGGACTCACATTCTAGATGCTTTGACTGTGTGTCAGACAACTGAAGAATAGAACGAGACTGTGTGTGTGTGTGTGTGTGTGTGTGTGTGTGTGTGTGTGTGTGTGTGTGTGTGTGTGTGTGTGTGTGTGTGGTGACGTCACAGACTGGGAACACAAACAGGGACAGCCTGAACCGTGTAAACTTAAGACAATATGATGCTCTCTGTGAAAACTTTCCAAACAAATTATAAAATAAAGTGTGTATGTGCACACAAACAAAATTGTATTCTGCCAAAGGAATGAGCCCCGTTCACACACACTGAGTGGAATTTCATCACATTTCCAAACAAGACTGGACAATTCTTCAGCCATTCATCACTTCCAGTTCCTGAGGTGACCATGAGACCGGCCTTCACCGTTTCACACGGATGACTGTTGTGACGGGATCCAAACACACTTCATTTTTTCAAACACTTACTCAGCACATGCTTTATCTAACTGAGACTAGGGAGTGTGTGTGTTTCACTTTTTAAGAATTTAACAACAAAAAATGATTTTGAGGTATAAAAAAATATTTTCGGATACATTTTAGATCTAGGATTCTGGTTAAAAGTGAACATGAAAGATGCAGGTGAAATTGTAACAGTTTGTGAATTAAATTCATGAACATTTTGAATCTTTAAAATGTGTAAAAATATAAATGATATATAGATAAAATGAATTATAAAGTAGACTAACACCGATGGTAAAGATATAGTTCTAAAAATCGATTTGGAATAGCAGAGTCCTCACTACAACTATAATGATAACAGCACAGAGAAACGATATCGTTGGAATCTCATTCACAGCAATTTCTTCCAGCCAAGGAACGATAAAAACATTGACAGCCAATCAGAATCCATCCTCTTGATCCGAGCTTGAGCGCTTAAAGTGACAGAGCACGCGCTTAGAATAAACAGAACGATATCATCTGCTAGTGTGGATGCTAATATACAGTAGTTATCGTTCTTCCTTTAGACTTTTGTTTTAAAAATTACATTATTCCAGACAATTAAAAGAATTAGTAACATATAAAAGGTGAAAACTAACTAGTCAAATTTAAAGGAGCTGTATGTAAGAAATGTATTTCAATTAATCATAAAATGGCCCTGATATGTCACTAGACATTAAGAAATCATGTTCATTTCAAATACTTATATCACTGACAACAGTATTCCGGCCAGGATATTGTCATTTTAAAAGTGAAGTTGCAGCCCTCAACTGATGTTGATGTTGTCATGTTGTGTTTTGGCTTGATGCCCCACCCTCCACCTATCTACCAATCACGAATTCAGTAGTGTTTCGGCATCCGGGTTGCCAGCTCTGCTCTAGATACCACAGCTGCAGCTACAAACGTATCAGCCTACGTTCCTGCTGGATCCTGTAGCCTATCTGGCAACCTCGAGTCAGGGGGAAGAGGGAGGGGATACACCGCTCTACAGTAATTTGAAAGTGACTGCAGTACCAGTTTTGGCCACAATCTTACATACAGTTAAAGGTCCCGTATTATGCCCCTTTTCACAAGATGTAAAATAAGTCTCTGATGTCCCCAGAGTGTGTATGTGAAGTTTCAGCTCAAAATACCCAACAGATCATTTTTTACAGCATGTTTAAATTGTCATTTTTTGGGGCTCAGAAAAACACGCTGTTTTAGTGTGTGCCCTTTAAATGCAAATAAGCTGCTGCTGGACGACCCAGGGGGCGGAGCTTCATGAGCTCGCGCTCAGTCTCTCAGGACAATTTCATCTCACGGAATGATGATAATATCAGAAACTCTCAGTAACGGTGTTCATTTCGAGTCGGACAATAATGCCTACAGAGTCAGAGTGCTGTATAGAGATGAAACAGGTATAGTTTAGTAGGTTATTAGAACGTATTTGTCATCTGCTTGTATGTATCCATTATTTATTAATAGCCTACAAGTCTGCTGTCTGAATGATGATCAAACATATACTGATGAGTTTAATAAAGTTTATTGTACATCACACAGAAGATGAAGCGTCAGTTTTACTTCAGAAAATCACCGTAAGAGCTGAGTAAACAGTAAGTTATTAGAAGTGCGCAAATACATAAACGAATTTCGGTAGAGTTGAGGGAGCATTCCTGTGGGCGGAGGTTAGTCAAAAAACGGTTTTAATGAAGTCATTAAAGAAGGAAGTAGAGGGATGTAGTCCAAACGGGCCGCTCGATGTAGTCGACTTATGTTAAATAAAATATCTCGCTTGGCATTGAACTTTGAGCTTTATCATTTTACAGATATTATTTATACTCTAATAACAACATTACACACTAACTAAAGTTTGAAACATGGGATCACGAAGAACGGGACCTTTAAGGCAATGATATTAAATAAAGATCTTATTTTGATACACAGTGAATTCATATAATTTATTTTTCAAGCGCTACTAAAATTGCCTACAATAACAATATAACTTGTTCTATTAAATTTAATAATACGATCTAGAATTTCTCATTATAAGTCTGTTACACATTTCTTATGCCAAAAGATGGTAATTACATTTGTAGTAGTTTGGGTTATGAATAAAAAAAAAAAAAAAAAAAAAAATTAACTGCATTTTTTTATTAAATACATATTATGCACAGTTTTCTTAAACTACCTGTAAAATTTCAAGCCGATTCAAAGTTTACCTAAAAATGAAAATTCTGTCACACTTGACTCAATTTGAAACCTGTATGGTTCAGTTCTAAAACACAAAAGGAAAAGTTTTACAGAATGTGTAAGCTGAATGTGAACTGGCTGTAAGTTATAGAAGCAACAAAATAGAAGCATCATAAAAGCATTTTAAAAGTAGTTTTAAAAGTATTCTAAGCCTTCAGAAGCTATACAATAACTTTGTGAAAGAAGCTGAAAGAAATCGCGATTAAATTATATTGTTTGCACTTTTTTTATTGGATACAGAATATTCAGTATTGGATCATTCTGTTTCAATTTCAATGTGCGTTTCAAAAGCTGTTTTGGTTACGAAACAACATTCAGATTAGCATCTAATCCGCTTCTGTTTGTTCAAACAACACAGCAAGTTATGAAAAAAAAAAAAAGTAAATTCTTCCTATTTAATTTAACACCACACAGACTAGGGTCCTTAGAGGTTGTAGTCTGCTACCGTACGGTTTGCGTATTGGAAAGGTAAGTGCTGACACTCACTTTGTGAGACGGGAGGATATCCTGAGGAAACGGTGCCTCCTCTCCGCCAGCGCTGGACTCCTCCTCCTGAGAAACGGGAGAACATGCCTCAAAATCTGTGTGTCCTAGATCCTGCAAGTACTGGAACAGCGGAGAGTTCTGGAGGGGCGAAAAAGACGCAACTCTAAATAAACATGGGTCAATGACAACTGAGGATGTCCAAGATGATGAGAAGAAAGACTCCTCTTTACTTTGGTTTTTGAAGAACATTTACACATTTTTCAACAGAAGTTTTGAAAAATGTCAATTGGTGCAACCATCAAGTAAAAAAATAAGATTTTAAATACATCCTGAATATCTGAATCCTAAAGCATTTTCAAACATGTGTTCGAGGTAAGTTGGTTGAAATGGTCTAAAACATGTTAATTTTCTATGTATTGTTATGAAATAATAATAATAAATTACGCCAAAATAAAGAATATTTTAATTCCAGCACTTTTTCATCAGTGCAATCTCATGACAAGTACACCACATACCAAATTCTTTCCTGCATGGAATTTATTTTCATAGGACACAAACTTTGATTTGACAAAGGGTTTCCAAAAATGAATTATATTTAAACCCAAAACTTAAGGGATAATATTTGAATCCGTTATTATTTAAAAAGCATTTCCGCCTTTTTCCATTATGACCACAGGACAGTTATGCCACCCTGACATTTTGACAAAAGATATTATCAAATATGGAATCAAAATTTCATGTGCCCTCATAATGTTTAATCAAAATAACTTCCTCTTGCTCTCTTCTCTGATGACATGTTTACTGGCGTAAGGGCGGGACAACCTGTCACTCACATGACATCACAGCAATAACAAACTACAACCATCCAATCAACTCTCGATGAACAAAATCAAGACCTGCCCTACATTTTTTCTTGTTTGAGAAGCAGTTTAACTCGGATATACGTCACAATAGGGAAGAACTTCCATTTCATGCTGACTTAATAGATTTACTGCAGAACACTGAGATATATATATATTTGACCAATTCAGGATTGGTATTCAGTTAACGAATAATTGGTATTCAATTCAGTTCCTGAGCAGCAGAACACATGGAAGAAACACAATGTGATGAACAAATAAGTGAAAACAACATAGAGAGGAAGGGAGGAGAGAGAACAAAAGAGGAGTCATGATTCCGATATCTCTCTCAGGAAATTAAGGGTTGTGCTCTCCCAGAAGAGAAACACCAGAAACAACATGCTTTCCTGCTCCTTTCCCTCGCTTACCTCTCGCACATCTCTCGCTCTAGTCTTAGATCTTCTCAAACGCAACATCGCTCAACGAAGGATGTAGATCCGACACTCTCGTAGGTCGCAATTCCCAACCAGAGATCCGGAATCACTGGCTCATTTCCACTGCTTAGCATTGCCACTGGATTTGAGTTGCTAAAGAGGTTTAAAATTCTCATATTCTTATTTCAGTCAAATCCTGCAGTGAGGTAGCCTGCCACCCGTCATGAACTTTGGATCTTTTTGCTCTAAAGCTCATTTGCAGTGAGAGGAATCGGTTGGCGGGTGTTTATTGATGTGAGAGAGCAGCTAAACTGGCCTGAGGCGAAAGACACAATTTTAGGTCACCAAATGAGAGCAAACTGAATCAGACTGTTTTTGTTTTGAAGCCTGGATAGTACGTGATGATATACAACAGATACAACGCTTTAAATGCATGACCCAAATCTGACCAGCACAACATATACCAACAACTGCCCAAAATACACATAACAGGAGGATTTCCACAAATTCTGACCAATTCACTTCCACAGCCTTTCCCAGTCGTTCACATGTTTGTTTGGTTTTATGTAGAAATTTCTTGATGATGAAATTAGGTTCACCGGCATGAAGACAAAAATGTACTCTAACTACTGAAATTCTCAATAAGATTTTGTTTCCAATACACCCCCCCCCCCCCTTTTATGAACAAAAAAAATATATATATGTATAGTTAGAAGAATGATCAAAAACAGCTTAAGTGCCCACGAATTATTATTATTTTTTTAATTCTCAAATTAGCATCTTTTGTGCTCCACTATTCCTCAATGGGAATTTCCAGAATTTTAATAAAAAAATTAACAATTATGCATATGGGGATTAATATCTGCAGTGATGTACTGGTGTATTTATGTTTTTATATATATATATTATATATATGAACATAAATACACCAGTACATCACTACAAATATTAATCCCCAGTAAACAATTTTGTATTGTTGTATAAACTGAATGTTATGTATTAATATAAATATTTTAAGATTTGAGTACAGTAAATTTAGTCGGCTGGATGTATAGCCAACTAATTTCATGTTCCCCAATGAGGAATAATAATTAATTTCTGTATGTTTTAACTTTAACATGTCAGAAATATCCTACTACATCCACTTTTTATTCTGGCCACAAACAGCATTAGGACCATCTACTTTCTATTCATAACTTTCAAGAAGTGGATGTTCGATTCGTAAAAGAATTGTTGCGCATATATATATATATATATATATATATATATATATATATATATATGCAGATGAGCCAAAACATTGGTCACAGGTGAAGTGAATACCATTGATCATCTCTTAACAAGACCACATATTTTTATGAATATATGATAAATAAATATATATAATTTCAATGGATAATGTATAAATATAGTGTACAACAGGTGATCATTTTGTTTCATCAATTTTGTCTACATCTTATTTGCAATTATGTATATTTGCATTATATCGGGCTGGCTACCCTGCTCTTCATTATTGGTCATCTAAAAATGTGCTCTTTATTGAAGTCTTTCAAGTATTTTTTTTTTTTTTTAACAGAATTGTAAGTAGCTGATCCAGGAAAAACAAGTAGTTACAGTCTTACTCCACAATTATTCTGTATGACCGTTTGCTCAACTGTAATGTATTCTAACCATTGCCACAAACAGATTAAATGAAAAGAGGTCTAATCTAGATCAATGCATATATGACAGCATGGTTTCCCTGGTGACGTTGATCTGACATTCCCAATCTTGACTCCTAAAGGCGGATCAGGGACACACATGCTTTGATGCACAATGCTCTTAATTCAGTTTAAAGAGACTAAAACTAAACAGACCACGTAGACAGAGAAAAAAAAGAAAAAGAAAAAGAAACAGTCTACATTTACACTCTGGCTGTGTCTCAAACCCTAGTGAGGTACCTTCCTAAACTGTGTCTCAAAACACCTATCTAGACAGCATTTTCAAACACCATAGTAACAAAACCAAATGAGCTACAAGCACAGACAGCATTTTGAGGGAATTTTAGTCACAAAAAATAATGGACACCAATATCTAAATCCTTATTGAACTGCCAATCTAGATAATATTATTGGCCATCGTAAAGTATCTAGACAACATTGCAACCTAGTGCTTGACGCGCCTATGATGCCCAGAAATGCTATGTAAGTAGTCAGCTCACTATGTTTTACAGTCTCTGACCCTGTTCATACAAAATTTACGTCTCCTAACGTGTTGTATTATATGAAAACAGGAGGCAGGCCTACTTTACAACACGGTTTACACTTAATTAAACCCAAAGTGCTTAATAAGCATCTCCAAGTCATTGTTGAGGTGCATGGGGAGGAGTGTTGTACGTGCTAAGTGCAGGCTGCTAACTGCACATCATCTAAGACAGATATTAGAGCAGCTGTTGTATGTCTGGATCAGAGACTTACCTCGAACACAACTTCTTCATCAAAATCCTCAGTCATAGCTCTCCGCCATATGTGTTCATCAGTTGCGCATGCTGGGATGGAAATTACAGGAGACGTCTGTGTAGCTTCTGCTGAATGCGCAGAGACATGCCATGACTTGAACTACAATTCCCATGATTCATAGCTATTCTTCTTCTTCTTCTATTTGACGACGGCTCGCAAAATGTATGCCTACATGACGACATCTACTGGGCTTTTGGTCTTGATTCATTTCATCGTTAAAGGGATAGTTCACTCGAAAATGAACATTTCAAGGAAAGTCTGTTCACTCGGCGGGCCATTTTTGCAACGCCTCCGGGCAGCTATTTCGGGCATCCAAGACCATGTCCAATCTATTTGAATGGGGGAATCCGGAAATCTAGAAAACTGCTTGCTGAACTCACAGTTAAATAACATATTTCAAATCAGCAACAAAATCTGACATGAATTGCCCCATAACGTTGTTTCTTATGCTCAAATAGCGTTTAAAAAAGTTTATTTTTCAGGCTAGACCAGCCAATACGCATGTGCAGTCCAAAGCCCGAGTCGCGTGTTTCTATGGGAACCGGAGCTGTAGTGACGCAATGACTTTACTAAAGGTGGTTGAGGTTTACAACATTTTCATTTTTGGGTGAACTATCCCTTTAAGAACATGATTTTACGATATTAATTGTTACTTCCAGTATGAGGAAAACAAAAAATGTAGTGGTTTTAAACAGATTTCCCGAAAGCCCTTAATTTATATATCTTTTTTTTTTCTTTTCTTTTTTTTTAGAAATAACATGTTGTATTGATTTATTTCGTTTTCTTTGTTTATTTAAATTGTATTAATACTATTTATGTAGGTTTTGTATTTTATTTGTAAATTGTGTGTATTGTTATTCATTAGCATTACAACATGTTATTAAATATACAGATTTTCAATAAAAAAAAGTTTTTTTTTAAAAAATAACTACTGACCTGTTGTGCAATCAGGAGTAATATTGACTATAAAATACAGTAGCCCAGTAAACAATTTTGTATTGTTGTATAAACTGAATGTTATATTAATATAAATATTATAAGATTTGAGTACTTCAGTCGGATGGATGTATATCCTACTAATTTCATGTTCCCCAATGAGGAATAATAATTAATTTTTAAGTTTAACATGTCAGAAATATCTTACTAAATCTACTTTTATTCTGGCCACAAACAGCATTAGGACCATCTACTTTCTATTCATAACTTTCAAGAAATGGATGTTCGATTCGCAAAAGAATTGTTCTTTGGAATCGGATCCTTTTAATGAATCTGTGAAACTGAATCGCACTTTGCCTTGAAATTGGAAAAATGAATATGTACTATTAATGTGCTACTGTAAATAAAGATGGCCACATTACTAAAACATTTTCCATATTTTGTTGTTGTGGTTGTGAAATGCAAATGTTCTTGTTTGTAAGGAGCACTTTAGGCTTAAATTATAATGTGGTTGAGACCAAACAATGTGTAATCGTATATCTTGAGAAAACCATTATTAAGGTGACATAATCAAACACATCACCTGTTTATTTACGGAGGGAATGAATAACTGAACCTGGTTGCTGAAAAAAAAAACCTTGATCCGTTCAATGAACCGACTCGCTAAATGAATCGGATCTCCCAACGCTCGAACAGTGAGATCGCCTCTAGCGGCGGAGCGTGAAAGTTTTTATTGAACTCTTTGACTGGACTTCGCCGTTCCAGCTTTACAAAAGCGGTGGCAAAAAAAAACATGGAAAGCATGGAACTCATTCCGACTAAATAGAAATACAAAGAGTCTGGATGATCTTTTGAAGATATCGAGTTGTCTTTCCCTCTAACACCAGCAATGGCTCCCACTAGAAGAGAAGAGCTGAATCTGAAGGAACTGTGCTGAATGCAGCTCATTCATGGAGTAAAGAGAGTCGTTTGGGGATCATGAGTACAGGTTAGTTTCCTGGATGAATAAACATCAGCTACTTCTGTTGAACAAGCAGTCTAGGCAGGGACATGTAGGGCAAAATGGTAAGATGTTGCGATATTTAACGGTTTCATTAAAATATTTCCAAGTGTTGCAACCGGTGTAACTTTAACGAAGTCGCAGCTTCAGTGTTCCCGTTCTCTGTGTGTTAGAGGCTAATCTTGTGCTAACGGGACGATTTTCCCAAAAGAAGCACAAGAAGAAATTCCTGGATGAAGAAGGTGAGGAGCAATGTTGTGGTTGTGATATATTTCGGGATGGTTTTTTTTTCACCGCAATGTTTTTAAAAAGGGATGTTTTTATTTTCAGCATTATCCAGTTTTTCCCTCAGGCAGGCTTATATATGGAAGCCGCACTGGATACTTTGATTTGAATCTTTTGTTTCAACTTTGCTTTGTTTCCTTTCCCCGTTCCTTCGGTTACTTATCACACACAGATAACCATTTTGGGCGAGTTTACTTTGTTTCTTTGTTCTCTTCAATCGATATGGACACTGTTGTGGAGGGTATAAGGAAAGAGTCTAAAGAAAAACCCCGTGATTTTCTTTCCACTGCTGTAAGGGACTCTACCGCACAACATCCGCCTGATGACTCCCTCTCGCGTGCTGCTGCTGATGATGAGGATGATGATGATGAGGTGAAAGAAAGACAGCTCGCGAGCTCTGTGATCCGGAGCTCGAGTACTAAAAGCACGGGCCCGCGAGACGCTCCGGACTGAAGCACGAGCTCCGGATCACTGAGCAGAATGAGCGGAGGAGGAGGAGGGCGCCTCTGGGATTAGTCTTGGATTGCTTCCCTTGGAATGGGAAGACCACATTTCCTCAAGAGAGCATCAACAAACCCAAGCGCTTTTTTTTTCCTCTTCCGAAAGCGCTAAGTGAATTCAGTGAAGTCAATTCAATTATTGTCCTTTTCTAATTATGACATAAAAGAGAGGTCGGAAATCAAAACTATATTAACTTCCAGTGGTAACCATAGTTTCCTGTAATACTCATAATTTAAAATAGGATTTACTTCAAACCATGTAAAATCTCCACAGTCTTTCTGTTACTTATTTTTTTTATGTCTGTAACAAAGTGACAATAATTGTAGTAACTGGATTTGTATGAAATGAAGGCGTTTACTATACACTGATACACCTGAGAAAGAATATACCCTACACCTGCCATTAGTTTTGAGCATAGTAACATTTCCACTTTTTGCCTGTAACTGAATAATTCATATAGATTATTTTATATTAGAAACTAAATGGAAATATACAGTACCGGTCAAAGTTTTGAAACATTATTATTTTAATTTTTTTGAAAGAAGTCTTATGCTCATCAAGCCTGCATTTATTTGATCAAAATACAGAAGAATATTGTAAAATATTATTAATATTTAAAATAATGGTTTTCTTTTTTTATATACTTATTTCGTTGATGCAAAGGCGAATTTTCAGCATCATTGCTCCAGTCTTAAGTGTCACATGATCCTTCAGAAATCATTCTAATATGCTGATTTATTATCAATGCTGGAAACTGTAGTGCTGATTAATATTTTTTTGGAACCTGTGATACTTTTTTCAGGATTCATTGATAAATAAAAAGTTTGAAAGAACAGCATTTATTCAAAATAGAAATAATTTCTAACAATATAAATCTTTACCATCACTTTTTATCAGTTTAACACATCCTTGCTGAATTAAAGTATTAATTTCTAAAAAAAAAAAAAAAGCTTACTGACCCCAAACAGTTGAACGATAGTGTATATTGTTACAAAATATTTCTATTTTAAATAAATGCTGTTCTTTTTCAAACTTTTTATTCATCAAAGAATCCTGAAAAAAATGTATCGCAGGTTTTTTTTTAGAAATATTCAGCACGACTGTTTCCAACATTGATGATAATTCAGCATATTAGAATGATGAAGGATCATGTGACACTGAAGACTGGAATAATTATGCTAAAACTTCAGCTTTGCATCACAGAAATAAACAATAACCATTATTTTAAATTGTAATAATATTTCACAATATTACTGTTTTTGTATTCTGTATTTTTGGTCAAATAAATGTAGGCTTGATGAGCATAAGAGACTTCTTTCAAAAACATTTAAAATATTTATGTTTCCAAACTTTTGACCGGTTCTGTGTAAATACAAATATTTAAAATGAAATCTTTGTCCTCACAGACATTAAAGATTCATTGTAAAAATACAGCTCCTTTATAAAGTTTTTTCACAACAATGTCCATATCTGATACTGTTTACATTTTATAAATAGGGCAATATCAAAGCCATCCTTATCCTTCTATAATTTCACCTGCAATTAAGTTAAGGTTGCCCTAATAATGTTTATTTGCTGTTTTATAACTGGGATTGTTGAATGCTCATCAACATAAAAACATAGGTGAGTACCTCTAAAAGTGTTAAAAAAACAATGTCTTGGTACATAATCTCTTATATTTTCCGGTCTCTAGACTGTTTTGGTTCACAAGAGTCAGGGAATTTTTTGAAAGGTCTGAAATCTCAGTGATAATCTACTATGATGATCTAACGCTCATGAAAGTATGATGAAGCCACTGTCTAGAATGCTGTACAAGAATATGCTATTCAGCATTATTGACACTGATAACGAAATCTTGACATGATAATGACACACATTGGACCTTCATTTACAAGATTTCTCACAATTCTAAACGCTAGGTTTCAATCTTGACCTCAGTCGTGACCCATTGTGTTCAGCTGTGTGTCTGTGGTATGCAAGTCTATTCAATGAATTCATGTAGTCCCCCCTCTTCCTTCTCTGTGTGAGTTTATGTAGGAATGAAGAAACCGCCGGTTGCCCCCAAACCCAAGCTGGTTCAGTCGCAGAAACCATCGCCTCCCCCTATCGCCCCAAAACCAGAGATCCTGCTGCCGTCACCCTCACCCACTGCGCACAAGAGAGGAAAACCTGCCGTCGCCCCCAAACCAAGCCTGCCCAAAGCCCCTCAGAAACCTCTCCAGCCAAGACAAGATCCCTGCAAGACCCAGCATCCCCCTGTCTCCAAAAATGGGGGTCCTGCTCTACTACCCTCACACCTGTTACATTACATCATACCACCCTGCACTCAAGGTCATCACTTAGGTAACAGCAAATCAGAGGATTCTAAGGAAATATGTGGAACAGCAGAGGTAGGTGTTTTCAAAGAGGGCGACAGCCCAAAAGAACAGTTGTTTTACAATGACACATGGGAACATGCATCCCAATCTGAACGGGAACAAATGCGTGCTCCCACAGACTCATCCCACACTTCCACAGAGGCACAGGAAGAAACAAACTCTTCCACAGTAGAAAAGGACCAGACAGGTACACAAATACAAATTTCTGCCCAGAAACCAAGTCACAGTCCTACAGAACCCATACAGGAACGATCTGTCGAGGAGAAACAAACCGGGAACTCTATTTTTGGCTCTTGCGTGAGTGACAATGTTGGTTACCCTGCACCTCCCAGCAAGCCTCTCCCTGTACCCCATCCACGACGCCCTCGGAGGGCACTTGTTAGGCAGAATGTTGTGGAAATTGCACCTTCAGACATTCAAGCACCTACGGAGACTTCTGAACACATTCAGACAGACAAATTACTAGAAAACCCCGAAAACACTTCAACCAGTCACGCCTACACTGACACACCTCTAAATTTATGTTCCCCTAAAGAGAACGCGGAAAACACAGACACTGGCTCCTCAACCAACACTGATTCTTTGCACAATGTAGACTCTTTTCACAGTGCACATACTGAAGACATGCTTCCTGATCTAGAATCCACCCATTATTCGGTTCCAACAAATGGCGTAACTCTAGCTTCCATGAACACAGCTGCAGAGGAGGAGGGGTCACAACCTCCAGCTCCACCACCTCGACAGAAATCCCTCCTACAAATGGTTGATTCCTTGTGCAAGGCCTCAACATCAGTGGACAGCTTGCTTTTGCATTGCCACTCAGATCTTCAAGATTCCTTGGTTAGTAGTAAAGATGAGGAGGTGCAAAGCAATGATGATGAAGATGATGATGGAGTATATGGAGATTTTGCTCGATACCCAATAACGCGGAGTCTTCCTAAACAGATTAAGCTCAGCTGTGGCTCGCAAGTTGCAGCTTTAAGCAAGCCATCTTTGGATGGGGAGGAAAGGTCACCGAAAGTCATGCCTAAAAAGCCCCAACGAAACAGTCTTCCCGCATCTGTTGTGTTGCGGAAGCAAAACACGTGTCCGGTAACGCACACCCCCCCTCCGCTTCCTAACTCCAGTCCTCCCGTATTCAGAGAACTCCCGGCACCTCCTCCGGAGAAACCTTCATGGCGAGTCGCCCTGCCTAGCATCCCTCTCTTCAGTAAAAACCAGCCGACTCGCAGTAACAGCCAACCACAGGCTGGAGGTATGGGAGCTGTTTTCGTCAAACAGAGGGCAAAGTCGTTTTCCTCTGCTGATCTTCAGCGAGTGGACGCTGGATCCGAATCATCCGAGCCACTGGTGCGATCTGAGCAAACGCGACGTAGCTTGCGGAAACTTCTAGAGCTGCGCGTGTGTGCACGGTTGCTTCCGAAGTTGCTTCGCGGTGGACAGTCCCTGGATTGCACTCGTACTGATGCGGAATACGAGGATCATAAAGCCACGGGCACTACTCAGGTCACCCCTGGTGGTGATGAGGAAGAAGCTCAAGGCGACAGTGAGCCTGACTGTGGGGTGGAATACGAGAATGTCCCGTTATACGAGGAGATTCCAGAGTACATGAACCTGCCCTGGGTCTATTCCAACCAGGATGCAGACACAGGAGTGTATGAAGTGCAGGAACCATGTGATGTGAACAGGTCAGTTTGTGCATGCATATACATTTATTTAAAGGACATAATAATTTATCAAGAAATGTTGATGTTTAAGACCAAGTCAGTGTTTGGATGGTTTGCATAGTTTATTTGCTATAACTACACCATTACATTAGTTGGTAAAGGGGCCATTCACAAGTTGCATCTTTTATGCGCTCAAGTTCGTTATTTTAAATGTAGACTTGCGACGAGAAATTGCTATCGCAAATCTCATATTTTCTAGACACGTCTATGAAGGAAAGAAGGAGAAAGCGGTGCAGTGTTTTAGACGCGAGGTGCGAACGACCTCTCCAACTACATAGATCAACCAGCTATGTTTTAGGATTTCTAATCAGCCTCTAGAATATCTGAAAGTAGTAGAATATCCGAAAACGTTCTTAGTGGAATGGCTTAAAAATTACAGTGTATATTCACATTGGACCTTTCCTGATCAAATGCCTACAACATATTAAAGGCCTGTTCACATTAAGATAACTATAACGCTAACTATATTAGCGTCCACACCAACGATTGAGAACATTCTGTTTATTGTGAGCACATACTGCAGTTATGACGTTTGACGCTATAAATGGTTAAGCTCTTTAAAGCCGATGGATTCTGATTGGCTGTGAATGTCATTATTGTTATAGATGTTATGTTGTAGACTTTTCTATTCTCATAGAATTAGTTTGATTTTTAAAGCAATATAGTTATCGATATGGTTATCATCTGGGTGTGAATGGGCCTTAAGACTCATATATACATAGAGTCATTCCAAAATTAGAAAATCTGGATCACATAACATGCTGCATTTTGGTAAGCTGGAGCTTTGCCAGTTTCAGCTGTTGTGATTTGTTAAAACCTACTTAGCAACAAGTATATATATTTTAATGTGCACTGTGTTGGTTTGGTCTGTGTGGTCATGGAAGTGTGTGTGTGTGAGAGGGTTACAGTCCACTCTTTGAGTCCAGGTTGGGCTGTTTTCCTGTGGGTTATTTTCAGTGGCCAGAGCAGGAAATGTCTGTAGAGGAGAGAGCTGAGCCACTGGAAAATAACCTTTCCCTCTCTCTCTCTCTCTCTCTCTCTCTCTCTCGCTCTCTCTCTCTCTCTCTCTCTCTCTATTTCTCCCACACTCTTTTCTCTCATTCTCAGAATTTTTAATTGAGATCTTCTGGCTCACAGTCATGCTTTGTCATTGCAACATTTCCAACACAGTAGCAAAAATGTCAGTAAAACGTGAATCATCTTATTCTGATTGCAAATATACCAACTGCTGACTGTTACTGACCGCATTATAAAGCATCAGAGCACATGGCTAACATTTCTCAGCAGTAAGTGCTTTTGTAATAAAGTTTTTTTTAGTGTTGTAGAAGAATTCATGCGCAAGCACAGTTTATTTTTGTCTACAAAACTAATTTCAAGAATATCATAAGCCACTGTAAAAAAGTTGCTGTAATTAGTTATAACAACTTAAAATTTGTTGATAACTTAAATATCCAACTTAAGTAAACTTAATATTTTAAGTCAAGCACAAACACATATTTTTTAAGTTGAAACAACACATTGTCTTATTCTAATGTTGAATTTTAAGTTATAATCACAGCAATCATTGTTTACAGTGTACAGTAGATCAAAAAATTATTTAAAGAAGATAAGAAACATAAATTCCAAACTTTTTACTTGTAGTGTGTTTATTGTGATGACTGTAGACTTCGTAAACACATTTTTGACCTCCACCACACATTGGCTTGTCAGTGATGAGGTCTCAGTGCTGGTGAAAACTTACGGCATTTGCTAAATCCGCAGTTGGTTTCCAGATGCACAGGACGTTGAATCAAGTTTGTGGTCGTATGTTTTGAGTTGTCAGCAAGTTGTTACCAACAAATATTTTACAGTCATGTGGGCTAAAGCCCTTGATCGCAGTAGTAATACATTATCATCTTTGATCTCTCAGTACAAAAACTTTGCTGTGCACACAACAACAGAATACACTTTGGACTTAAATTCGTAACTTTGTAACTTAAATCCCAAGTGTTTTTGCTTACAAAAATTACGCTACCGTTCAAAAGATTTGCAAGAATGCATTTGTTTGATCCAAAATACAGCAAAACAGTAATATTGGGGATATCTTTTTCAGAAATCATTCTTATATGATGATTTGCTGCTCAAGAAATGTTGAATTAGAAACAGGAGGGGATTTTTTTTTTTAATTGTAAGAAATTAAAGTGTTTGTTCACCCAAAAATGACATTTCAGTCATTAATCATTCACCCTCATGTCGTTCCAAACCTGCAAGACCTTTGTTTATCTTCAGAGCACAAATTAAGATATTTTTGATTAAATCCGAGAGCCTTCTGACCCCTTCATAGACAGCAATGATATAACTACTTTCAAGGCCTAGAAAGGTAGTAAAGACATCGTTAAAATAGTCCATGTGACTACAGTGGTTCAACCTTAATGTTATGAAGCGACGAGAATACTTTTTATGCGCAAAAAAAAAAAAAAAATAACGACTTTATTTAACAATTTCTTCTCTTCCCTGTCAGTCTCTGATGCTGATTTATATACACTTGCACATGTAGCATACTACTTCCTTGTTTCTGCATACTGTTTCAGATTTTTTTTAAATATTATGTAGCATACAGTGTATACTGCACAGTATAAACTAGGCACTATGCTAGTATTACATTCGGAAAACAGGCATTTTCTCTTCAACTGTGGGATTTGAACTATCAGTGGACTTGATTGGTTAATGGGAGTCAGGCAGAAGCACTTGAAACCTGTGTGTGTGTGTGTGTGTGTGTGTCTGTCTGTCTGTCTGTCTGTCTGTCTGTCTGTCTGTCTGTCTGTCTGTCTGTCTGTCTGTCTATTAGCTATAGTTTTGGAACAAAATGGAGCAAAATGAAAACCTACAAAACCTTCTTTTGGAGACATTCAGGGACATCCTAAATTGAACAAAAAGCTATTTATTTATTTATTTGAAGGTGAAGAGTTTTGGTTAGTTGGTAATAATTATAATGAGTTCTATATGGAAAAACAATAATCAATCCTTATTTAGATGATTAAGAATATGTTTAGGTTGTGTGAGCCATCATCACTGTGGTAAAAGTCAATAATTAATTCAGTGATGTTCAGATTCCGCACATTCCAGCTTCTGAATTTGAGGGCCCTTAATAGATAGTTAAACTCCAATTTTAGATAACATTCACATTTCACAGTAATTTCCCAGGCACGACAGAAACTCCAAACTCCTGTCTCTCTCTGTGTGTGTGTGTGTGTGTGTGTGTGTGTGTGTGTGTGTGTGGTTGTGCATTTGAGGGTTTGTGTGTGTGTGTGTGTGTGTGTGTGTGTGTGTGTGTGTGTGTGTGTGTGTGTGTGTGTGTGTGTGTGTGTGTGTGTGTGTGTGTGTGTGTGTGTGTGTGTGTGTGTGTGTCTTTGCAGAGTGAGTTTATATAAGCTGTAAACAAGAGCAGCTCTGTCCTGCCACAGGAGAAAGAATGAGAGCGAGAGGAACCAGAAAGAGGGCAGAAAGTGTGTGAATGCATCAGCATGTGTGAGAGTTTGCTTGAGCTTTCTGATGCTTCACCCAAAAATTAAAATATTTTTTTTTCTCGCTCTCATATCACTTAAAAAGAATATATTTATTATAATAAGAAACGTTTCTTCACCACCAAATCATCATGTTAGAATGACTTCTAAAAGGTCATGTGACACTGAAGTAATTGCTGCTGGAAATTCAGCTACATTTTGAAATGTATTACAACAGAAACCAGTTAATTTAAATTGTAATAATATTTCACAGTATTGGTGTTTTTACTGTATGTTTCTTATCAAATAAATGTAGCCTTAGTGAGATTAAGAGACTACTTTCAAAAACATTAAAACACCTTAATGTTTCCAAACTTTTAACCACTAGTGTTAGTATGAGAAACAGACTGAAATTTAAATTCTTATTCAATGAAAATCCAGCTGCAAATAGCAAATTTAATTTGCATCCTTCCTGTGCATATTTAAACTTTACAAATGAGGTTGTGTCATGGTAGGTACATGCAAAAATCACATATTTATAATATATATATATATATATATAATTTTATTTTTCATTTTATTTATTTTCATTTAGTATTATTATTATTGCACATGTTTTTGAAGAAATTACAGAAATTACTGCCTGTCAATATAAAGGAAACTAGGTTGAAAATGAATGTTACACTAGTTTGAATTTTAAATGCGTGTGTATTTTTGTGTGTGAATACATGTTTGATGGTATGTACTTTGGACTGAACTTGTTTGACAGCAGATGTTCTGTGAGTGGTGATCTATCAGAGGATGGATTGAGCTCCAACGAGGACGATGGTAACAGCTCCGACTCTAGTAAGGAAGACATGAGCCAATCAAAAGATAAAGAGGTACGCACAAAACAACATCACAACAATCAGATGGATTACATTTTACATTGTCATTCTGAACTTTTTTGAAGTTTTAGTGGAATGGACTTTCACAGGGGCAGAAATCTCTCAGGTTTTACTCTAAAATAAGATGAAAGAAAGTTTTTGGAACGACGCGAGTAATTAATGACAGAACTTTCATTTTTGGGTGAACGAACCCTTTAAATACATTGAGAATGTTGTTATTTCCATTTGAAGAGAAAAACTTTAAAAGAATGAGCTCCAAATCATTGATTTGGGAAGGTTTGTCCAGCAGACTTTCTGTCTGAAAATAATCCAGAGAGACCCCCAAACAGGGGGTGCTTTCAGTCAAACGTTGCCCTTGTGTTTAGACAGACCCTGATCCAAATAAAGACTGCAGCCTCTCACTAGCCCAAAACAACACACACAAACACACACTCACATTTATTTTGTTTTGCTATGAGGCTGTTTGTTGTTGGTAATCATGGTTGGATGTAGCGACTATGCAAGTATGACACTTCAGATTTTACCATAGATTTTTAAATGGCCTAATATTCTAACAGCATTTTAACTTTTGTGTCATTAGGAGGTAGAGCGAGCAAAGAGGAACAAGGTGGTCCACATCGCAATGGAGATAATGAGCTCCGAGAAAGTGTAAGTACAGGCATTTTATTATGACACGCCTTCCATGAAAAATTATTTTAATGCTTTTCATATTTAATAGTTTGTAAATATTTAGGGGGGGATTTATATTTTGATTCATTGTGTTTGTCTTTGCAGATTTGTGGATGTTCTGAAGTTACTTCACATCGTAAGTCACCGCTGTTTTCACTGGCTCCAGATTTGAATCAGAGCAATAATTATTTTATGCAGAAAGTGTCCAATTTTATAAATTTTTTCACATGAATGTGTTCTCGAATAGTTTTTGATTCTCACAGTTACAGTAGGATCATAGAGGGAAACACGCACACAGACACATTTGTCTGTTTATTTTTGGATTTTAATGAGTAGCTGTGTGCAAGTGTATTTAAATACGTGCAAGACTACATTCTAAACTGACCATCGACGTTGAAATGTTCTGGGTTCAATACAAGTTGACAGCATAATGTTGATTGCCACAAAAACAATTTGACTCGTCCCTTAAGCAAAAATGTCGCATAAACTGTAATGCATCTACGATAGACATCTTTGGGGCAAGGCATTTTAAAGGCTGTTCAAAACTGTTGCTGTTAAAAGGTTAAAAGCAGAAATGTGAAGCTCATGGTTGTCTAAATCGCACGTGATTGCAATGGTCGGAGTTTGCGCATGTAAATAGTCATTTGTGGATAGTAACACCATGTTTCTTTCTGGTATTCTTGCATGGTTCATGAATCATGTGAATTACTGTTTATTAATGTTGATCTCAACGTAATGGCAATTGTAGGTGCATTGGTCAATACATTGGTCACTGCACTTCAAGCCCGACATTAATGTTAGAAATGTAATATTGAACGCAGTGAATTTGTTACATTTGAGGTGCTTTAAATGGAATAACAGGGAAAAACTTCAGTGTGCTTAAAGTAGACTGTTAGCAAGTGTGCTAAAGCACAGAATGCTGCAACACACAGTCCTTTCTAAAATATGTATGTTGATTTCCACCACTAAATAAAAATTTAAAAAGTTAATAAATAATAATAAATAAATAAAATAATAAATAATTGCAATTTTTATTTTATTTAATTTATCTCACATATCAGATTTTTTTCTCGCAATTGCATGATAAAAAGATTGCGAGAAAAAGTCAGAATTACGAGATAAAAACTCGCAATTGCCAGAAAAAAAAAATTTGGAATTGTGAGACATAAACTTGCAATTGTGAGAAAAAAAAAACAGAATTGCGAGATTCAAATTTGCAATTTCCAAAAAAAGTCAGAATTGCAAGATTTAAACTTGCAATTTCCAAAAAAAGTCAGAATTGCGAGATTTAAACTTGCAATTTCCAAAAAAAGTCAGAATTGCGAGATTTAAACTTGCAATTGCCAAAAAAGTCAGAATTGCGAGATATAAACTTGCAATTGGCAAAAAAAATCTGAATTGAATGATATAAACTCACAATTGCCAAAAAAAAGTCAGAATTGCGAGATATAAACTTGCAATTTTCAAAAAAAATCTGAATTGCAAGATATAAACTCACAACTGTGAGGAAAAAAAGGTCAGAATTGCAAGAAAACAATTTGAATTGCGAGATACATTTATTAATATTTTGAATCATTTTTTAATGTCCTGTTTTAGTTTATTCAAGTTTTAGTGATTTTGTTGCTTGCTTTTTTCATTTTTATTGTGTAGGTTTATTTTTTATTTCAAGTTTAAATTTTTTGCAATTTTAGTACTTCAGCGTATTTTAATTCAGTTAGTTGCCAAGTTAACACGTCTAATAAAGTTTTTCATCTAATATTTATATTTTATTTCAGAATTATTTCAATTAACGAAAAATATTTGAATTAGTTTTAGCAAACAATAAAAATGTGTCATACTTTGTCCCGTTTAAAGCATCATCTCTAAGAAAAAAATCTAGTCGACCTCAATGGTTAACTAGTTATTGAACTGTGGTGCATCCTGACCCTTCAGATTGATGTAAGGAATTAGAGAAAAAGTCAGAGAAAGAGTGGCAGGAAAGAGACTGCGGAGGAAAGACTAGAGGAAGAGCTTGTCCAGAGAGACTGGGGTAAAGGAATAAGAGATCAACGGACAGAGAGAGTTTTCGGAAAGTAATTACACCCACCCTCCCTTTAACCCACTTGTTTGGCCGTGACCCTAAACAGCTGTCCTAAAGACACGTGTGTGTGTGTGCGTGTGTGTGTGTGCGTGTGTGTGTGTGCGTGTGTGTGTGTGTGTGTGTGTGTGTGTGTGTGTGTGTGTGTTTGTGAGAGAAAATGTACTCTCTACTTCCTGTTACAGCTGTAGATGGACTGTGCTGTGAGTTTATGCGCTTCAGTTTGTTTGTTTTTACTCTGTGTTTGAAAATGTCGTTGAGTGCTAGTTTATGGCACTGTTAATTTGAGCTGATTATACCATGAAAGATATATCCAAAATTTTGGTCTAGCAAATAAAGTCATTGTTTGAATTCACGGATGTTAGCGTGTGTCTTTTGCTATTACTCATCTTGGTTAGCTCTCTTTGTTTTGTTGCCGTAGCCTGAAATTTTGGCAGTAGCTTACATCTCCATTTCTGTGTCAGGATTTCCGGGACGCAGTTGCCAAAGCGACTCGTGCGAGCGGGAAGCCGTTGGTGGAGGAGAAAGTGTTGAATCAAATCTTGTACTATCTGCCCCAACTCTACGAACTTAATAAAGACCTGCTGAAAGAGCTGGAAGAGAGAGTGGCCCACTGGTAACACACACACACACACCATATGAAAGTTAAATATATTGCAAATGAGTTTCATATAATTTTTGTGTTGGAATAGCATGTATGTTTCATGGCTAGCAGCAGCAGAGAGAGTTCAAATAAGGATGCAAAAGAATGAGAGCATTTAGTAGCTGGAGAGAGTATAACTTCTATATAAATAAAAACGCGTATTCCCTAAACTTGTCAATCTATCAATGCTTAATACTGAACATTTTGTTTTTGGGAATCTCTCACACCTGCAGGTCTGATCATCAGAGGTTGGCTGACATCTTTGTTCAGAAGGGTCCGTATCTGAAGATGTATTCCACTTACATACGAGAGTTTGACCGTAACGTGGCTCTGCTGGACGAACAGTGTCGCAAAAATCCTCCTTTTGCAAGCGTTGTTCGTCAGTTTGAGGTAGGAGTGTGTGTGCGTGTTTCTTTATAAGACCAAATGATCGTCCACATGATGAAAAGTGATTAATATAGAGAATAACATCTTATACATCATAAACTTCATATTAGTATATGTGAGGGGGCAAACTCCTCAAGATGGGTGGTGACCATGACATATACTAATGTGCCACAAACAGGACTTTAATATCACCAACCATTCCCATGTTATTACGGTGTATCCATATAAATGGCCCACCCTGTATTTTTCTCGAACTGGGGAAGCCATTTTTTTTTTACAAATACATTCGGTAATGCTTTCATTCTTTCATCCTCAGACGAGTCCTCGCTGTGCTAGTCTTGCTTTGAAGCATTACCTGCTAAAACCGGTGCAGCGGATACCTCAATACCAGCTCCTGCTCACAGGTACACACACTCACACCTACACACCATGGTATTAAGATGCGTTCTGGTCAATCCAATCACAAGTTGGACGATGCTAAATACAGGTGTAAACAGGCTCTAAAACGTTTTGAGCTTGTCCATTTTCAACCACTTCCAGAGGTAGTTGAAAACACATTCGGTCCAGATTGCTTTCGTAGTGTAAACGTTCATGTGGTCGAAAGCATCCAAGCAGCTGCAAAAGACCGCTTACTCTCCGCCTACTGACCTGATGCGTAAACATTATGGGAAGCGCTAACCAGACGGGATTTAAACTTTGTCGGCTAAAGACCCAAGTTTGGTTTGAAGTTGAAAAACTTACCAAGCACAATGTTCTCTCACCATTCCTGATTTCTAACACTCACAGCATTCGCTGTGGTCTTGCTGCTATCAGAGTAAAAATGAAAGCTGATCCACTCCGTATGTTTTTCCATGGGCGTTCATATGTAAACAGCTTGAGCTTAAAGATTTGAAAAAGCCCATACATTTACCCACCCATAGACCCTCCCCTCGAATACATCAGGACAGAAGTAGTTGAAAGTGTACAAAAGAGATTAAACACCAGGTGTAAACGGGAATGTGTCTCCCTCGTCTTCTTGTGATCCAAACGACCAAAACACATTTTAATACCAGGTTTAAACAAACTTATGATTAAAGGTGGTATCAGTGATTTCAGGGCCAAAAATATTTTTATCACATTCATCTAATCTTTCCTAACGATCCGCTAGCTGCCCGCCCCATAAGCATGCCGTCAAAAAAACGCGTCTCTGTAGGCAGCCTAGGCTCTGAGATCTGCACACAAAAACAAATGGTTTAGCCAAACACTTAAAACCAAAACAAATAGTGTTCCAACCAGTGATGCGCGGGTCAATGTATAAACAACCCGCACCCGACCGACGTTTTAAACTAACCCGCCCGCAACTCGGACCGCAAAAAAAGAAAAAGAAAATATTGTACCCGACCCGCTTCCTGACCCGCATTTTTTAAAAGTAGTAAATGCTCATCGTTGCGTCGTTGGGAAAAAAAAAGTATAGGCCTATAGCCTAGGCTATTCTTATTTTGTCAAGAATTATAAAAAATCGTCAATAAGCTCATAATTTGTAAATAGTCTAAATGTTAGTTTTAACAACAATTTTAAAAAGCTGGCTATGTCTATGTAGCCTACCTCCGTCTAATTATTTTTTTTTCTAGTCGACTAGTAGTTTTTAATTTGAACCATTCGTGGACAAATCACCCCTTTAATTTATTAGCCTACTTAAATAGGCTATAGCCTATGGATAATAAGCGTTATGACCGCACGCATAAAGCTTGCCACAAAGAACCGGTTAAAGTAATGATTATGAATGTGTCTAAATTAGCAAGGAGACATTTAATTGTTTAGTAATAAACTGGTGTTTTCTGTGTCGCTGCAAAGATGAAGTTGACAATTCGGACTCGCCATGAACGCCAGAGAGAAATGCACATTTCATTTGGATTAGCCTACATAATCAGAGAGTAGGCTATAGCCTATTTATTTTGGTTTGAATATTTTTGTTTAAAAGTAGACAATTGATTGATAAAACATTGATCAAAATTAAGATACAATTTATACAAAACGAAAATCTTTTAAAAATAGTTTTAAATAAAACAAAACGTCGTCAAAATCATGTTTTACCAAAAACAGCGCCGTTGCTAGGAGGGCGCCAGCGCCTCTGCCTCGCAAGTGGATGATGATAGCCCTGAAGACGCCTAGCAATGATAGCCTATACATTAGTGGTAGTATACCTTTAGTTAAGTTATACCTTAAGAGTCTTCGTAGCGCGCTAATAGACAATATTTTCGGAAAATGCAGCCCAGGTATGATGCGTATGATGTGTAATGGAGATTCCAAAGCGCTCTTCTTTGGTCAGAACCACGGAGAGCGATCGCGGATAGGTCCGTCCTATACACCGAAACTTTTAACAATGCAACTAAATATTTAAAGAGCATCAAGCTATTATAATCTATATTATGTATACGCACGCACAGATAATAACAGCTATATTAGTCAATATTTTTTTAATTAAGTTAAGCAGTGATTGGATAACGTTTTTTATTTTTTTTATTTAACGTTTTTAATTTATTAAATTATTAATTTCAAACGACCCGACCGACCGCGACCCGAATATCATTAAAAATATTTTTGGATGACTCGTAACCGCGGGTGACCGCGGGTGACCGCAGGCACCCGCTCATTTTGGATCAACCCGCGCATCACTGGTTCCAACCAATCACCGACAGGGGGAGGGTGTTGTGAGGTTTTGTGCTCGTGCACGGCTGCACGCGAAGTCAGAGCTGAAGAAAAAGCTGGCTCAAAACCTCACAACACCCTCCCCCTGTCGGTGATTGGTTGGAACACTATTTGTTTTGGTTTTGAGTGTTTGGCTAAACCATTTGTTTTTGTGTGCAGATCTCAGAGCCTAGGCTGCCTACAGAGACGCGTTTTTTTGACGGCATACTTATGGGGCGGGCAGCTAGCGGATCGTTAGGAAAGATTAGATGAATGTGATACAAATATTTTTGGGCCTGAAATCACTGATACCACCTTTAAACTTAAAATTAAGATAATGAAGTAATTTAAGGAATACAGCCAATCTCTCTGACCAATTTAGAATTTTTGTTTTCATGTCTCTTTCAGATTATTTGAAGAATCTTCCTGAGGATTCATCCGACTACAAAGACACAAAAAGTAAGAGCATACCATTTTCCCTGGAAATGAAACAGGGACTCATGATGGTGCTAAGGTGGCTCTTTTTGAAAATGACCAGGGGCCAGTAAATAAATAAAATAAAATGAATTGGTAAAATTTGCAGTAACCAACAAATCAATTCAAATAAAAACGTCTTTCAGAAATAAAAACTTTCAGTTGACACAAACCCTATAAAACAGTTTTTTTTTTAAAGTTCTGAGTTGTAAAAAATGACATGATCTGGGGCTTTTATACAGTATCTGCCATTGTAAAGACTGCACAAAAAATCAAGTTCACTATAATGAATCTGTAAATTGAAAAATCTGTCAAGCTTTTGACTTTATGTGAGATTTTTGCTGCAAAATGAAACTTATTCTCTTAAATACTTTGTTTGATTTACCCAGCTGCTCTTAGTGTGGTGAAAGAAGTGGCAAACCACGCGAACGACATCATGAAGCAAGGGGTAACGCAACAAACACACAGCCACGCATTATGACCTCATGAATATGAATGACGTCTAACACGCATCTTGTTTATTCAGGATAACTTTCAGAAACTGATGCAGGTTCAGTACAGTCTGAATGGTCATCATGAAATCGTCCAACCTGGCAGGGTAAGATACTCAAGTACCCATGATTCATTGTGTCTGAGCAGTGCCTGAAGTCTCTGTGTTGGTAAACTAACGTACTGTTCTTGTTTCATACGCAGGTTTTCTTAAAGGAAGGCACTCTGATGAAACTCTCCAGGAAAGTTATGCAGCCCAGAATGTTCTTCCTGGTGAGAAACTATGGTCAAGTTAAGGCTAAATACTATTAAAATGTTGATTATAAAATAGGCAGCGTTGTTTTAGTATCATTTATGTACCATTATAGTTTTTATTAATATTTCTAATTTAGATTTTGTGTTTTCATTAATTTTTTTTGTCATTTTCTTGTCTTAAAAAAAAAATTGGATCAGTTTTATTTTATTTTTATTTTTCCAGTTTGTTATTTTAGTGTTTCAACTTCCTTCAGTTAGTTAAAAATGTATATTTCCATCTATGAAATCTGATTTGTACATTAGAGGTAGTAAAACTAAAAAAACAAAAACCACAACAGTGACCGCACACCAATAGATTACATTAATACGGTCTTTTACAATACACGAAATTGCTACATAAGACAGGAAACTGCGGATGGTGTAACCACCATTAGTAAATTGTCTTTCTTTCTCAACAGTTTAATGATATTCTGCTGTACACAACACCCGTTCAGTCTGGCCAGTATAAAGTCAACAGCATGCTCTCTCTGGCCGGCATGAAGGTCAGATATCCACTGTCATAATACTTTTTCACACACACACACACACACACACACACTGACAGGAGATGTAACGCATATGTGTGTCTCACGTCTTTAATAGGTGAGCAAACCAAGTCAGGAGGCCTATCAGAATGAGTTAAACATTGAGAGTGTGGAACGCTCCTTTATACTGTCTGCCAAGTAAGAAACACACACACAAACACACACACATGTATGATTTATCTGCTGGGTCTACATGAAGGAAATATCGGTTGTGGAATGAATAATTGTACATGATAATCATCTTTTGATCATTAGTGAAATAAAATGGATTCCTGGAAGCTGTTTTTAATTAAATTGAAATAACTAACTGTAATTGACATTTGCAGTTCAGCCACAGAAAGAGACGAATGGCTTGAAGCCATCGCTAAAGCAATAGATGACTACACCAGAAAGAAGATTTCTTTCTTTTCCAGTCGAAGCCAAGAGGTGGGTGCACTTAAGTGTGTGTGTGTGTGTGTGTGTGTGTGAGTAATTCGGGTATTCCCTATGTTGTGGCGACCAAATGTTCCCACAAGGATAGTAAAACCTGAAATTTTGTGTTGTGGGGACAACATTTCGTTCTCCATGAGGAAAACCGCGTATAAATCATACGAAAAATGTTTTCTATAAGGTTTAGGATAGAATGTAAGGATTATTCATAAAAAATCATTGTCTATGGAGAGTCCTCGTAAACACAAATAACAAACTGTGTGTGTGTTTCATCAAATGTACAGGGTCTTCATTGACTTGATGTGTGTACACTGCAAAAAAGTGATTTTTGTCTCGTTTTATTTAAACATTCCTTAAACATACTTTTATTTGAGAAGGAAAAGTCATAGATAAAACAAAAAGCAGTATCTGCCAATGGGGCAAGAAAAAAAATAGTTTTCCCTTTGAATCACATTTATTTCTTCTTACCCTTTTGCAGATACTGATTCTTGTTAAGATTAAATTCACCTAATTAAAGTATACATTTTAATCCTAATTCAAAAAACAAGACAAGTCTCAAGTAAATGTATTTTGATTTAAGAATGTTTAGATATTTGTACTAGAAAACAAGCTGAATAAGAATATAATTTTTATTATTATTATTATTATTTTAAGTATGGTGCCAGTTTAATGCTTTAACAAATGTCAGAAAAGACATAATAATAAAAGAATGCAGCAGAACTATTCATACCAAGTCTAATGCAAAATTCTGATAATTCTTTTTTTTTTTTTTTTTCTTACATAACTTGATTAAATTGTTCATTCAAACAATAGGCTTTATGCCCAGCTCCACTACTTCCTGAACTTCAGCCAGCTCCTTTGTTTCCTGTCTGCCATTATTGGACAAACTGATTAATCCAGGTGTGCCTGACCTCAGTAACAATAATCAGACACACCTGGATTAATCAGTTTGTCCAATAATGGCAGACAGGAAACAAAGGAGCTGGCTGAAGTTCAGGAAGTAGTGGAGCTGGGCATAAAGCCTATTAAAATATTGACCTTTCCGTAACATAAAAGTATGAAATATTCACAAGCAATGCACAAGGCTGAATCTGAAGTTTTATCATTTTATGAAAAAAGTTTGTATACCCAATTATATTAAAATGCAACTTGGCGTTTAACAATATTAATGTCATAAGATATTCAGAAAAAGTGTACTTAAAACTATTCACACCATCCAATATCGAAATTCTAAAAAACAACTCTGGAAAAAGTAAATAAATTATTTGGCATTCATACCTATTTAAAAAAAATCTTAATTTTTTCCAAATAAAAAAAGCGGCTGATTTCTATGGAAGCTTGTTTCCGCCACAGAATAAAACATTGCGACTTTTTATCTCACAATTGCGAGTTTACATCTCGCAATTCTGACTTTATTTCTCAGAATTTCGAGATATAAAGTCAGAAATGCGTGAATTAAAGTCCGAATTGCGAGATATAAAGTCAGAATTGCGAGATATAAAGTCAGAATTGCGAGATATAAAGTCGCAATTGCGTGTTATAAAGTCAGAATTATGACTTTTCTTCTCGCAATTGCGACTTTATATCACGCAATTCTGACTTTATATCTCAGAATTCTGACTTTATATCACATAATTGCGAGTTTATATCTCGCAATTCTGACATCTTTTCTCACAATTGTGAGATATAAAGTCCAATTTTAAGGAAAAAAAAGACGGACTTTTTTTTTCTTTTTTTTACCTCAGAATAGTTTGTATCTCACAATTCTGACTTTATAACCAGCAATTGCGACTTTATATCATGCAATTCTGACTTTATATCTCGCAATTGCGACTTTATTTCTCAGAATTGCGACTATATTTCTCACAGTTCTGACTTCATATCTCGCAATTCTGAGAAAAAAAGTCACAATTCTGACTTTATATATCGCAATTGTGAGAAAAAAAAGTCAGAAATGTGAGATAAAAAGTCGCTATTATTATTATTTATTTATTATTCAGTGGCGGAAACAAGCTTCCATAGATTTCAGACACGTTGTGAAGGAGCTCATTGAGATTTTATCGTATGTGTTTTGTGTCTCAAACTTGTGTAAAAATACTTTGTCTCATGCGTCTGTGGTTTTTCTGTGTGTGTGTAGTTGGAGGGAATCTCTGATGACGGTCTACCGCTGGGCTCTAAAGCTCCTATCTGGATTCCAGATTTGAGAACGACCATGTGTATGATCTGCACGTGCGAGTTCACACTCACCTGGAGACGCCACCACTGCCGTGCCTGCGGAAAGGTTCGAAATACAAAAAAAATGTAAGCTTTGTTTCCTTTTAGTGAACAAATAGGTCTGACTGATATCGGTTTGTTGTGGCAACAGGTGGTGTGTCAGGCATGTTCGTCCAATAAATTCTACCTGGAATACCTGAAGAATCAGCTGGCGCGAGTGTGCGACCACTGCTATATCAAACTACAGCACAAGGGTACGAGATTTCTGCGGTCTACCAACCAACCACTTCTCTACTAGAAGTGTTGTTTATTGAATATTCTTGTTTTTAGCGTTGTTTGCTCATGCTTGACTCGGAGTATTAAACGTGTGTGGTTGCACAGCCAAATCCCACATATTTTTTCTAATGTGCTGTTTTGCTTTTGTCTCTTAGGGGACCAATCCAATGTTACTGCTTCCCCTAGTGGGCGGAGTTCAACATTTGCTTTTTCTAGAAGACAGAAAAGGATTCCTTCTGCCCTCAAAGAGGTGACCTGAAGTTGTACATTATTACCCTTAAAGGTGCTCTAAGCGATGTTGGGTGACGTCACTTCTTGTTGACGTTCGGAGTATTGTCAAACAAAACGGAGGCTGGCTCGACCCTCCCTCCTCCTCATCCCGTCCCCTCCCCCTCCCTTCTGTGCTTTTCCAATGTAAATTCAGGACTTCGAGCATTCCTTCTCCTTTTTCCCTATTCTTTGCTATTTGTTCATCGGAACGTCGTCTCTTTGGTCGTGTGTCGGCCATATCAAAATTCAAGAGAATATAATTCTAACGTTAGTCGTTATTAGGACATCTCTCTTCTATCTAACTTCCCTCTTCATGCTTCTCTCTCCTCCACTCCCCTCACACCCCCCTTCATGTGCACGCGCACTAACCCCCCAAACCCTCACCCCCAAATCATTCTTGTCGGTTATTGGCTGGAACACTGTTTGTTATGTTTCGTGGCCAAGGCTGGGCCAGTTTGTTTTTCTTGCCGTTTGTGGAGCCTGGGGTGTCTACAGAGACCATGTTTTTTACAGTGTGTTCAGGGGACAGGCAGCTAGCGGATAGTGAGGAGATGTTTGCTGTATGTGACAAAAAAATGTTTGGCCTAAAAAACCCGTGACATCGCTTAGAGCACCTTTAATGCACTGATACTGAGAATTTATCTGTCACTGTAGTGAAGGCTTCGTTTTTTTTTACCACAAAGCTGATGTCATATTAAAATATCTCACTCACAGGTGTCTGCCAGCACTGAGAACTCCTCCATGAGTGGATATCTGCACAGATCCAAAGGCCACAAGAAACCGTGGAAGAGACTGTGGTTTGTCATCGAGAACAAAGTCCTCTACACTTACGCCGCTAGTGAAGTATGCTGCCTTTATTTTTGTTATAACTTTTAGCCAGTGTTGAGAAAGCTTTATCAAACTGTTATCAAAAAGCAGATAACTATATTGAAGCTATGTAAAAGGACATAATAAGGAAATTGTTGGGAAAGCTACTTTGAAACTGTCGTTGACCAAGCTACTAACAAAAAGTAGCTAGATATATTGAAACTGTTTAAAGGAACACGCCGACTTTTTGGGACTTTAGCTTATTCACCGTATCCCCCAGAGTTAGATAAGTCCGTACATACCCTTTTCATCTCCGTGCGTGCCATAACTCTGTCTGACGCACCCACCGCTAGCCTAGCTTAGCACAAAGACTGGAGGTAAACGGCTCCAGCTAGCATACTACTCCCAATAAGTGACAAAATAACGCCAACATTTTCCTATTTACATGTTGTGATTTGTATAGTGTGTACAACAGTGTGTAAAAATAACAAGGTCACATGAAACACAGCCATCTTCTAACCGTATACATACTGGGAACTATATTCTCAGAAGGCGAAGCACTGCTACTTCTGCGGAGTGATTTGCTCGCAGCACCTGAGAAGCCACGTGGTGAGGAGCAGAGAGTTCGCTCAGAGTTGGAGTAATTCACTCCGCAGAAGTAGCAGTGCTTCGTCTTCTGAGAATATAGTTCCCAGTATGTATACGGTTAGAAGATGGCTGTGTCTCATGTGACCTTGTTATTTGTACACACTTTGACTATACAAATCACAACATGTAAATAGGAAAATGTTGACGTTATTTTGTCACTTATTGGGAGCAGTAGGCTAGATGGAGCCGTTTACCTCCAGTCTTTGTGCTAAGCTAGGCTAGCGGTGGGTGCGTCAGACAGAGTTACGGCACACATGGAGGTGAAAAGGGTATGTATGGATTATCTAACTCTGGGGGATACGGTGAATAAGCTAAAGTCCCAAAAAGTCGGCGTGTTCCTTTTAAATGGCACTTTTTTAATTTATTTAACCATTATCAGATGCTATAATTTAGTTTGAACAATGAGTAGTGATGGGTGATTTCAAAACACTGCTTCATGAAGCTTGTGGTTCAGTGGTTCGGAGCGTGTATCAAACTGCCAAAGTCACATGATTTCAGTAAACAAAGCTTCGTTACGTCATAACTGTTTCGAAACATTTAACTGTGTACAATCAGCATAGACGGTTTTGAGATGCCATTTGTATGACTTTTTGGTAAAGTTACAGGACTATTTGTTGGGAAAAAGTTGCTAGTTCTTGGAATTTTCTTCTTTTGCAACACTGAAAACTGTAATTACGTCAATTATTCCCCTTTTTTTTTCACGGTGTCATGAGAATGTGCAGATGCGTATGTCATAATAAAAGCTGTCATGTGACGATGATTGCGTTGTTTTCAGGATGTTGCGGCATTGGAGAGTCAGCCACTGCTGGGCTTTTTCCTCCGAGAAGAGAAGACGGGACCGGCTCAAAAAATGCAGTTTAAACTGTACCATAAAAACACACTCTACTACATCTTCAGAGCCGAGGATATCCCCACTGCTCAGAGGTACTGCAGAAAAATACTTCATGCACTTGTTTAGAGTTTGTTCTGTCAATCGTTGATTCAAACTAAATCTGTGCTGCTTTTTCAGATGGATTGAAGCGTTTCAAGAGGCCATGATCCTTTGACTGGTCTGGGTTGGATTAAATCGAATAAATCAATGTCGTTGGTCTGGGTCTCTCCACTGTATTACACAGGCAGTGCGTCTGAGGATGCACAAATCGAAACCCAGTTTGACGCAAAGGATGCTGGTAGATGTAGTTTATGCATTAATCTATCTTAAGCACCATAATGAAGGTAAAACAAGTGGCCAGTTTAATCAGACCGCATCCATTGTACTTCAAAAATGTGAGGTATTAATCCATGAGTTTATTCTTAATGTATTTTTTAGCAAACACTGCCTCTCTGTAAAAACTCCTTCGCATAAAACCAGCCCACAGAGCGTTCAGGGTCAAAATGACCGGTCATGAGCTCTACATACAGAAGTTTGCAAGTACTCCTGACCATGACGTGTCGTTTACCTATGAATCCGAATTCTTGCCAACGTTGGAACGCTAGATATTTTTAAACAGTCCATTATGATGTCATAGGGACAGTTTGAATCTAATTGCAGCTATTACATGTTGCCTGATGAAGGTTTAAAAATTTGGACTCTAGTGTGATTCATAGTCAAGTCTGAATGTGCATGAGCAAGTATGATGCAAGGAATGTCTGATGCCAGGTCGCATCTTTGGCTCGATCATGTGGTGCAGTCTGGCATGGTGCATTATGGGAGATTTTGTTATTCAACTGTGAAAGCTGGGAAATGAAGGCTTAAAAAGTTACTGGGCCCTAATTGTGAAGCACAAACAGAGTGACTTTATTTATGAATTGTACGTAGAACCAGTGTTTTTACAACTGATTTGCGCACAAATGGTTTTATGAACGATTGATGCATTGAACGTGACCATTTACAGAACGTTTTTTACAAGCATTTTAGACATTACATGCGACGGTTTACCCAAGCATGGTTTTACAAACAATTAGTTAATTACCTGCAACAATTTACATAAGAATGATGCACACATTGAATGTAACTATACTTTTTTTCAAGAACGTAGTAATTTTCACAATCAATTGTGTTACATATGACATTTTCAAAAGATTCGTTCATGAATGTGAGCATTTACGCAAGAACGTGTTTTAAAAGATTGACGCATTGCATGCAACAGTTTATGTATGCACTTTTTTTTTTTTACAAACAATTTGTGCATTATATGCGACAATTTGTGTAAGAATGAAGTTACAAAAAATTCCCGTATTTCCCGAAGAGGTCCTTCGTTATTTGATTTTTTTTTCAGTTAGCCTGTTACAGTTACAAAAATGTTTTTAATAATCTTAAACTATTTTGTAAAAAGTAGGCATTTTGACTGATGTTTTAAACATACTGGACTGAACTGGAAGTGTACATATTTTGTAAATGGTAATATAATGCAGGCGTATTTAAAATAGTTCAGGATGTTTAATGGCCTCAATGAATTATGGGTAGTAAAGACAGTGCTAGGCTGGCTAACTCAGCACTGTTTTAACGTACTATATAAGACATTTATAGCACACCGGCTGTGAATACAGAGAAAAATAAAACTAGTGCTCTTATCAGGGAAAGATATATAACACACACATTAAATACTCTAATGCACCTTGTTCAGGACGCTTTGACAATGGTTATAACATTATTATATTCTCTACAGTTTTCACTAAAGTCCTCCGTCAGCTCCAAGCACAGCAAGCCACTGATCTTTCACCGTTTGAAGGGTAACAGGTCCAAGAAATGGATTTTATTTGTTTGATATCGATCTTATTTCTGTTTTGAATGTTTACATTTTGTAAGATTGCTTTGATTTTGGGAAACAGATACACCACTGTTATTGTTGTTGTTTTTTCCACTTTTAAGAAAAATATAATTGCTATTCCTGATGCTTCTGGTCATCTTGGCACTAATTCACTGTTGTATCCCAAAGTTCTGAGGATCTCCAGAAGGTTTTACATCCTGAAGTAATCTGTTAATATCTTAAGGATTTCAAGGGAGTAGGCTATGTCCCAACATAAATGTAAAGTGCAGATAATTTTTTAATAAATAATGTAATGTAACGAGATAACGTGTGCATCTCTGGTTAAACTTTGTTTCATAATGACTGGTTATGCTTTTTAATGTACTGGTGTACATTACACACTTTTTACAATTATCGATTCATTGCAGAATGAGGTTTTTCAATTGCCGATACAATAACAAGAGAGCGAAGTTATTGATAGCCAATGTATATTAATTAAGGGCTTATACAATAATTACTGCCACTGATTTAAATTCGTAAACATTTTTATGTATTTATTTAAAAATTCACAACATCGCGCACGACCCAAAAGCAGAGCTGTTGGTATTGGCTGTATATCTATAGCAAACGCAAGATAATTCACAATTGGATAAACTGGGACAGTTATTGGCCAATGTGTATACAATTCATAACTTTGGCATCGTATAATAGTAAATCATCCTGGCTAACGGCGTAAATTTTCATTCAACCTTGATTAAAAGGAACGCTGACTGCCTAGCTCACGAGTGCATTCGCGCATGCGCAGATGAGCCGGTTTCCTCTGAGCGGGTCGCGAACTCTGACCTCCTATAGCTGCCGTGAGCCGTCAGTTTACGATAATTTATCAAAACACGCCAGTATTTGGATAATTATTCACGGTTTCATGGTAAGATTAACACTTTTTTACATTATTAAAACCTATTGTGCTTGCAGTAATTGTTCAGGATTAATCATGCGGGAGAATGTTAGCACTGTTGTTAGCCGGCCTGCTAACACGCGTTAGCGTAGTAGCCACTACCATAACAGGAAACATTGGGAATCAAATCGATCCTTACATGTCTGCGATTGAATAGACTATACGAGCTTTTTTGGACTTTAAAGAAAAATAAACACATATTGCCAGCCATCTAATGGACATCATAGCAAATTTTAAGCAGATATGACGTTATTTAGCAAGCTAACGCTATCAATGTGTGCATCTGATATCAGCGCTCTGATAAACACAACAAATGCCGATAAAAATAGCGCAAAGGCATTATTCGGACCTATTAACAGCTCATTTGATGATCTAAAGTTTTGAAGGTACTAGATGTGTCCTGTAATCCGCGTGTGAGGAGCTGCCGCAGTGAAGATCCCTCTGTGTGTGTGTGAGAGGAGCTTTAACCCTTCAATCATGACCTTTAACCTACAGGAACAGATCTAACTTTATCTTCCCGGATCAACACACACACACATTCCACAGGAGTTACTGACCCCCAGCTGTCATTCACCGTCTAGATCGCATTTAATCATTATTAAGTCTTTCGATTCTCTGAATAACACTAAAATCGCGATGCTGGCTAGTGTGCTAATGTAGCTACTGCTAATCAGAAGCCTGTGAGGTTTCAGTTCGTCTTCATCAATCTGAACTGATTGACAACACTGAACACAATACTTAGAGTGAATAACAGTAGCTCATTAATATTGAAGAACTCATTAGTCAGGATGTTGGAATGACAAGAACTGTAAAATCGTGAATCATTTGACTGATATTAAACAGGTTGAAACATCACAGGAATTGAGGCAGACCTCTTTTGCATCATTATTTGAACAATCCCCTAAACCTACATATTAAACTTCAGTATTTAAGCCAACCCGGACCGTTAATGCTGCGATCTTTTATTATTATTATTTTTAATTATCATCCTAGAATCTTTAGATGCTATAGACCCCCAAATATGATCATCTTTGTGCGAGGGACCGCCATCCTAAATGTTAGTCAGGTTCCAATTTATACTGTGGAAAATTAATAAAAAATAAATATGAATAAAAATAATTTTGAAATATTTAAATTCTATAACATTATATTAGTCTTTTTTATACCCATTTTATTACTGGACCGTTAGATTTATTTATTTATTTATTTATTTAAATAAATTTTTATTTATTTGTATACTTTTTTTTGTTATTTTATTTTATTATAATTTTAATTTATTTTTACATTGTTTTTCTCAAAACTTTTCCACAGACCCCCTAAAAACTGGTATATATTTGAAATAACTGTTAGCGAACATCATGACGCTGCCAATGACGTCAATGACGTTTAGATGAATATTTAAAAGTGCTGCGCGCTTACCTCTCAATTAAAAAATAAACACACAACAAAATGACAGTGGTGCGAAAACAGCAGTTAAGAAAGCATCTCATCGATCATAGAGTTGTGTGTTATTTTTCTCAGGTGGGCGTGTGGCTGATGAGGCGTTGCTAAGCCACGGTTCTGACAAATCGTTATCATGGATGGAGAAAGTCCCAGAATTCAGCTGGTGTCTGCAGACGGAGGCCTACAGGTGACTTACACAGCACATTTAGACACTAAATATTTGTGTAACAATTTGGTGCGATAAACATTTGAATTTTAATGAACAGCTGTTCATTAAACGTTTGTTCGGACCAAATGGCAACCTTCCGGTCTCTCTCCTGAAGCCAACACGGAAGTGACTTAAACTGCAATTCATCAACTGGCCACTAGAGACAGGCTCCAAAAGAGAGTCAATCCCCCCAACCCCATGTTAATATGCCCAACTTTACAGCAGAAAAAAATGTGTTTACAGCCTGGTGAAAAAAGTAGTTTTGGTCTATACAGCTAATTTTGCCCTTCATGACAACTGTGAGGGGGGTGAATTATTTTATAACTCATCCGTTTAAATTATATTAAGCCTTAAAGTTCTGCATAATTAAGGGCGTGGCCACTTGAGTGGCAGGTAGATTGCCGCTGCTGTCTCTACTAGCCATTTTTCTGCTGTCTGTTAGCCGTCACGTCACCTCAGCTAATCCCGCCTCTTTGTCCATTTTTGATTATCCGGGAGTGACGCGCTACCAAGATGGCGACGGCCGGCTCCGCCCACTATGGGCTTTAAAAATGCTCTTCAGAAACCTACAGGCGACGTCATATTTTTTTACAGTATATGGTTCAGACCGACATGAACATTTGCATGCTGTCAGTGCAATGAGCTTTTTTTTTTTAACGGATGGTTGTAAAAAAAAAAATAATAATAATAATTCATAAGCTAGCCAACCAAGAAGAATTGCACTTTTGATCACATGCACATAAACTTTAGCCCCCGGTTTCACAGACAAGGCTTAAAGGATTAGTTCACTTTTAAAAAAACTTTTGCTGATAATTTACTCCCACCATGCCATCCAAGATGTCCATGTCTTTCTTTCTTCAGTCGAAAAGAAATTAAGGTTTTTGATGAAAACATTTCTCCATATAATGGACTCCGATGGGCCCCAAACGGTTCAAGGTCCGAATGACAGTTTCAGTGCAGCTTCAAAGGGCTTTAAACGATACCAGACGATGAATAAGGGTCTTATCTAGCGAAACGATCGGTCATTCAAAAATAAATAAAAAAGTTTAAGTTTTATAAGCACAAAATGCTGGCCTTGCTCTGTTCTGTGATGCGTGTTCGTGACGTCACGTAATACGCAATTACGCTGAAAAGGTCACGTTTGACGTAGGCGGAAGTACCGAGTCAGTGTTTACAAATGTGCGGAAGGAGGACCATATACACACATTCAAATGTCTTTGTGTCAGTTTATCGTTTAAAATGCCCATTTCGTGCGCGTATCCTGGGTGTTTTAATATTAAAAAGCCTAAAAGAACATTTTCGTCAGGACAGAAAAGCGTGACCTTTTCAACGTAATTGCGTATTACATGACGTCACGAACACGCATCACAGAACAGAGCAAGGCCAGCATTTGTGCTTATAAAACTTAAACTTTTTTATTTATTTTTTAAATGACCGATCGTTTCGCTAGATAAGACCCTTATTCATCGTCTGGTATCGTTTAAAGCCCTTTGAAGCTGCACTGAAACTGTCATTTGGACCTTGAACCGTTTGGGGCCCATTGGAGTCCATTATATGGAGAAATGTTTTCATCAAAAACCTTAATTTCTTTTCGACTGAAGAAAGAAAGACATGGACATCTTGGATGACATGGGGGTGAGTAAATTATCAGAAATTTTTTTTTAAAAAGTGAACTAATCCTTTAAGTCTAGTCCCGGACTTAAATGCATGTTTGAGGTGTTTTAACTGAAAGTTTTCAAATTGTTCCCGCTGTACTTTGATGTCACACACTGATCGGTCTCTGCAGCGCCACTTTATGACGAACACATCTTTTGACTCGGGTGTGCTTTTGTTAAGCTACAGTAAATAGCAGAGGAAGAACGTTTTAAGGTGATGATACACAGGGGGCAACTTCTTGAGCAATGTTGCTGGGCAATGTTGCCGTCAACGGGCAACCGGATGAGACACAGGGCCCACGACCAATGTAAATTATCCAGATAGAAATGTATTGCCCACTTTCAATGGGAAAGTGCACAAGCAACAATTGCTCAGCAAGATTGCCCAGCAACATTGCTCAAAAAGTTGCCCTGTGTATCATCACCTTTAGTGCCGATGCCGAACATTTATGTTTGTGTGAACAGGCTTTCACTGAACTTTACTGCTGTAAACGTCATTTCGATGGTCTTTGTCGTCATGTGTTGTATCAGATTGTGACAGAGCAGCAGTTGGCTCAGAAGGTGCAGATAGTCACAGCCATTGATCAGGCTGGAGGCGGCAAACAGCAGTTTATATTAACCAACTTGGATTACCCCAACCAGGAAAAACTGTTCATCAAACAAGAGAACTCACCAACCAAGGTCATCTTAACCTCTGCCGAAGGGTCAGCTGTCAATCAACTGCTTTTTGCATCACCTGAGCTGACAGGACAACAGATCCAGGTAAACGTTTTACACATTTGCTGGGCACGCCGTACATTTCGTCATCAGTATAGTGTGCGCGTATTTCTTTTACCTTTTTAGTGTTTCCAAAAGGTGGCAACACTGGCCTAAAGCATTGTTTCACAGTTGAAGAAGAAATGGAACAACAAATACTATCACCAGTGAAGAGATATACGCAACCAGGGCTTGATATTAACTTTTTTGTGGCTAGTGGTTTTCCAAAGTTACAAGCCATTCAGGATTTTCACTAGCCACAATTTTGACATTGATACCATGAGAAAAAAAACCATATATTTTTTATATTATCTCATAATTTGGCAGCATGTATATTAGGCTGCTGTCACTTTAAGACCGGATGCACGGATCCATTATACTGTTTATGTTCACTTAAAACATAACTAACCTGTAGCATTTTGACATTATTTTGTGTGTATTTGACTGTTTAAGCGCAATAAGCAGCGAAAAATAACTCAATTTAGTACTGAGAGGTGGCTTTATCCATGCACACTTTGGGCCTGAGCACAAAATCAGTCAAATTATGTGCAATCCCACGCGAAATTCAAGCCCTGCAACACCTACAATATTCAACCAGATCAAATGAAACGAGCGAGTGAGAGGAGGCGGGTTTGTGTGTCAACTCGCTGCCGGAAAGATGAGAGAGCGAGAAAGCGTAGTTTCTATTCTGTGGGAAACAAGCCCTGCCCTCAACTATAGTTTAAAAGAGTTCATTTTTATCGGCCATAACTTCTATAGACACTTTCTAGATTAGTTGGCATGTGTTATACATTAATGCATTCATTAAAACGCTATGCATTCAGATGTATGCATACACAGTGCATTTGCATCAAAACTGCAGTATACTTTGGGCTTTACTCATGTTTCGGCAATGTGAAAAAAATCAAATGTGGTGGATGAAGTGAGACAATTTTTGCTTATTAAAATAGTTTTGATGTAAATGGATTGTTTTACCCAACATTTGTGTGGGCTATCATGTGTCTTTTAGCTTAGCAACATGCTAATGTCAAACAGTATTGAAATCAATGGCATGTTGAGACTTTAGTGTGGAGAAAAAACATATAAATACTTTGGTAATTATTTAATACCATTTATTACATGGCTTGGCTGAATTCCAATATAGAATGCGGTCTGTTATTTCTTTATAACAGACCGCTGCGAAGTATAACAGACCGTTGCCATGAAAAACAGCGCGTTGCTATGGACGCGGAACGGACTATTTTCTTTAGCGGAAGCAATACAATCGTTTTTAAATCAATAACCCCTTTTTAAATCAATAATTCGCGGCAAATTATTTATTTATTTTGTAGGTAGCCATGTAATAAGCGGGATAATGTATAGTGAGCCGGTTGTTATAGTGAATAACAACCCCTTCAGGCTGATTCAAGATCCCTCCGCTTCGCGTCGGGATCCCGTTCAGCCTGTCGGGGTTGTTATTCACTATAACAACCGGCTCACTATACATTATCCCTTACATATCAAAGTACCATAGTAATAGCATCTGATACATAACGTGGTACTTTTTGTAGGCGTACTATAACTGTAGTCCTCTCATATCGATTTGTATTGTGATAGTGTGTACTTGCTTGCTTGTTTTTGCATATGGCATTTCCTTTTGTAATTATTTACTCAATGTAAATGTTCATATTTATAGGATAGAGTGTTTTGTTTTTCAGTTTGTGACGGAGGGTTCAGAACAGGGCTCTACGAAGCCTCCAGTGGAGTATTGTGTAGTTTGTGGAGACAAGGCCTCAGGTACATGACCAACACACACTTAAAAAAAAAAAAAAGTTTAGAGCTCAAACTGGCTGCAAGCTATTATTGGAGAGAGAGAGACACATTGTCTTGTTGGTCATTGTGTGTTTAGGTCGTCATTATGGAGCAGTGAGCTGTGAAGGCTGTAAGGGTTTCTTCAAGCGCAGCATCAGGAAGAATCTGGTGTACACGTGCCGCGGTTCTGGAGAATGTATCATCAACAAACACCATCGGAACCGGTGTCAATACTGCAGACTGCAGCGCTGCATGGCCCTCGGCATGAAACAAGACTGTGAGTCCAGATCCGATAGGTAACACGTACCCGGACCATTTGAGCTCTAGACACGACTGATGCTGGGGTGTGCTGGTATTTTTCTAAGTGATAAGACTTATGATTGAAATTCTGCCAACAGCTGTTCAGTGCGAGAGGAAACCGGTGGAGGTGTCGAGAGAGAAGCCAGCAAACTGTGCGCCCTCTATCGAAAAGATCTACATCCGCAAAAACCTCTGCAGCCCTCTCGCCGCCATGCCAACGTTTGTTAGCGAAAAAGAGACCACCAGGTACAAATGTGAATGTGTTTTTGAGTCAAAAAGAATCTTTTTTTTGTTTGTTTGTTTTCTCACTCTGTGTCTGATCACAGGTCCACCAGTTTATTGGACTCCAACATGCTCTTGAACATACAGCAATCACTTTCCAAACTTGACAACACCATTTTAATTCCTTCTTCACCAGATCAGGTAAAACATTTTTTTTTTTTTAGTAATAATATATATATATATATATATATATATATATATATATATTAATAATAATATAGCTGTAATCTATTTGTAAATCTATTTTCTTGGTCCCTGTAATTAAAAAAAAAAAGACTACTTGGTAAATCTCCCTGTCAAGAACATGCTTTTTTGAAAATTTGCATAAAGAAAATGAAGCCTATTTTAGGACCATCAAGTTCACTGTGGCAATATTTTCATTAAAAAAAACACTACCATGATGTAAATTAAACATATGATGTAAATTAAAACATATATTCCCTCAGTTCTCATTACTAATATATATTATTTAACTATATACTATATAATATTTAAATTTAGAAGTCATTTTACATTATGGTAGTGTTTTTTTTCCACATTAAAGTTTAAGATTTTTTTAATAAAAATAATAATTACATTTTAAGATTTTTAATCATTTTAAAAATAACAGATTTTGGGTTGAAATCTGAAATCAGTTTGATCAAATTTAAGGGCAACAAATGTCTTAAATCTTTTAAATTGTATAAGAAAAATCGTAACTATCATTTCAAGACGAACAGAAAAACACAAAACCCAATAAGGTAAACTATTGTGATTTCTATCATCTGGCAAACTCGACGTCCTTCTGAGAAATTCGCCATTCTAAGCGCAGCGGCTTACCAGGGTATCCAAAACGCCACCTACTGTCAGAGAGTGAATTTGCATTTTCAATTAGCCTGTGCCGTTTTATTACACCACTGCAAAAAATTATTAAAAAAAATGTAACACATATAGATTTTTTTATATAATCATCAGAAAATAAATATTGGCCTAATCATTTATAATTTTGACTCGTCCCTTTTCTTTAAAAAAATGGTTTAAAGACTGAAATGTGAGGTTTATCATTTTATAAAACTTTTTGTTCTTGTCAAAGCCTGTATTTCAACAGTAAAGTTGTTTTAAATCATGTTTTTATAGTCATGTTACCCTAGACATTGCCCTTCCCTGCTCATATGGCAATTTGTGCAGGTCTTAAAGACTTAAATTTGATTTTAAAAACCCTGCAGATACCCTGTAAAACTAACCCGATCATGTTTTCGTGAGATTCATCATATGTTCATATGTATGTTCAAGTTTTCTGATGTTCACTTTAGAATGACTCCAGTCAGGGAGATCTGGGTACCCTGGCCAGCGTGGTCACGTCTCTCGGTCACCTCAACAAAAGTCGTGAGATGATGGACAGCAGTGCTGACCTATCGGGGATGGAGACCGCGAGTAACGATGACAGCGTTATGACAGACATGCAGAGGGAAGAGTCGAATGACGTCACACGGTGCGGAAAGCAACTTGTGTAGTTCTGACTTCAATGCGGTACGTGGCTGTGCTTACACATTTTGTGTTTGTTTGTGTCCAGGGCCTTTGACACGCTCACAAAGGCGCTTCAGCCTGAGGAAGGTTGTGGGGAAGAGATGGCAGAGGGGCTTGTGGCTGTCAGGGTTGATGAACAGTCCACCGCTCTACTGGAACTGGAAGGACCGTTGCTCTCAGATATGCACGTGCCCTTTAAGGTCAGGGCTCACTGTTGATTGAGACACACTGCAGTTATAGCGATTAAAAAATGATGGTCGAATAACAATGTGTATTAAATATTGTGTGTAGCTGATGATGCCGCTGCCCATGCCAGACTTCCTGAATCTGAATTACATCTGTGAATCAGCTTCCCGTCTGCTTTTCCTCTCCATGCACTGGGCACGCTCTATTCCAGCCTTTCAGGCACTTGGGTGAGTGTATTCATGTCCTAGTTCATACGTGGTTTAGGAATATATACATATAGTGGGGGAGGGATATATACTTTGTTTTTAAGTACTTAATGAATGATAAGTATATTTATTATCAGCACTTCCTGCATTCTCCCCCACCAATTTTCTTTTTCTGGTATATATGCAATGCTGCATTAGAATTTGGCTAAAATTATCTTAAGCATTATTACATTACCTACCTTTTAATACAGCCTTCATGTCAGAAACGATTACATGATGCCTTAAAGGGGTCATATAATGCCATTTTTGTACAAGCTAATATGATTCTTTAGGGTCTAAATTAAAAGTTTGTAATATACTTTAATTAAAAATTCTCATTAGTATTGTAAGAAAACACTAATTTTACCTGCTCAAAAACAGCTCTGTTTTCAGCACGCCGTTTCAGTGCATACAGCTTTAAATGATAATGAGCTTTGCTCACCCCGCCCCTCTGTTCTGTGCGTACACCAATTCTAACACAATAACCACGCGTTGTTCATTATAAACGTGGGATTATGAATTATATTGAGAACGTCGTACATAGAAAACATGCCGTAATGTACCCGGAGTGTAAAGCTTAGATGCATTCATCATGAAGCGTGCAGCAAGGTTTGCAAATTTGCAAAGATTAATATAAATACTAATATAAAGGTTAATAAAACATTACACTCACATCTTCTGGAGGTTCAGCAGTAACACGTTGGTACCGATCCGTTTTTTCTCGTTTGTAACGCTGTCTGATGTGAAATGATTCACGCAAACAGGAAAGCACAGAGGATCGTGGGGAATCCCCGTGAGGGCGGCTTGATTTCAGAGAGGTTCAAACATATAAGGAGATTAAAAAAAAACCACTGGATGGATTTTTATCATTTTATGATGGTTGTGTACAGGCACTGCCAACACACATTTCAGTACAATCAACTTGTAAAAGTGCATGTACCATTATATGACCCCTTTAAAATTTTTCCCCATAGACAGTGGACGAGAACTGCATGCATAAACGGCCATTTATACCCTTATTTGGTCCCCTACACCTAATTCAAATCGCAATGTACTGTGTAATGATTTTATTTGTAAATTTAGCTGTATCCTCATTTCATTCTCTGTATTTTTGGTGCTCAGCTCAGAGAACAGCATCACGCTGATGAAGGCCTGCTGGAATGAGTTGTTTGCTTTAGGTCTGGCTCAGTGTTCACACATTATGAATGTAGAAACGATCCTCACGGCCATAATCAACCACTTACAGACCAGCCTGGATGAAGGTACGTGGACCTTTTACTATTTTTGAATATTATATATTTCTAAATTTGGTCAGATTATGTTTAAAGGAACACTCCACCGTTTTTTGAAATAGGGCTTATTCACCTTCTTTCCTACATTTAGATAGGTGGGCAAATGCATTTTTGTCTCAGTGCATGCATTGTTTTAGTTTGACAGGGTTGGCGCTAGCTTAGCTTAGCATAATGAATGGAATCCTTTGTTGCCAGCTAGCATGTCCTGAGTAAAAGTGATATAAAAAATAAAAAACCCCACCTAATTACTTCTTGTGGCCTGCGTATTCACAACGAGTACAAATAGCGATGCAGATTAACACTAGGCGATTTCCTAGGCAGATATTGACTTATATATTAAGGACTATATTAGGGGGAAGCACAGGCGAAGCACTGCTACTTGGGCGTGATATCTCTGCGCCCAAGTAGCAGTGCTTCGCCTGTGCTTCCCCCTAATATAGTCCCAAGTCAATATCTGCATAGGAAATCGCCTAGTGTTAATCTGCATCGCTATTTGTACTTGTTGTGAATACACAGGCCACAAGAAGTAATTAGGTGTTTTTTTTTATTTTTTATATCACTTTTACTCAGGACATGCTAGCTGGCAACAAAGGATTCCATTCATTATGCTAAGCTAGCGCCGACCCTGTCAAACTAAAACAATGCATGCACTGAGACAAAAATGCATTTGCCCACCTATCTTAATGTAGGAAAGAAGGTGAATAAGCCCTACTTCAAAAAACGGCGGAGTGTTCCTTTAACGTACTTTAATAATATATTAAAGGGATATTTCACCCAAAAATTTAATTAAAATTCTGTCATTAATTTCTCACCCTCATGTCGTTTTCGGAACACAAATGAAGATCTTTTTGAAGAGATTTCTGTCCCTCCATTGATAGCTATGCTAAAACTGACACTTTGATGCTTCAAAAAGTTCATAAAGAGATTGTAAAAATAATCCATATGAATTGAGCGGTTTAGTCTAAAATTTTCCGAAGAGACTCGATCGCTTTATATGATGAACAGATTTAATTAGGCTTTTATTCACATATAAACATTGATCAGAGAACATAAACAGAAGCTCAGCCCTAAAAAAATAATTTCTCAAATTTTGCACGGACCCCCTAGCGCCCTCCGGGGATCCCAGTTTGAAAACCAGTTTACATTGAGGGTAATGTGTTCAACAGATAAACTATCCCCAGAGCGGGTGAAGCAAGTCATGGAGCATATCTGGCGTATGCAGGAATTCTGTAACAGTATGAGTCGCATGAGTCCCGATGCATATGAATACGCTTACCTCAAAGCTGTGGTTCTCTTCAGCCCAGGTGAGCACAACTGGAGAGTATCTGAAAAATATGGAGGGAAATGGGGGGAAAAAAGGTAAGAATTAAGTTGATTGTATGCGTGTTTGTCGCAGATCACTCCGGAGTGGACGGCACCCTTCAGATTGAACGGTTTCAGGAGAAAGCATACATGGAACTGCAGGACTATGTGAGCAAAGTGTATCCAGAGGACACATATCGGTGAGCGACTTGTGTAGTTTAGTTACTCTAAAAAAGTCATTAATAGCTACTAATTACATCTTCAACAGTGTAATTAGATTACTGCAGCAATTAAACTCTCTAAAAATCCCATGTCAACCTCGGCCAGTTGAACAATACAAGGATAGATATGAAACTGTGCTTTTAATCCTTTCAAATTAAATAATATAAAATTGCATAAGTGTATTCTTAAAACAGACTAAAGTATTTAAAGGGAGACGGTTACATTAAAAAAAAATACATTGTAACATTAGATGTTAAATGTTGATGTTAAATCCACTATTGTTTCATATAGAATCGTTCATAGTTTAATGCGATTACATCAGAAGTAATTGTAAAATTAAGTAATCCCTTACTTTGTTAAATTAGAGTAAGTAGTAATGCATTACACCCAACAATCCAATTAATTTTAAATATTCAGAAATGTTATAGTATGATGTCTTAGATGTATGGAAGCTTGTTTCCGCCACTGAATAAAACATTTTAAAAGATAATTGCGACTTTTTATCTCACAATTGCGAGTTTACATCTCGCAATTCTGACTTTATTTCTCAGAATTGCGAGATATAAAGTCAGAATTGCGTGTTTTAAAGTCGCAATTGCGTGTTATAAAGTCAGAATTCTGAGATATAAAGTCAGAATTGCGTGTTATAAAGTCAGAATTCTGACTTTTTTTCTCGCAATTGCGACTTTATATCACGCAATTCTGACTTTATATCTCAGCATTCTGACTTTATATCTCAGAATTCTGACTTTATATCACGCAATTGGGAGATATAAAGTCAGAATTGCATGATATAAAGTCGCAATTGCGTGTTATAAAGTCAGAATTCTGAGATATAAAGTCAGAATTGCGTGTTATAAAGTAAGAATTCTGACTTTTTTTCTCGCAATTGCGACTTTATATCACGCAATTCTGACTTTATATCTCAGAATTCTGACTTTATATCTCAGAATTCTGACTTTATATCACGCAATTGGGAGATATAAAGTCAGAATTGCATGATATAAAGTCGCAATTGCGTGTTATAAAGTCAGAATTGTGAGATATAAACTATTCTGAGGTAAAAAAAAAAAAAAAAGTCCGTCTTTTTCCCCCCCTTAGAATTGGACTTTATATCTCACAATTCTGAGAAAATATGTCAGAATTGCGAGATATAAACTCGCAATTATGTGTTATAAAGTCAGAATTGCGTGATATAAAGCAGGCATGAAAACTCCTCACCTTTCGGCGAAATTCGCCGTTTTAAAACCTAAAAGGGTCACCTACGTGATTTGTGCAGATCCGATGAGAAAATATTTATGGGGGGGGAGGTCGAGGCCAGCATTTATCCCCTATAAAGTTACCATAAACTTCGCAGCTTTAAAAAAACAATCATCATTCCTAATGCCGAAACATGACAGCCAATACGAGTCAGAGTAACGGGCAGAAATGTTTTCAAAGTCTTAAACCGCGAGTCTGACAACTGGACACACTGCCGAACATAGAACCGCACGTCGGAAAGCAAGCCTGAGGTAAGTTAGCTTACAATGTTAACTGTCCTGTCAGATACAGACAGCGATGTTGCCAATGTCATTATTTTTACATTTTGACATAGAAGTGGGCGAGATAATATCGCGAGCGGGCGCGGGCGCCGTGAGCGCTGAGCGAGCAGGAAACAAGTAACAGTTAGTGCAGTGTTATTCATTGCGCGGCTCGCGAGCCTCATGTGGCTCGCCAAGCTTTAATTTGTGGCTCGCATGGCTAATACGGTGATATGATAATGCATTCACTAGAGATATTTCATAAAAACATTAATAACAAGTAGGGCTTTAACATAACCCGTTAAAAACTCAAAGTGTCAGCTCTATTACAAATAATTTCGATTGGATTGAAAGGGGTTTATCGAGAGAACGTGAAAAAACTTGATCGATTGAAAACCGAAACTGAAAGGACGACGTATGACGAGCTGAACGAGCTGTTCTCGTGATGAATAAAGTGCCATATAAATGAGTATCCTTTCATTCTATAATTCTCCTTTCACTCAGCATCTGTGAAGTGAAGCAGGACAGTCCTTGTTTCAGATTATCATACAGACGACTGGTTTGGGGCATTTTTAATGCGTGATAAATAGTAAATAGTTTTTTTTTCTCTGACACCCGATGAAATGAGTAGATCAGCGGCCCATTTGTTCTTTTCTTGATTAAGTTAGTATAGAAATTAGTACAAAGCTAATTATGAAAGTTTCCTTTATTTTTCAGTGCATTTGTTTTACAATATATGGCTATTACTATCATGGGATTAATATTATAACTATTATTGTAGTAATGTAGACAGACACTGTAACTAAAAGAGTTTTGAATTTTTCTTTGTTTAATTTGCACCAGATTGATGAATTTAACATTTAAAAAGCACAAAATTTTCTTATGGGGGAGCATGCCCCCAAACCCCCCTAGAGTGGCAGAGGTCCACTCATCACAGTGATCCAAAAATCCTGTGAGAAACACTGGTAGCCTAATACTATGTCAATGCAGCTTACATGTTTTTTTGGGGGGGGGGGGGGGGGGGGGTGTTCATCACTGTGGAGTATAGTTCAATTCTATTAATAAATGAGAAATTTGTACTAATTTCATCTGTTCGTGTTAACTGTCACGCGTTACTCACTCATTACATTTATTTAAAAAAAAAATGTTTGTGTGTGTGTGTGTGTGGGGTGTGGGAGGGGGGGTTGGGTATGCCGCCTTCTCACCTTTTTTACCCCTGACCTGTTTTCATGCCTGATAAAGTCAGAATTCTGAGATATAAAGTCAGAATTGCGTGATATAAAGTCGCAATTGCGAGAAAAAAAGTCAGAATTCTGACTTTATAAGACGCAATTGCGACTTTATATCTCGCAATTCTGACTTTATATCTCAGAATTCTGACTTTATATCACGCAATTCTGACTTTATATCTCAGAATTCTGACTTTATTTCACGCAATTCTGACTTTATATCTCGCAATTCTGACTCGCAGATGTGAGATAAAAAGTCGCAATTATCTTTTATTTTTTTTATTTTGTGGCGGAAACAAGCTTCCATATAGATGTGACTATTAACAGTATATAAATTATCTTTCTCTGCTAGCCTTTCAAAACTGTTAGTTCGCCTGCCCGCCCTGCGGCTCATGAGCGCTGCGGTGACTGAGGAGCTCTTTTTCGCCGGTCTCATCGGGAACGTCCAGATCGACAGCATCATTCCCTACATCCTCAAAATGGAGTCTACCGACTACAACAGCCAGCCAATCAGCAACGCTGAGTGACTGAAGCCTCACCCACAGCCACACCCATCAGCTTTAAAAAGTCAATGGCTTTGCTCACTCAGACCCTTTGGGCCAAAACAGCGATCTTTATGATATAATCATACAGTTCGATTAAGAAAATCATTTTGTTATGACTTTGCTTTTTCATTTGGCCAGTTATTATGTCTATAGGTTATGTAGTATGGATAAAGTGGATTACTGCAACTGCTGCGATTGGATCGTTTGGGCTTTTATTGTATTGCTGTACTTATGTTTGGAAAAGTGTCTATAAAGACACAGGAAGTGAAAGGAACCTGTTCTTGAGAACTTGTTCCAAAGAGAACTTTGCCCCCCCTCCCCCCCAGCACTGACTTTCTCTGTATGTATATGAATCATGTATATAGGAATAATAAATGTCAAATCAAGGGGAAAAATGTTGGTATTTTGGCATTTGTTCGCCTGTTCCTTTTTTTATGAACACATTTGATGTGATATACAGGGTTCCCACGGTTACAGAAAACTCCATCTTTTCTCCATCCCTGGAAAAGTCATGGCAGTTTCTGTACTTCATGTACATTTTTTTCTCTTTATGCTCTAATATATTTAATTGGCAAAATATTATTCTGTGAGTGCAATCTCTGTATAAAAAAAAAAATTGTAAAGAAACGAAAGTCATGGAAATGTATTGGTCAAACGTGTTGGAATCAATTTATAGTTGTTCCAGGTTCATTCCGAGCAGTACCTTGTGAACTCTGTAATGTTTAAATAATGAATATGTTTGTGTTGTGTCATGTTTTTTTATTAAAGAGTAAACCAGACATTTCAGAAACATTCTCCGATCAAGCTTGAACGCTTCAATTATATATAATATGTCTTAATAAAATGCAGGGTTTTTTTCTCAAGTTAGTGCACGTCACCCGAAGACAACAACGTTATCTGCTTAAACCAAAAACAGAGAGATTGTTGGCGGAACCCAAACCGCGCGATCGCGTGTGCAGAGGGAACTGTAAAGCTGCGTGACCGTCCGTCAGCGTTTAGAGTCCGTCAGTTATGGCGGAGTACGCGAATCTAGTGCGGCGGGCCGTGGGTCAACTCGGCGGTCATGGCGGTGTTAAAGGCTTCCTACTGCAGCTGTTCAGGTAGGTCACTCGAATAAAATTGTTTTAGAGGTAAACGTGTGTGAAATGAAGTGTGTAGAACTGTAAGACACTGAATCCAAAGCAATGACCTCTTTGATAGTGACTGTACAGTCACACATATGAATGCGAAACTCTGAACAACTGTCTTTCTGTTTACCGGAGAATGTATTTTACTTGGCATGTCAATTTACAGTAAATATCTCTTTAAACAATGAGACCTTTATCAATATATAGATAGTTGACTGTACTTTTTTGGACCTGTAGGGAAATTTATGCTGCTGCCACTGTACTTTTTGCATGGAATTTATTATTAATATTTATATATTATACTATATTCTAATATACTTACTATTATAATAAATTACACTTAATATATTAACTATTGATTTGACATCATTGAAATGTCTTTCTCAGGGTGAATGATATCAAGACAGGAGCCTTGGTGGGTGTTGACAAATATGGCAACAAATACTTTGAGGACAACAGAAACTTTTTCGGTATTAATTTACATACTTTAGTTGTCTATACACAAATTCACTGTGTTTTATGTCTTCTGAGTGTGTATTTTTCACTGTGTCACTTCCAGGCCGTCACCGATGGGTGATTTACACCACAGAGATGAACGGAAAGAAGACTTTGTGGGATGTTGATGGCAGCATGGTCCCTGCTGAATGGTATTATAAACAGATGTATTAACCATGATGTTTGTAATGGATTTAGATTCTTTCTCGTTTCTAGTGTCCCTTTGCCCTGTACATTTTTTTAAAGGATTTTTCCCTTAAGATTATGTAATTATTGGTTTATAGAGCTCTTTAAAAAAACCTGCTCTTGTCTTAAAGGTAGTGTAGGCAATTTCGGAGAGGCTAGCAATAGCAAGCTAGCTTTGAAAGCATGAGATCCCAGCCTCCGTTCTGAGTGCCTCCAAGACCACGCCTCCTCAAAAACACATGAATGCGCACATCCAGAGTAGAGTCTGCAAAGCGTCATGAGAGACGCCGTTAAATTACCTCATGTCTCAAAGCACATAACATTATAATACTAATGAACTTGCAGAGCTCTTACTTGTACCACCTGACTGCTACAGATTCATTTTGGCGTTGATCGTGTTGACATAGAAACGCATAAATCTGAGTCTGAGGATGTGAACAGCTCCAGTTAGGACGTCGCTGGTTGCCATCTAGTAATTATGGTTACAAAATGGCGTGAACGCAGAATAAGATCGTTGTTTTGGTTCAGGAGGAACTGTAAAGACGGCTGCATTCTGACAAACATTTTAGGTCCTGAGACTTCCATAGACGAGATATATGTACGTTTAAATATTTAATATTTCTATTATTGATTGCTATCAGGATGTGAAGAGAGTTTCAACCGGTATAACAAAAGTGTTTATTAAAACCAAAATTGCCCTATTATTCTTGTGAAAAAATTTATTCATTCTGGTGCATTAAGAGTGCTAATTGGCAGCCATTATGATTGAACAAAACATTGGGTAAATTTAGAGCAATTGAAAAATGGTTGTCTTGCAAATGCGGCATTAGCAGCAATGCCAATACAGTGTTTGGAACAGGAAGTACATCTACAACACTTTTAGTGAAGAAAAGTAGAAAGACATCCAAATGATATTTGAAATCCTTTTGCTGAAAATAAAATATTAAATATTAAAATGATAAAATAAAGTATTAAAAATGTTTTTTTTATATATTTATATATTTTATTAATATATTAGTATTAATAGAGTTTTTATGTATTGTACAAAAAATAAAGCACAGAATGGAATAGAACCAAAATGTTTCAGAATAGAATTGCGTGTTTTTATACAAAAATTCTCACGGCTTTTAATTGCCAATGCACAATTATGTGACCCTGGATCACAAAACCAGTCACATCTCCAACGCATTCTCATCCTTGGGCGTCATATACTGACGCTTTTGACATTTCGTCCACATCGAACGAACATGGCACCCTTTAGCGTCAATATGACACGCACAGAGCTTTGTTCGGTTATGGGTAGGTTTAGGTCTGGGGTAGGGTTAGGGTTAGACCGCTAGGAGGCGCCTTCTGGCCCATTTCTATCTGCGTCTCATATTGACGCTAAAGGGTGCCATGTGCGTTCGATGTAGACGAATGTCGCACGGGTATATTTGTGGCAATATCCAACAATACATTGTATGGGTCAAAATTATCGATTTTTCTTTTATGCCAAAAATCATTAGGATATAAAGTAAAGATCATGTTCCATGAAGATATTTTGTAAATTTCCAACCGTAAATATATAAAACATTTATTTTTGTGAGTGTCAACTTTAAAGGCGATTTTCTCAATGTTTCGATTTTTTTTCCACCCTCAGATTCCAGATTTTCAAATAGTTGTATCTCGGCCAAATATTGTCCTATCCTAACAAACCATGCATCAATGGAAAGCTTATTTATTCAGCTTGATGTATACATCTCAAATTCAAAAAATGAAGCCATGTAACTGGTTTTGTGGTCCAGGGTCACAAAAATCTTCCCTTTTTCTCTCTTTCAATGTTGTTCTCAGGCACCGTTGGCTGCACTGCATGACGGATGACCCTCCCACCACTCACCCTCCAGAACCCAAGAAGTTCCTGGCCAAGGTTCATCAGATCAACCTCAGTGGCACATCAAACTGCTACGTGCCCTATTCAACCACTCGCAAGAAGATCCACGAGTGGGTGCCCCCAAAAGCCGGGGAGAAATAATCCCCTCCTTTCACCAGTTCTGCTGTTTGGAACATTCTGTACATTGTAACTTTATAATAATCATAAATAAATTAAAACAAACGTCTTTGTCTCTGTGTGAATTTATGTTTATAAAACTGTTGGGAAATGATACAGTGTCACATGATCCTTGATTTGGTGCTCAAGAAGCATTTCCTGTTATTATCATGTGCTCCTTAATATATTTGTAAAAAAACCATGAGATATTTTAACTAGAACTAATAAACCAAATAAAACTAGGAATGTGCACAAGAAAATAAATAAGATGACTGTAAGAAATGTTTAATGTATGAATGGTTAAATATTGTAATTTAAAACTAGTAAAGCACAGCTAGGAGCAGTTTAGTATGGTGTCACACACGTGTTACAGTATTTCCTGTGTGATTCAATGTTGAGGGTTGATTAAACAGTTGCAGTATTTCTCATGTCATTGAGTAGGGTATCAGTCTGACATGGTCTTCACAGATGGATCTAATTCCTATAGCAGCCAAACGCAGGCAATGCGCATTTACACATATGCTAGGTATTATCATAATCGTATTATTTTCTAATCGAGGGTGAGTTTGGTCAGGTAGGTGAGTCAGGCGTTGGACAGCAGAGGGCACTGTTTCCGTGTTTTTTTTTTTCGGATTTTGCTCAAGTTTGCTCGACTGAAACCAAAACGTAGGCCTTATTGTTCATGTTGAAAACTGAAACCAGTGGACAGACTATAATAGCTGCTTCCTACAGGGATGAGAGCAAAATCGCATTTTACTGCCTCCCTGTTTTTGTCTATCTAAATGTTAATGTTTCAGTCGAGGTCACTGACAAACACATTCAAATCGTTTGACAGCTTATTATTATGACATCTCCACAGAAACAAAAAAAGCATAAATCTTTTTAGAACCTGCTCAGAAAGTGTACAATAAGCCCTAAAAAAGTACCATGCTATTAGTGTTTTCTACAGTACCTTGGACTTTCGTGTAAATATCATGGCACATTAATATGTCAATCACTGAGTATCTTGCTTTATACTGAATTACCATAGTATCACCGGATACCATCGAGGGTGATGGTATCACAACAGCACTTTTTTTGTAAGGGGTGCAGCATTATCACCACAATTTCAAGAGTAATGTGACAATGTAAACTCTCCATTTCACACAAATACACTGTAAAAATAAAAGGTGCCTGGAGGAACCTTTTGGGGTTCTTCACTTTGCCACACCGGCGGAACCGTCTGTAGATCCTCTAGGCACCCTTTAAAAAGGGCCGGTTCTCTGAGGAACCACACAGGTTTCCTGAGGAACTCTTATATTAGGCACTGTGTGGAACCACTTTGGGTGCCTCCAGGAACCAAATTTCATTTTTTTTTTAATATTTAATTTCATGTTGTTACTATGGTTACCTTTGACTTCTATTATAATAAACAAATTGAACCAAATACAAAATAAGAATTGTTTATTACATATTTGATATTCATTTTTATACATACACTTCCATGCACATGGGGAAAAAAGCTAACTACAGATTAATATCAATGAACACACAAAAAAATAGTATAATACATAAGCAACATGAATAATCAACCATGTATATACAATAGATAAACAAGAAAAGACATCTCAACAAAATGCATGGAAACACATATGTTCCATGAAATAAATCAATGTAAATAAAATTACATTTGAACTAATTAAAAATGTCCATCATACTTAACTTTAAAACATTTGTGTTTCAGTCCGATGGTTAGTCTGACATCACTGTTTCCAAGTCCAAAAGCTCTATCAGATGCCAAAAACAAACAACAGTGCTAATATACACTCATTGTGCTGTAACCTTTATCTCTATACTGAAATCTCAGATGGTTAGTTATTCAGCTATTTTGAATCATAAAATGTTTAAGTCTGGGATGCCGTTAGACTGGAAACTGTAATGTACACTATGGCTTTTGAAAAGCTTAAATGTGTGACTTGAATCAACAGTGTTCATAAATGGTTGTTGAGTATTCTCATGAAACAAGATAGAGGAAGTAGAGGCTTCGACCCGAAACAGAGTTAAGGTGCTGTAAAATTATCTGTTGTTCTGTGAATGTTCACTGGTTAATTCCAGTCATTTCACTAAGAATCCACACGATCAGCAATTTCGTTTGTGGTCAAAAATGTCACTATGGGACCAAGTTGGTGTGAGGTACTTAACGAGTTAGAAAAGTGAAAAGGTACAGCATCGTTTTCCGTTTGTTTTTCTTCTTTTCTGGTGGATGGTCCAGGCACTTCAATGATTTTCAGGTCTACAGGAGGATTTTTATTCTTGATCAAACTTGTATTTCAGCTTACTGAGATCCCTGCAAAGTACAAAATTTACTGTTAGTAATGTTATTAAAGTGATAGTTGTGAAATTTAAATAATTTCCTCAGCCTTGTGACGTTCCAAACCTGTTTGACTTTCTGTCTGTGGAACCCAAAAGCAGATCTCAGGCATAATGCAACCCCAGTCACCGTTCAATTTCACTGCATGAAACACAAGAAGAAAACAAATGTGTAAATCATTCATGAAACCATTCTTATGCACACTTGTCTAGTTCAATTCAATGCAACAATTTATGTAAAAATGGTTAAGCTCCAAAAATGTCCCAGAAAAGATCCTAAAAATAATCAATGAGTTCACAAATCATGTGTTATGGGTTGTGTTGCAAGTCTTCTGAAGCCTAATTGCTTTTTCCTTTTTTTTATTTATTTTTTTGTCGAAAAAAACTAAACTTGAAATTATAATTCAGAGTTAAAATGTCTATAGCATTTTTTGTGAATCAAACCTGTGATATTATTTTTCTGAGTAACATGAATGAGATTTGAGATCATGAGAAAAGATTTTCAGAGAGTAACTGATTAAAAAACACAAGTACACAGTCAAACAATACAATTGCACACAGAGAAAGTTCATAGTAATAAAGTACTTGCATGTGGTGCAGGTAACTTACTGTAATTCAATGTTGCCACTGAAAAGTTCAGATTATTTTAGAAATGTAATGGTTGTTCTGGGGAAACAAAAGAAAAAAGCTGATTATTCACAACATAATATTTATTGACCAGTAAATGGCTTTAAAATGGTATTTGAGAGAATGAGGGCACCTGTAGTAAGTAAAGTTAACGTTAGGCTAAACAAAAACAGAGCAAACTATAACCTGTTTTTGTTATTCATAACAAACGCCAAGAATCAGAGAATTTTCTAAATTAGTTAGGCTATATCAGCAATTTGAAGACACAGTTGTACAAAATATGTTGAATTGAATGACTAAATCAATCTAAGACAATAAGTCAATCATTTCCATTTGTTCATTAGATCAACATAAGTTAGTTAGCATCGCGGCTAAAACCTTCATACCAGATACTGTGCAATAAACGAGTGGTAAACACTGTAAAAACGTAGTAATGTATAATAAATTTAGTTTATATATATGTGTGTTTAAATATATAGTGAGTAGACTCTGTATTTATATTTATTTGGCGAGTTTACAAACCTTGTAATGGAGAGCCGAACAAACGGCGGAAGCTTTGATGAGAGGAGCCGTTACTTTCCTGATGACGATCAGCTGAGCTTTGTTGCGCGCGAGCAGCGCGAGGATCACTGAAGCGACGACAGAGGAATAGCAGCAGTTTCGTGACTGAATAAAACTTCTCTCCTCCTGCTTCTTCTTCTTCATATAATATTATTATTATTTAGTGTTGTTGTTTAAGGTTTAAATGACTTAATAAAATAGGCCTATACTAAATATATGTAAGCTACCCAAGTGAAAAAGACTAGGTTACTGTTAAATGTATTAAAAATGCATTAAAGTATATTTGTATTGTAGGTCTACTAAAAACACACTCAAGTACATTTTTTATACATTTAATAGTACGTCTTTTTCACCTGGGTATGTATACTGAATCAAACTTAAGTAGCCTATAATAATAATAATAGGATAATAATAATAATAATAATAGAATAATAATCTAATTCTGGCCTCACTGAACCATTGGGTTCCTCCAGATGCTGGCTTTAACATAAGAGATCTTCCAGGAACCACTTAAATGTTAAAAGATCTTCCAATAACCCTTCTATCGCATTCAAGTTCCTCTATTTTCCCCCTAAGCACTTCGAGGTCTCATAGTAATGAAAAGGTGACTCCAGAACCTCTGAAGTAAATACAAAGTGCTTAAAGGATCCCATAAGTTCCAGCAAGAACCTCAAAGATTGTCAATGCTCTTCCAGTTACCCTTCTATAGGAAAAAGAGCTTTGAGGCACCAAAATTACATTTTGAAGTTCCTTGAGTATCCAACAGGATACTTGAGGCTCCTTTAGTTTTTACAGTGTAGTATTAATACATCTGTGCAGAAGATAAATGCTAAAACAGTTCTTAGAATCGTTAAGAACCATTAATATTCACAGGTGAAAAAAGTGTAAATTGTGCCATCAGCGTATGCATGACACCAGCAGCTTATGGTTAACATACTAATAATAGGTCAAAGTTGTTTGTAACTCGTCTGTGAGAAACATACAGACAGCTACTTCACAGTGTGTAGTTTTGTTATCCTCTCTCTCTCTCACACACACACACAAAAGTTCACTGGGAAATGGATTGAGGTAATGAATTATGGATATGCACATTAGCATGGTGTCATTTCACACTGCCAAGTGGTTTAAATTTTCATATCCCCATGAATAAGCAGCTGTTGGTGTAGTGTATATAGGGTGTATCTGTATTCATATCTCACATATTCATACGTCGAGTCTCTGAGTTACAATGTGCCGTGCTTTACATATGCACTTACAGTATTTCCTGTGTGATTCAATGTTGAGGCTTGAGGTCTGTGAATATTTAATCCTTTCAATGCAGCATCTTTTTTTTTTTTTTTCGTTATTAGCGGTCCCTGCAATTACTGGTTAACTTGCTCTATTGCTATTGTTCATGCTGTGCTATTTGTTTGCTGAGATGTTCAGATTACTTTGTGCAACCATGTGGAACACCCCAGCAACTGCATGGCAACAAATTGGCAGGCACCAATACCACCCTAACAACTGCATAGTGTCATCTTAGAAAACACCCAGGTAACCCCGACAACACAGCAGCACCCAAGAAATGACACAGAACACCTGGGCAACTGTATTTTATCCTGGTAACCACCCGGAACACTCGGATAACCATATATTACCAAGCACCCTACCAACACCCTAGGAACCATTCATAATATTCTAACAAGCACATAGTAACACCATAGAAACCACCCAGAACACCCTATCAAGACCCTGGGCATTATAAAACTCAGAAGCTACGAACACCCAGGTAACCATTTATTACCATAACAAAATATATCAGCACCCTAAAAGCCACCCAAAAGGTTTGGGATGGAGATTACCCTGGCAACCACACCTAGAAACCACCTAGAACACCCAGGTGACCATATATTACCCCAACAACGCATAGTAACACCCTGGCAACTACCCAGAACACTGGTATCCACTCATAACACACAAACAACACCCTGGCAACTACTCATAACATCTGAACAACTGCATAGTAACACCCTAGAAACCAACCAAACCATATAACACCCTGTCAACCATCCAGAATACCCTAGCAACACCTCGAGAACCCCCCATAGTAGAACTCCAAGAAAGCACCTGGAATAGCCTTACAACCGTATTTTACGCTGGCAACCACCTATAACACCTTAGCAACACCATAGCAACTATCCAGAACACTCAACCACACTGCAGCAATAGCAACAGCAATAGCCACTGCATAGCAACACCCTGGTAGCCAGGGTTTTTAAAATGTTTTTAAAATGTGTTGTATCTGGTCTTGTTCATGGCTTATAATTCCAGTAATGTAGTGATGGGCAAATAGGTTTTAGTTTATCACAGAACATAATAGATGTGCTATGTATTTTGGATCTCAGTGTAATGTTTCATCGTGTTATAAGAGATTCCATATGTCCTTTTTTTGAGGCACCTAATGTGATAAATTTAGCGCTGGCCCAGATACTGGTTAACAGCACATCTCTATTTTTTCTGCAGCGAAGGATGTAAAGAGTGGAAGACAAAGCATGTAGGATGGGGTTGAGACTTCATTGTTCTTCATCGACTTCATCGAGACAACAGGAAAAGGTACAAAACAAATAGCTTTTCCAATTCAGCCACTCCCTGTTGAAAGAGAACTGATGGACAATACACACTCAACAATCTTTGAACACATTTGAAAGATATATTGACTCGCTATATATATTGACTGTATATATTTGACTCAATAATAACCCTTACTATTCTATTATATAACTTGCTACGTGTGCTGCGCTGGTCTAGCTGAGACTCTTCTTGACATTTGCATAGTGTTGCCCTATTGTTGATTTGACTGCTTCTATTGCTCTCCTCATCTGTAAGGAGCTTTGAATAAAAGAGTCTGCCAAATGATTAAATGTAAATATTGGATGTGTTACAGTACAAATTCAGTACTATGACAGGTGTTGTCATCAGATTGTAAGTTTTAGATGCAAACTGTACACAGTAATTTATACAGTTGCTTTCCTTTCGCACTGACTCACTCGGTCACAGGAAGTGTAAGGAACATAATGTCAAGTCTGTTTATGATCTGTTTAGATTGCACACTGTTTTGTGCTCTTTGTACGTAACGTACCTAAATAAATGTTTCAGGTTACGTTCTATCAACAGTATCTGTGCTCTCACAGAAAATACTTGAGTCATTATTACTTATTTTATAAGAGCAAGTTGTTGTTATTGATTTTTTTTCCCTAAAGACTAGCGTTTGGATTCATTGTCACCACTAAAATGACAACAAAATCAATAAATACTTAGAGAAGTATTATAATCCCAACTGGTTTGTCAATACTTAAGGAAAACGGCAAATCTGGTGGTCAAGCATTTACATTCCCACTGACCTGTAAAAGTTCATTTCATTAAATTAAAGAAGAGATATATTTAGACTCAAGTCTTTGGTCATTTCACACACACAGACGATATTCATCAATAATTCACTTCTGAATGGTAGTCAGGAAGATGAATCATTAATAATGTGACAGCAAGACTTCCAGTGAAACATCCTCTAGAGACTGTGTGTGATGTTTATGTGTGAGATATTGAGCGAAAGGTTGCGTGACATGTCAGATCTTCATGATTTTATTCCAGTGCTCTTGATCCTGAAGACAATGGAGAGCAACAGGTTCCAGAACTATCAAAGTAAGATTTTTAAAGATAACGAATAAAAATAATTCTCTTAAATGTGTCATTTTGGTTTTCAGTGGCACAGCATAGGTTGTGATTTTTACATGAAAGGTGCAAAAGTTCTGATATGAATTATCTTTGCTTCAGGTTTTACATCACAAAAACAAACTGTTCTCAAAGGGGGGGGGGGGGGGGGGCTTTTTTATCCACTGTACACATGTGGCGCACTGTCCGTGAGACAAACGAAGAAGGCGACATGGTGATGGGAAAAAATATGAGATGGAAGGAAAAATTATTACTTTTGCGTCCTCCTGAGAAACTCGCAAAAGCACTGAAATGAGTTTTCTTTTTCTCCCACCACATATTATAAAAGTTTTGTGAGCATTAAGTGGCTGTGGGAGCGCAAAAGTTTTGCAAGAGAATGCAAAAGCATTGAAATATAATTTTCCTTTCCATCTCATGTCCTTTTAAGGGCTCCGTAACTTTGGGAAGGAAATTCATACAGTATAAATAAATAAGGGAGGATCTGATGATAACTTTTGGTGGAAAGTTCCTTTGCGTATTGGTCATAAGTGATGACCGTGTCATGAAAGAGATACCAGTTATTGGCTGAGATGAAAGGATGACCAACTGATGCATTCCTGTGTGTGTGCGTATACCAGCTCTTTTCATCTCACCCTTAGAGGATCAAAACTACACAGTAGTGATGTCATGTCCTGCAGGGGGGCTGAGAGAGTTGAAAGGACGAAGGTCATTTTTCTTTCTTTTATCTATCAGGTCTCAGTCTCTTTGTCTTTTTTTTTCTTTTTCTTTTTTATGTTGCAGTTCACAGCACTAATTCCCTGACAAGAAAAAAGGGAAAGGATAAAAGAGGCCAAAGTGGGAGTGTAAGAGAGACTAATGAACAGTGCACTAGCATATGCACTAAGGACAATAAAAAGGAGGCAGATAGAGGGAGAGAGAAAGAGAGCGGTATGACTGGTAAAAGGTAACAGAGTGATCATTCAAAAGGAGTAACTAACAAGCTAGCTCAACCTGTTATAGCATTCATGCTGCAGTTACGGTCCCCTAACCGTCTAGGGGTCGGGAGGGGAGGTAACAAAGGAAAAAAAACGTAAAATTAAAAAAAAAGGAGGAAGTCGAGAAAGCACTTCAATCCTCTGTCCCAGAGTAAAGACGACACCAGATGATATATATCAAAGAAAGGATTTTAAAAAGGACAGAACATAGGTTACTAGGGAGCAATGGCTCAGGGGAGAGCAAGGCCTAAAATAACAAAACAAAACAGCCCACTAACTAATTTTGGGAGGAGTCCTAACTAACCTAAAAAAGGTTAAACAAAATGAAATAAACAACATAAACTTCCCTCAACTCCCTTGCTATACAAAAACAGGGACGGAAACAGTGTTAAAAGAAAAAAGCACTTCTTTTCCACTGCAATTTCACTGTTGCTGTTTTGGGAGCATAACAGCCCTAGTCTCCATTCACTTTAATTTAAAAAGGACAAAAAAAGTAGTCCACACTGAATTTTAAGTCATCTACAAGGAATTGTATTGAAGTCATTATTCACTGAAAATCTTCCACTCCTGAGGTTTCATGACTAATTTGCGTATATACATACTGAAACTTGGCATGTTAAGAGCAGAGAATGTTTAGAACGGGTAAACGATGAGTGAACGATCACTTTAGGACTTGATTCTGGACTATATGCATAGTGTGACATGAAAATGAAACCACACTTTAACTGAACCTCTCCCTGTTTTCCATTTTATCTTGTTACAAAACCACATTTTATTGTTCTGTGAATTTCATGCAGTTTGTGATCAGTGCAGATCAATTTGTTAGACTCTGTTTCAGCTTGTTTTTAGTGGAAAAGCTTTCAGCTGGACAGAAACAGCCTGTGGGCATTCTCATGGATTACGTTTTCCACGGATTGTTAAAAATAGAAGTTGTGCCCTTTGCTACACCTATTTTCACACTTTGACTTGACTTCTCTCTCTGTGTGTGTCACTGTGTGTGTGTGTGTGTGTGTGTGTGTGTGTGTGTGTGTGTGTGTGTGTGTGTGTGTGTGTGTGTGTGTGTGTGTGTGTGTGTGTGTGTGTGTGTGTGTGTGACAGGGGGTTGGTGAGGAGGAAACGTAATTTAAGAACAAAAACAAAATATTTACTTAGCTAAAACCATTGGGGACAAAAGTAACCTAAATCTAAATTCTATACCGAAAAGTTTCTTTTAGGGCTATGGTTAAAGTTTTTTCTTAAAAGTTTTGCTTAATCGACAATTTGGAATTTTTGAAATTAAATTCCTTTGAAACACACATTTCACACTGTAACTAATTTATTTAATTTCAATAGTGAATATAAATGCATCACAGGGGAATTTTATCATTTTGATTATATTGTTGGTTGTGATGGATATGACACCACAATTTTTTTATTTTTTTATTTAGACATATAATATATGGTTAAAACATCCCTAGTGAAACCGAAATGTATTTGAAATACATTTTATGCTAAGCATACTGCAAATACATGTACATATTTATGTACTAAATATAAATACCCTGCAATTTTGGTATACTGAATTAATATAAAGTCTGCTAAATTGGAACAACACATTTTTTTACTTAATACATTCGGAAGTAGTGCTGAGGTACAACTAAAGACATACTTATATATTTAATAGTTATTTAATGGTTAAGTATATTTTATATTTAAGTATATTTGATTGTGTTAAAATGGAACTACGCTTTACATATCTTGCATTTAAAGACTAAAATTATACAGTGATCATACTAATAGTGATATTAAAACACGTTTTAGGCTTAATATTAAGAAATGTGAATTGTGCAATAAAGAAGTACTCCAAATAAAGTTGAATTATACATTTTATATTAGTAAGTCTCAAGAGATTTGTACTATACTTATTATGAAATAAATGTATTTTAAATACATAGGTTTTTCACTAGGGATATGATTAAAGGAAAAGTTAAAAATGAAGGCATATAAAAAGTTAGAAGAAATTTTAAACTTTAATAACAAAAACATGCGAACCTCTGTGGGACATAAAAGTGCCAGTAGTTGATCCAATTATATAAAATAAATGCTTTATATTAACACAATAGAGTCTGTATTTCTATGTATTTGTGTTGTAAATTTGTTTTGATGCAAACTTTTCTTTTAGTAATTGTTCTGTTTTACAGTTTTTAACACAGTTATTTAAGATTGATGCTGTAGGCGTTGTGAATTGAATGCATTTCAGCAACATCCACAAACTGAGCAGTTGTGAGTTTATGTGAGGGCAAATGTGATGATTCATTCATTGAATTATGTTTGGCAGATACGGTCTGTAGGTCACTGAAATCATCTGTCTGTATGAGTGATTCAGCTCATGATATTAAAATGCACGCAGCTCTGCTCTAGCAGAGGATGGGCGAGAGAACCTGCTTCAAAACCCTCATATGCATATGTTGGAAGGAACACAAATGGCTAGATCCTAACGCTAACGGTGATGTACTGGCAAAAATAGAAATAAGAAACCAACTAGTAACCAACCAACACCCTAGCAGCAGCCCCTTAGGAATGCACTAATAGACCCTTTTCAGAAGAGCGCCATGACTGGTATGAAAGCGAGGCGGTGAGGGATAGATGGCATCCACTGTAAAAAGCTGTATAAAGCTCCTAGATCTCTTATTTTCCACAGCTTATACTGTCTGGGTTTTTTGATCTACTGATATTTCTTAGACAGATATTTTGCAGTGTTTCGTCAGCAGAACAATCCAAAAACACATTAAATAACAGTTTAACCCACCGAAGAGATGTTTGTCTATCCCTCACAGCCTCGCTTTCATTCTCATTAAAAATAAAAGATGGCGCTGCGGTGAATAAGGTCTATAACCACACAGAACACCTTACAGCAACTACATAGCAACATGCTAACAAGTAGGCCTACTCAGAACACTTTAGCCATCACATAGGATTAGCTTTCAATTAGCTTTCAGTAGTCAGGGCACTGATCATTTTAAGGGCTGTCTCGATCGCAAAATCCTTCCAGTGCACTGAAACGTTTGCTCCCTAAAAAAGTCCCACAATGCACTGTGAAAACCAGCGGGCATCGATGCTCACTAAGTTCCCTTAAAGGAGAACTCCGGTCAATTTTAACATTGAGCTCATTTTTTTGTACATTTGGAGTGCTGTCAATACAGAGAACAACGACAAAAATCGGTGTTGCCTACACCGAGTTATTCTATTTTTAAAATTTGCACCCTGTTGACTTCAATGGGGCAAGAACTAAACCTGCTTTTAGCCTCTTAACATCCTTGATGTGTCATTACAAGTGCACAGAAAATGTGAGTGATTCCTTCAGAGTGAACACGAGTGGATCTGACTGCAGTAGATGTTAAAGATATGTATAAAAATTATGTTATTTAAGCCAGCGCAAATACATCCTGTTTTCGGTTGAAGTCCAAAGTAGTCGATTGCCGAGTTCACGTGCGTGATCATAGGTACTAAACCTATGCGCGTGAACAAATGACAGCACTCCAAATGTACAAAAAAATTAGCTCAATGTTAAAATTGACCGGAGTTCTCCTTTAACGGAAATTCTGAAGCATGAAACACACATAATCAACTTAATACACATGATGACGCAATAGATGTTCTAAAAAAGATACATACAATATACATCGCTAGACAGGTAAAGAACATACAGTATAGAATATTTAACAAATGCCCAACTTTTAAACAACATAAACAAATAATGTCGAAAAGATATCTGTGCTGCTGTTGTTCATAAATACCATTTGTGACGTTGATGAGGATGTTGTCATTTCGCCTGAAATAGAGCCATCAGTGTCCTTAACAGTGCCTGAATTCGTTTACACAATATACTGATTCACGACCTAGGGAGCTGATTGAGACGCACCCACAATAACATACGCGCTAACAACATGCTAACAACCACTCAGAACACTTTAGCAGATGCTTTGAATATAAAAGTGTCTGCTAAATGCATAAACAGAAATGTTAGCAGCCACACAGCAACATGCTAACAACCACTCAGAACACTTTAGGAACCACATATCAACAATCTAAAAGCCAAAGAAATCCTAACACCACACAACATTAAATCTAGCTCTTATAATAATACAGTGGCACAGGTCGCATATTAGGCTATGAGTGACAAACTGAAGAAAAAAAAAGAAGACTAAATATTGACCAATTATGTTACAGTTTTGTGATGTTGAACTTTAACTCACTAATTGCTGTCGCATTGACCAATGGGTTTCGAGGGTCATTGGTTGGGGGTCACTGGTAATGGTCTTCTCCATTGGTTCCTAACGCTGATGTAATCTGTCTACATGTTTGCACATACGCACAATCTGTTGTTTTAGACAGGAAGGCTGAACTCCAGACATACAATTCGCTCTGGTATGAATGTATGTGCAAGCTCTTACAAGTAGCATAAGTGCCGGTATGATTGTGTAAGGTGCTTGTGCTTGTGAGAGGTGTGTGTGTCTCGAACTCTCTCTGTATGTATGTGTGTGAAGATCTCATTACATTGTCTGTTCGGTTCGAAGAACACCAAGTGAAAAGGTATCAGCTAGTGTGTGTGTGTAAGTGAGTGTGTGTGTGCAACTGGTGTTGCCAACAGGGCTATTTCACACACTTGAAATAAAGTAGGGCCTTCTTCTGGTGAATATTTTATGCTCTCCATTTGTTTTGAAAACTGCAAGAGATTACATGTCCAAGAGCTGGTCATAGTCCAGCAAGGTGTGTGGCTATTTTCCGTCTGAAAGTCTTTTGCTGTAGATTTGTTGTAGAAAATAAAAATGGAAAAATCTACAGTGGAATATATGTCAGAAAATATGTCATAAATTGACTTTATTTTGAATTCTGGCAGTCTAATCTAACTTTTTAAAAGTTTTTGTGTTCACATGTGATGTAAGATAAACAGCAGAATAGCATAAATTTGGTTCCTACCTAAAAATACTACTGCAAATATGTTAATTACTTGGAATGTGTGCACATACAAAACACAACCAAAAGCAAAAGCAAACAGTGTGTGTAGACAGACTCATTATCATAAAGGTGCTTAATAAGTTCCAGTTATTTAGAGTCCACTGTTTAATTCCAGTTAACAGTGTATAATCAGGCTTCTATGGGAGAAAAACGCATAATGTATTACGACGCTGTTGTTTTGGTAGACGGCTCTCTCTGGTTGTTTACATCATTTTTCATATAAAGCATTTTTGAATTTTTTCAGTGTTTTAGAATAATGCAAGCATCCAGTGTTTTCCATAACCACATATTACGTTAGTCATAACTGCACCATTATACGAAAATAAAACAAATCAAACATATTTATTGTTTTATTCATGCCCTAAAGTGATGCTAAAACAATTTTGTATCAAGCATCCCCCATACAACACTGTTTCTGACCCTGCTGACCCCCCTGTGACCCTCACCCACCAGACCTCTGTGCTTACAAGGATTTGCGCATCTAAAATGTGATTATTTAGCAGCGCAGCAGGGCAGATGGGAATCATTTGTAACAGTTCCCCTGGGAAACTAAACCCTTTCACTTAGTGACTGTCTCATTCAGTATAGTAGCTGAGGTTTATTATTTCATCATAATTAGTGCAGTTTGCTAAATATTACTATTAAACATTAAAGTGATGTAGGTTCAGCTGATATTTTAAAGCTCTTTGTTTGTTAACAGTAGGTTAACAGATAAAAGGCACAGGCAAATTCAATAAACAATAGCTCTGACCTAGTACTGACCATTCACCTTAATAGACAACACTCTCTCTATCTCTCTCTCTCTCTCTGTGTGTGTGTGTGTGCGTGAGAGCCAGACTGGTTTGACACACCCTGAATGAGCTCTATGTGACTCTTTCAGACCAGTAGATGTTTAAAAATGCAGCACTCGTTTGAAAAGGAATCTACTCTGAAACATTAATGCTGTAAGATATTATGGTTATTTATGGTTCGAGACTATCGGGTGACGTGTTGTGAATTGCAGCTTCTGTCCAGGTCAGATAAATAATTACTTGAGAAATAGACAGTCATTTTTTTTTTTTTTTTATGATCACACTTACATTGTTTTAATACTCAATTTTGACGCTCAGTTTTGGAATAGACTGTGTTTTATTATAAATGTGGTTTATTAATCAAACACATTTCAGTAATATATATATATAATATATATGTTTATTATATGTTTGTTTAGTAAAAACATTGCTTTTAAATATTACTTTAATTTCATGTTTCATTGAATTTTAAGCATTACCATATATAAACACTAGTATTTATTAGGAATCAACTTTTTATTTAGTTTAGGTCAATTTTACATGCGTTTGTATTTGCTTTCTATTTATCTTTAATTTATTTTTACTTCAGTTTTAGTCTTTGTACTTCTACTTAAACATATTTCCATGGTCAAATTTAAAATGTAAAAATATATTTTTTTTAGGGCTGTCAAACGATTAATCGCGATTAATCGCATCCAAAATAAAAGTTTGTGTTTACATAATTTATGTCTGTGTACGGAGTATAATTATTTTCTATATATAAATACACACACATGCATATATGTATTTAAGAAAATGTGTTATTTATATATAAAATATTTATATATAATATAAATTATATATAATATAAATATATATACACAGTAAATACATGCAAATATTTCTTAAATATATACATGCATGTGTGTGTATTTATATATAGAAAATAATTATACACCTTACACACACATGTATTATGTAAAAACTAATTTTTATTTTGGATGCGATTAATTGCGATTAATCGTTTGACAGCCCTAATTTTTTTTCTAAAAATTTTATTTCAAAAGTTACGTTTTTCGTCTAATATTTATATTTTATTTCAGCTTTATTTAAAAACGTTATTTAATAGTTTTAGTTAACAATAACGACACTGTACAGAACCAAAGCCTAAAATTTGAGCTTGCCTAAAAGTAATTCGCTTAAAAGGCATGTTTCATTCGCCTGTTCCCAAACCTGTATGATTTATTAAATAAACACAAGAAAACAAGAAAACACAAGTAGAAGGGATGGGATGAGTTTTTGATTACAGACATATATATATATATTTTTTTTTGAGTCTATATAATATGCAAATGTGTGCATATTTAATAAGATGTCTCATCTGAATATTTTAAGTGTGAAATCGCAATACAATCGCAATTTTTCCTTTAAAATTACGTATTTCATTTTGGTAAATGGAAACAAAAACATTTTACCACTTGTAGTACCTCCCCTAAATGGCTGTGACGTAATGACGAACTTGAGCCCGCCCCCTCGTTCTCTCTCTCTCTCTCTCTCTCCCTCTCTCTCCAGATAAATGTGCACCAGGGTTGAGGGACTGAGTGAGTGAATGTGTGTGTCGCGCAGATTACAAAGAGGAATCTACGGACCGAGAGCGCGCGGCGGCGCCCCGCACCCCGTGACACAATGTAGCAAATTAGACCGCCGTAATCGCACATGAGCGTCCAGTTTGACCGGACCGAAGTGAACTGAACTGAACTATGCCCAGCGCCGAGAGAACTTTACCTGAACTCGAGAGGAACTCTTTCTTACACTGCGACATGGTAGTTATGCTTGAGTCTTTTTAATCCAACCATGCAGTATGTTATCTAACCCGCAGACTGTGCATATGTGTGGATATCATTTAATCTGATGTGTTTCTGCTGTTTATGGTTCATGATTTAAGATGTTGTTTTTCCTTTTTATCAGTCCCGTGCTAACCCGAAATATCCATATTTTTACTATAGTAACACTGCAGTAACCAGTGGTGTTTTGCTGTAAACAAAGGTTTTGCTTCATGAACCGCGGGTATTGGTTTTGGTATCATGTTTTTTATTTGCATAGTTATTATTGCTATGATTTTACAACAAGGTTACTGTAGTAAAACCACGTTTAGATGTTGTAAGAATCTTTTGTTAATAATTGCATCTGAAATGTCCAACTTATAGGCTAATGCTGCATATACAGCAATATAGTGTAACCCTTACAATGGCAACAACATTGACATCAGAAAATGAATTTATTGCTAAAACATTAGGACTGCTGTCAAAACAGTGGTTTAATTCAAATGTTATTTTCATGGGCGATACGAACGATGATATTTACCTTTGAACTGACATCTCACATCATGTTATTTTTAGATAAATGGCACGTTGAACTTTCTATTCATAAAAAGAATCCTGAAAAAATGTGTCCGTGTCCACAAACATATTAGTATTGATAAAATAATAGTCAGCATATTAGAAGACTGGAGTAATGGATGCCTTCACATGAATAAATTACATTTTAAAATACATTAAGACGGAAATTTTTAATTGTAATAATATTTCACAATATTACATTTTACTGTATTTTTCATCAAGTAAATGCAGCCTTGGTGCGCACAAGAGACTGCATTTAAAAAAGTTTTAACAAAATCTTACTGACCCCAAACTTTTGAACAGTACTGTGAAAATAAATCTAAAAGGAATGCTGATAGATTTTTTTTTTTATCATAAATTTGAACCAGCCCTAAAAGGGTCAGACGGGATTCTGCTATTTTATTTGTTCACTTTATCCAACAGAGTTTATACATCAGAAAAATAAGCTCAGTCATAAAGTACTACTACTGTGTCTCTCCCCAAAGAATGTTTTCAAAAGTCATTGTATCAAATAATAGTGAAACTTAACCCCAGTTAGACTGGTTACACTGGTGTTTCCTCATAATGAAATGAGTAGATGGCGATACTTTACCATTCTAATTCATGGAAATCAAAATCCCAAGTATCTCTTGCACACACGCCTAAACCACATTGTTAATGCGCTTGAAAACTGGGGTGATGGTGGCGTGCTGGGGCATGTGCTTGGGTCTTGAGTTGGGCTGTTGTAAGCAGAACAAATGCTTCTGTGTTCAGTGTGTGAGTGCGCGCGTGTGTTGACCCCCCCTGACCCCTGGCACTAAGACAATGTGCCTGCCACATTGTGTTTTTTTTTTTAATGCGACTAGTCCCTGCTTAGAAAAAGAACATGTTGGTTTGTCATTATAAACCTCAAGAGTGTTTGTTTACTTCTAAGTGAAGAAAATGAGCGCATTAGCATCCCTGCGTCAGTCCATTTGTTTTAACATTTACGCAGAAGTGATTTAGTGAATGGAAGTTGCTGATAGGCTTAATTGATTGTTCTGAATGTCTAGGCCAGTGCATTATTAACCCGGCGTTAATGGAGAGAGAACGTAAAACACATTCGATTAGCCTTTCGTAATTGAATTGCTTTGCGCGCACTGTTTGATGTATCATAAGCGTGTTGCGTTAGTGAAGCTGCACCCTATTGGACGGAGCGATGAAGTATTGATTAAATGACAGATCAAATGGAACCATACATTGAGTTCATATGACAATGCTCAAGTGAGGCTAAACAGTGTTTTGCTACTTTGGGACACCTATTAAAAAGCACAAACATGTTTACTGATGTATCTACATAAGGACATACTAAACTTCTATTGCTTTTACATGCATTTTCATGGTTTGCAAAAATAAAACGATCTAGCTGGTTGACAGATGAAGTTTTGTGGAAATTAGAATAGCCTATATAATGAAAAATAAAATAATGAAATAGGAAGTCATATTTTTAAATTATGCCCAAACAATGGAAGTATGGTCATATGAAGCCACCAGATACGTACATTTGCACAATATGTAAGGATAACAGAAAGAAACTCCATATAATAATCCAAAAAAAAGTATTTTTTGTAAATTAAAAAAATAAATGTACAAATTAAGACATTAAAATGAGAAATAAAATGTTTTGGTGTTTGGACCAGTGAAAATGTTGTCAGGGCAAGCAGAAATTTGACAAGTTACATTGTTACCGACATTCAGCGTTTCTTGAAAGCCTAGTTTTAACAAACCATCGCAAACAGCATCACAAACTTGTGGTTAAAACTACAAGCATAGTTTCTTCTTAGTATGAAATGTGGACTTTAGATCATTTGCTTGAGCACAAAAAGAAAAATTCAGTACATTATCTTTCAGTCCATTCAAATATATACATTTAATTCTATATATTTCAACAATCAATGTGTAGAAATGCACAAGGAAACCCTGGAGTATGATGTAAGCTGGAACCTGTGATGAATCAAATATAAAATAATAGTAGTGACTTGCTAGTTATTTTCTCCAACATTCATGGTGTTGAATGGGAAAATATATATATTTTTATCTTTGAAGACATCTCTAAAGGGAGGTTTTCTCATATTTCCCTAACTTCTGAGGACAATTTTTGCCCGCAAAATATAGCGACCATGCGCACACAAGCATTTGAGAATGCAGTTGTTCTTCTGAGGACATTGTGGTGTTCTGGTGTGTCCCCCTTCAACACCCTCAGCAGCATGTGGAGCATGTCTGAATATTAGACTGATGCAATGTTCCCCCTCAAAAAAAGAACGCTCCCATCACTGGTGCCGTCCACATGCCAAATCCTTGCAGTGTTGACACATTTAAGAGTATTAGCCTCACTCAGAGTTATTAGTGTCCCTTTGGTGACACTTTGTCCTGTGTGGCCATATCTTACTGCTGTACTATTGTGTGCGTGTGTGTCACAAATAATATTGTGGAACTGGCTGTGCCCCAGAATGATTTGAGGATGAGGGGTGGATATCTTCCCCTGTATTAGAAGAGACTTCCATTGTGTTTACTAGAGGAAAACAAATTAAAGGAATGTTCCGGGTTTGATATAATTGAAGTCATATGCAGCATCTGTGACGATGTTGATAACCACTGAAAGCAATTGTGACGCATCATTGAGTTTGTAAAAATAAACAAAAGTGGGCTTTAGTAATGCACTTGCAATGGAAGCATACAGGGCAAAGCATTCCACTGGGATAAAAGCAAAAATATAGTTGAGGTATTTATACACCATGTACTTATCCGTGTAGTGTATGAACTTAATATAGTTATGTTGTCATTCATCATCTGAGTCTGATGCTACATAATTAAAGCTGCGACAGATGAGTGCATGAAGTGTCCAACATTCACACTTCATTTAAGTGCATCATCCGGGTATTTAAAGTGCACTTTTTCCATTTGGAATTTTCAGTGCGAACACGCTTGCGCTATTTATAAAAAAAAAGGTCATAGAATAGTGCACATGTTCTTGAATTGGAACCATATGTCTTGTTTGAATTGATTTATGAGTGTAGATGTGCGTTTTTTCAATTCTATTTTTATAATTTTTGTCCAAAAAAATGCACAAGAACAATATCCTTCCCATCCCAACATGTACAAAAGCTTAACAGAAATAGAAAATACAGGATGGGCCATTTATATGGATACACCGTAATAACATGGGAATGGTTGGTGATATTAAAGTTCTGTTTGTGGCACATTAGTAAATGTGAGGGGGCAAACTCCTCAAGATGGGTGGTGACCATGACATATACTAATGTGCCACAAACAGGACTTTAATATCACCAACCATTCCCATGTTATTACGGTGTATCCATATAAATGGCCCACCCTGTAGAATAAAACATTAATCAATAAATAACAATAAAAATATTCATATACATATGTACACAAATATCGAACAAATAAAATGACAATAATGATAATAGTAAAAGTTGTAGATCTGTAATCAAAGTGCTTGCTAATATTGTATGTGCTTCTGAAGATAAAGCCTTTAAATTCTCTTTGTGGCCGTATAATACACTTGCAAGGATGTGATGTAACCACCAGTAAAGTATTTAATGTAACCTTTTTATGACAAGGGAAGGCATATATATAAATAATTCATTGTAGAAAAAAACCTTGAAAAATCTATTTCAATTCTTGAAAACTATATACAAGTTTTTCAGAGCCATACAAAACCAGCATGAATAGCCTAGAAAATTCCTTTTCTAAGAACTTGGCACATGTGTTGTACACTTCTTTTTTTCCCCCCCTTTATCGTGGACACACTTATTTGGCACTCATAAATGCATTTTTTTTTTTTTTTTTTTTTTTTTGACAAAAAACAATTTTGCAGTTAAATCCTTTTTGAATGTCTTGCCTCATAAGCCCTATTCAGCCGGGACTAGTTTTCCAGGGGGTTGTTACAGAAATTCTTGTTTCACAGATGTACTTTGCAATTTTAATCCCACCTGAATCTGTCAGGTCTGTGTTTTTCTCACATTACCTCAGTAAAAATTCCTGAGCAAATTACCTACTGTTTTTTTGGCAAATTCAACGGTCCTCTGAAAAATCTAATCCTGTCTGAATGCGAATGTCTGTGATTGCTAAAGTTGTATTTTGCCCCCTGGCCCTTGAGTTTCTAAGTCACATGACAAACAGACAGAGCAAGTTTCTGCAGGACCTGCATGCTAGACACACCCGAGTATTAATGCGTCTTCGCGCAGATATGCGTGTTAACAACAGTGTGATAACGAACGGCCCGTGGCGTGTTTCCGTTTAACAAATTTAAGGCAGAGTTATGTCTTGTGTCTCAGAAAGCTTTAGTCTTTTGTATTTAGTTTAATCAGAGAGCCACATGCCTCTTTTATTTTACTTTGTTTTTATTGTACAGTTAAAGGCAGCTAAAATTATCTACTTTATTGATATGAGCATAGTTTGGAGAAACCTTGTGGGTTTCAGTGCCTGATCTTGATATGCTTGAAATGAGATGAACTGACCAGTGTGATAGTTTCAATTTAATATAGTGCAAGTTCCTCATATTCTTTTGTATATAAATGTAAAATATGTGCAAGAACTGGTGCATGTAGTCAGTGTTTTAAAGGGGTTAATAAAAAACAAAAAAACAATTTATTTAATATTTTGATATAAAAGAGAAAAACTTGCTTTAAGTAGATGAGTCATGGCCATTTAAACTGAGGGGGCATGGTTTTTGAGCCAAGTAGCTTTTCAGTTCAGCTTCTAATATACTTTTTGCACACTAAGCTGACCTTTTTATTGCAAAAACAGTGCTTTCTAAAACAATATCATATCTATACATGTCAAAATTTGGTCAGTCCAATCGATTCACACATTCTGCAGATCTTTTACTATACACTGAAAATGTACCCACTCTCCCTTTAACAAATTGTCAACTGCTGTTTTGTGTACAATTAAATGCATGATGACCACAGAGTGGTTTACTTTTACTTGATGTTTAGATAGTTTTCAGTTCTGAAACTTGCTGTCTGAGAGGTCATGTGCCTATTTTTGGCTGTGTTTTGGCTCACCCCAAGCAAGGCCTAAAATAACAAACAAAATAGAACTAATTTTGGGAAGAGTCCTAACTAACCTAAGAAAGGTTAAACAAAAAGAAATTAACAACATAAACTTCCCTCAACTCCCTTGCTATACAAAAACAGGGAGAAAAAAACGTATTAAAAGAAAAAGGCACTCACTCCTACAGCTTCCCTCACAACAGTAACTACTAAACAGGTTAACAAGAACACAATACCTTCTGCTTAATTTTTAGTTGAAGTGAGATCAAGATCACTTAACACAGGTCACTGCTAAATTCAGTTAGCCACCTCTAACTCACAACTACTGTCTCTGAATGTCAGAAGCAAACATATTTCAAAACAGTTCAATCTGGAGCAGGGGAGAAGTGCATCTCACTGTTGCAAACACTGGACTTTTTCCTTTATTGTGTCACCATTCACTACCCCTCCTCCTCATTCATTTTTTTAAAGCTAGACATCAATCTTCTAAGTATTCCTCAATCATTCCTTTTCTAACAATATAAATAAATGTATAAATGTATGGGTTGCTAAAGAGCTGAGGTGTGTAACAGTGCAAATATTGTTTTCTGCCTGAATAAGTGAAATTCAAAAGAATACAAAAGAATAGGAAGAATCATCAGCAAAACTTGAAATTGCTCAGAGATTTACTGCAGAGCAAGTACTGAACGCAATCAAATCTTCGTGTCACTGTCACTTGGAGTTGGATCTGGTGAAATATTGATTTGGGAGATGTTGAAAATGATAGTTTTGAGAATATGTTTGAGATTGCGAATATGAGCAGATGCTGAATGTACTGGGAAATGAGCTTTGATGAGGACAGTGATGATGGTATAAAACATCTGCTCAAACTGAAGCTTTCCAAGCTCCAAAAGGTAACAAAATATCATTTATTTTATTCCTCTGTAATTGTTACTCTAATATCAGGAGAGTTTTATATTATCACGACAGGTAGAGATCCATCCATGTAAGATATAGATCCGGGTCGCTAAAGACCCGAATATGTAATAATGATTGGCAAAACATTCAAGCATTTAAGGGTTAAATACATTAACCCATACCACCCACATTTACATGTCAACAGCACCTTTTCAGTCCTCAGACACTCGACCCACCCAGTTGCGGTGAGGTAATATAGAGGAAGTAGATAATTTAATTTCTAAACACCAGAAGATGTTATTGTTGTAGTGTGAATATAAATATCAATAAGTATGTATTGAAGAAAATCAAACATTATGCTGATTTGGGCTCCTTGGAGACTAGTGATTGTTTATAAAATGTCAACCTGCGAATCAGCTTCAGGCCCGTTCTGAATTCAGACTAGATGAAAATTATGGATTTTTACTGTAACTGTATGACATGTATTGCATTAGTAATGTTTGTTCCTGTTACACTATAGAGTGAACTTCTAGAAAGCTTAGTTTTTTGTGACTTCCTCATTACAGCATAACTGTTTCCTGTGGCACATTCCAGAGTTGGAGAACAAAAGCCAAGAAGCAGAGAAACCAAGAAAGGCGGTTGGACACATAGACAGACATTAGGAACTTTTTTTCACACTTTCCTAGCACTCAATACGAGCACATATAAAACCAGGTTTTTGCTTGGTGCACGTTGCTTGGAAAAAAGATTTGAGTTGGTTTTGTTTGTGTGGTTTTGCTATTGGTTTTATGACATTAACTCTAAAGCAGGGCTCTTTTGACTGGATTAGACTTTAGCCAGCACACACGCGCTAACAGCTGCACAGCTCTCGTCAGACGCCTGATGTGTGCCTCGTTCCCAATGAAGTTAAAGATAAAATCAATCTTCTACTCAGGGGGACTTAGAAAAGAAGTCAGAAAGAGAGCGAGTGAATACATCTTTTCAGGATTTTTGTTTGTGGGAATTATGCACTTTGTGCTTAGCTACTATATAAATACAATCCATTTCCCTAGGTATGTTATGTCATAACTTAATACATAATATGGTAAATGTGGTATCCTCCTAATTATAAACAAAACATCAAAAATTTTTTTTTTTCAAATTTCTGGAAATTGCCACCACAAAATCAGTCATTTTGATTGCAAAACAATTGGCACATTCCTAGTGGGATCA